>NW_028259148.1:10642083-10961875 GCF_977971745.1 Zootermopsis nevadensis | reverse complement strand
TCTCGGAATTGAAATCGTAGTAAGTCGATGTACCTGATCTTGCTTTCACCGAAAGAGCAGGAAACGTTTTCTCATTCCGATTTATCCTGCAGTGCGTCCAAGGATGAATAATATATACAAAATATCGTATCCCTGGATTAATTTTTAGCATAATAACAGACTAATCAACCGGTGAAAGAGCAAAATATTAATAATATAAATATAAGAATACGTAGTATAAATTTGTATTTCACGTGTTCCGAATTTCGTGTTGCATTTAAAAGGGCACTGATGCTTTAATAGCATTGGAAGGTAATAAGATGTATCTTTTTTGACTGCAGGTGTCTGAGGAGAAAAGCGATAACGACCATGGAGAACGTTAAGACATTGATAGACGATCTGAATGGTGATGGAAAGAAAGAAAAGTGTGGACAACAAATATTAGCCGAGGCGGACTGCAGTCAGAACAGGGACGAGGACTGCAGTGAGAACAGGGACAAGGACTGCAGTGAGAACTGGGACAAAGACTGCAGTGTGAGAACTGGGACAAGGACTGCAGTGAGAACTGGGACGAGGACTGCATTGAGAACTGGGACGAGGAATGCAGGGAGAACTGGGACGAGGACTGCAGTCAGAACTGGGACGAGGAATGCAGGGAGAACTGGGACGAGGACTGCAGTGAGAACTGGGACGAGGAATGCAGGGAGAACTGGGACGAGGACTGCAGTCAGAACTGGGACGAGGAATGCAGGGAGAACTGGGACGAGGACTGCAGTGAGAACTGGGACGAGGACTGCAGTGAGAAAAGGGACGAGGACTGCAGTGAGAACTGGGACGAGGACTGCACTGAGAACTGGGACGAGGACTGCAGTCAGAACTGGGACAAGGACTGCAGTCAGAACTAGGAAGAGGACTGCAGTTAGAACTGGGACGAGGACTGCAGTGAGAACTGGGACGAGGACTGCAGTCGGAACTGGGACGAGGAATGCAGGGAGAACTGGGACGAGGACTGCAGTGAGAACTGGGACGAGGACTGGAGTCAGAACTGGGACAAGGACTGCAGTCAGAACTGAGACGGGGACTGCAGTGAGAACTGGGGCGAGGTCTGCAGTCGGAACTGGGACGAGGACTGCAGTGTTAACTTGGACGAGGACTGCAGTCGGAACTGAGACGGGGACTGCAGTCAGAACTGAGACGGGGACTGCAGTGAGAACTGAGGCGAGGTCTGCAGTCGGAACTGGGAAGAGGACTGCAGTGTTAACTGGGACGAGGACTGCAGTGTTAATTGGGACGAGGACTGCAGTCAGAAATGAGACGGGGACTGCAGTCATAACTGAGACGGGGACTGCAGTGAGAACTGAGGCGAGGTCTGCAGTCGGAACTGGGACGAGGACTGCAGTGTTAACTTGGACGAGGACTGCAGTCGGAACTGAGACGGGGACTGCAGTCAGAACTGAGACGGGGACTGCAGTGAGAACTGGGGCGAGGTCTGCAGTCGTAACTGGGACGAGGACTGCAGTGTTAACTGGGACGAGGACTGCAGTCGGAACTGGGACGAGGACTGCAGTCAGAACTGAGACGGGGACTGCAGTCAGAACTGAGACGGGGACTGCAGTGTTAACTGGGACGAGGACTGCAGTCGGAACTGGGACAATGACTGCAGTCAGAAATGGGACGAGGCCTGCAATCAGAACTGGGACGAGGACTGCAGTGAGAACTGGGATGAGGACTGCAGCCGGAACTGGGACGAGGACTGCAGTGAGAACAGGGACGAGGACTGCAGTAGGAACTGGGACAAGGACTGCAGTCAGAACTGGGACGAACACTGCAGTCGGAACTGGGACGAGAACTGCAGTGAGAACTGGGACGAAGACTGCAGTCGGAACTGGGCCGAAGACTGCAGTGAGAACTGGGACGAGGACTGCAGTCGGAACTGGGACGAGACTGCAGTGAAAACTGGGACGAGGACTGCAGTTACAATTGGGACGAGGACTGCAGTCAGAACTGGGACGAGGACTCAAGTGAGAAAAGGGACGAGGACTGCAGTGAGAACTATGATGAGGACTGCAGTGAGAACTGAGACGAGGACTGCAGTTAGACCTTTGACGAGGACTGGATTCAGAACTGGGACAAATCCTGCAGCAGAACTGGGACGAGGACTGCAGTCGGAACTGGGACGAGGACTGCAGTGAGAACTTTGACGAGGACTGGAGTCAGAACTGGGACAAGGACTGCAGTCAGCACTGGGACGAGGACTGCAGTGAGAACTGGGACGAGGACTGCAGTCGTAACTGGGAGAGGACTGCGGTGAGAACTGGGACGAAGTCTGCAGTCAGAACTGGGACAAGGACTGTAGTCATAACTGAGACGAGGACTGCAGTGAGAATTGGGTCGAGGACTGCATTCAGAACTGGGACGAGGAATGCAGTGAGAACTGGGATGAGGACTGCAGTCGGAACTGGGACGAGGACTGCAGTGTTAACTGGGACGATGACTGCAGTCGGAACTGGGACGTGGACTGCATTGGAAACTGGGACGAGGACTTTGCACCGTTTTTCAAGTCGATCTATCCTGCTGACTCGTCGTTTGTGTATTCTATGCCCCTATATAAAATTGGTTAAAATAGGGAACATGAAATTAGGTAGTTGTTTATCAGATAAATCACATCCATTAGAATTCAAACAAAACAACTAATGTAATATATTCAAAAAAAAGCAAAGTAATATGACAATATATAATAAAAAATAAACAAGAATATAAACCAAAAAAAAATGAATAGGTAATTTGTCTTGTACAATTCTAATATAACAGAAGGAACATTCGTGTTACACACACACGTGGTGCATCCATACTTCACTGGCTACCACACCCAAGACACAGCAGCGAGAAACATTCCCCTATGAAACAGAATTACAGTAAAAAGCTCCCCCCCCTCAAAATTGTAGGGTTGTGTGCGCTGACTTAGCTGCTTGACTTTTCCCGACCACCTACCGGCCCAAACTCGCCACTGCAAGTGGTACCCCTTGTAACCACGTTACAAGATTCAAACAGGAAATGTTCACGTGCATCACCAATGTGATGACACATATGATTTTCCAACTTCAACAGAACTTACATATATGTTACAACAACAAAAAATCCAGAACACCGGGTGCCCCATGGCACGGTTCACACGTTTTTCTTCACTTCACAAATCCAGAAACTACACCTTCTCTAACGACCAAACACCCGCATGGTCAACCAAGCCACACACTAATCTCTCTCAACTCCCACTCTCCTCTGTTTAGCGTCACCAGGCCACGCAAAAATTATGAAATCACGCTAGCCTCTCACCATTCGTAGGCTTTAGAAATCAAGCAATAATTACGCAGTGCCTCCTTGTCAACTGCGTAATTCCTAGAACTGACTACCCTCGCTTGAATATTAAATAAAAAGCATGTTTATAAACTTTCCTTTTGTTATTTTAGCAAAGTAATATTTGAACGTGTCTCCATCCGTGGAATAGAGGATAATGTGCTCGGTACTGGACCCAAGGTACGCGGGTTCAAACCCGGCCGAGGTCGATAAGAATCCATAGCACAGCTTCCTCCAGAGGGGAAGTAGAGCCGGCGGTCCCATGACGTAGATTTACGGCGCGTAAAAGAACCTTACAAGCACGAACGAGATGTTTCTTAAGCAAAATTCAGCCATTAGCAATAATTTTCCGATGAAGGAGAGCATTTTTAGTTTAAACAATTTCAAGATAACGAACCATCGCTGCTACCCGCACTACATGACTGAACATTCGGCCTCTGAATTTATGTTCTTGTACGAGTTCCAAAACGTTTTGCTGATGTAGGACGTGCTTAATTTTGCCCACTGTTTAACAACACATTCCTTCGTTCTATGTAGGATTAGAGGTTTTGATGATACAAGCAATTCTGCATGCAAGCCTTGCGTGCTACATACCCAGCCCATCGGAGCCTGATATATTTCACTACCCTCACTGTTCCAGGTGACCCGTACTCGTTATACAGAATTCTAAATTCCCAACTCACTTCGTCCCTCGCCAGCTGAGTCCGGTCCTCATCCTTAAAGGTTAGACCTCAGACACGCGTTAGCATTATCCTACATTAATACCAACGTGTCGAAATTTATTTCCCCTGCCCTTCTTAAAAAAGCTTCCTCTATTTGCTGTATGAATGTGAACAGAACGTTTCTTGCTCCTTCTACATACGAAGTTACATTATCCTCTTTTAATATTCCTCAGCGTCTCCCTCTCTTCTGGTTTCAAGACCTCAACTCCACACGAATTTCCCGCTGCTCGTTCACGTACCAGAAGCCGCGTTTTGTTAGGGATAAGAGAGGAGAAGGCGAAGGACGTCGACATGAATGATACACGGTCTCCATCTTCGGGGCATCATATTCCTGAGCAGTTACAATTCGGAAGTTTCGTGGTGACGTAAATGACCCCTTTGTCACGGGGACTGGGTAAAGTCTGGCTTCTTTAATGGACCTTCCAGTGATTACGCTTTCCCGAAATTATAAGAATTAGATAAAGCGCGTACAAAACGAAGTCACAAATAGTTCTTGTGCCTACACATGACTAAGCTTCATCCACCGGACCATTTTAATGGCGTCTGGTAACTGTGATTCTGCCGAATGTTCTCGATGGTTTAATATGAACAAGTTAAATGAAATTCCTACTTTACACACGCCTGCCCATCTGCGTGTCAGCATCTTTACCCTCTAGGACCCCCAGACGGATTTTGATGAAATGATGTATGAACGACACCCAGAATTTACATGTTTGTCGCTTAATCGATAATAAGAACGTGGCGAAACTAGCGCTAATAAATATTTTGACTGGGTGGCAGATGAAAAATTAGGATATTTCACAGAGATAAGAAGAATATAAGTGCCACAAATTTAAGTGGTATTCTTCAAAATAATTTTCTCTAAATTAATTAGGCGCAATTTAAAACATACACAAGAAAAATTTCCCTTGTGAGGATTTAGCGAAAGCGTGTGCATCGTACGGGTAAATTTCGCGAGTGAAAATCCCTCACTGCAACTACCAACAGTCGCAGAATGATTGCACGCAACACATAGTCAGCCATTTTAACAAAATGGAGTGGCCACGAATTCTCAGTCGGTATTGCAGCGGGTAATTATGTCGACAGTTTCTCCGTTCTTGTCAAAACAATTTCCCGCCTATTACCGAACCGAAGACTCGCTATCTTGTTTGCTATTCTGCGCCAGATGATTCCACGGAAGACTTTATATTTATTTACGCTCCATTTTAATATTATACCGTAATCTGCGTCTGGTTCTCTTTGCGAGTATAACACCGCCAGCCAATCACTGATGACGTGAGTCGAGTATCCTGACACTTTTAGTGCAGACAGACAAGAAAAAACTCACGTAGCCTGACTGCCCTCGAAGCTGCAAACTGCTAAATTATTGCCCCTGTAGGACGTCGACCCTTCCTCTTCCATCCTCCTGGAGTCCATCAACAGCCACTTGGACGAAGAAATTCGAAATGGGGTAACATCGGACTAATGCCGAGTTCGGGTTCGAACCGGGTGTTCTTGGTTGCTTGAGCTCTGGACTGGAATATGTTAGATTGTCAAGGACTCTGCTCCATGGAGATCGGCCACGGTAGAAAATACAGGGGAGTAAAACGAAACAGCTGGCAGGCACCAGAAATCATGACTGCCTTATTTATGGCAAGAAAAGACCATGGCTTACCTCCTCCATTAGGTAATAAATCTCTTATTGCGGAAGCCAAGGCCTACTCAAAAATTCCTTCCGCTTCTTGTTCTATCCGTTTTCATTACACGAGTTCTCACTCACTTAAATCAGAAGCTGATATCATGATTCAAGGGAAAAGATTATTAATGTTTAAATATGACAAAGTTAATTGACATAATTACATCTTTTGAATTAAGTGCACGCGAATAATTAAAGACGCAAGGAAAGAAACGAGAATTACGAATATAAATACGACGTTCAAAGCCTCACCAAAGCACTGGTTCGTACACTAGCAAAGAACGCCTGAGAACGCGACACCCAAGGATCTTCTGGAGGCAAAAGCCCCCGGGGGTGGGGCAGACGCCAAAGGACGTCAGACAATACGAAGGAACAGTCTTAATGCTTGAAAGAAGTTCAGGCCAAGAGATAAATCTACGACGCTATGATCATGTAAACTGACTCCTGAGACGCTAATGGTCGCTCAGCTAGTCAAATATACCAAAGAAGCTAGTGAGTCTAATAAAAATGTGCGTAAATGAAACCTGTAGGAAAATTCGAGTAGGTAAATTTGTTTCTGAGACATTCTACATCAAGAACGGTCTAAAACAAGGAGATGCTTTGTCTCCCTTGCTCTTTAACTTTGCGCTAGAATATGCCATCAGGAAAGTCCAACAAAGGCAGGAGGGTTTGCAATTGAATGGGACACATCAGCTATTGGCATATGCTGATGATGTTAATTTATTGGGGGACGATATGAATACAATAAAGAGGAACGCAGAAGTTTTACTAGAGGCTAGTAGACAGAAGGAAATTCAGAAAAAACTAAGTACATGTTAGTATCTTGTCAGCAGACAGGAGGACAAAATTATCTTAGGGTGGATAATAAATCCTTTGAAAGGGTTACAAAGTTCAAATATTTGGGAACAACAATAACAAATCAATATGATACTCGTGAGGAAGTTAGGAGGAGATTAAATTCCGGAAATGCTTGCTACTTCTCAGTCCAAAATATTTTGTCTTCCCGTCTGATTTCTAAGAACCTGAAAATTAAAGTATACAAAACAATAATCTTGCCTGTTGTTTTGTATGGGTGCGAAACATGGTCTCTCACTCAAAGGGAGGAACACAGATTGCAGGTGTTTGAGAATCGGGTGTTGAGGAGGATATTTGGGCCTAGGATAGAAGACGATGGGACATGGAGAAAACTGCACAATGACGAGCTTAAAAATCTGTACTGCTCCCCCAGTATTGTCAGGGTGATTAAGTCGAGAAGAATGAGATGGGCTGGGCATGTAGCGCGCATGGATGGGATATGAGGTATGCACCGGGTACTGGTTGGGAAACTTCAGGGGAAAAGACCGCTGGGGAGACCTAAACGTAGATGGGAGGATAGTATCAAGCGGGATCTATGGGAGATAGGAGTTGAAGAAAACTGGATTTTGTTGGCCCAGGACAGGGTCCGGTGGAGGGCTTTGGTTAATTCGGTGATGAACCTTTGCGTTCGGTAAGCCATCTAGTTAGTTAGTTAGCTAGTCAAATATCCCTCCTCTTAAACGCAAAAACCGAGATTGCATCACAGTCTTCAGCCAGATAAATCCAGTCCAGACCTTACTCCTGGAAGATACATTTTAATATTATATTCATATCTGTGCCTACGTGTCCGAGTTACCTCGTCCCTTCAGGATTCACACCAAAATGCCGTACAAATATCTCGCCTTGCTCACGCATGCTACATGACCTAATCATCTCAGTAACATTGAATTAATCGTCCTAATATAACAATTTTAACAGTAAAATCCATAAGTTCTTTGTTGTGAATTTTTCTCCATTTGTCTCTGGCCTTCACTTACTTTCTCCCTTTGGGTGATGACGTCTGACTTCTAATTCCCTTTCAAGAGGAGCGTAACTCTAGCAATAAATTTCCGTGTTCGTTCATCTGTCGAAACCCTAATCACGCATGCGCCTTGCGAACAAACTTCGACGATGTTTGCATAGACCTTGTGTGCCAGTTACATTTCCACTTTCTGTCGATAGTTATCATCGATTTTATATGCAAGCCAGTACGTTATATAAAACGACTTACAGAATGGAAGAAAGTGTTTTACTCAGACGCACTAATCAAACTAAACCCTTCAATGTTCCTAAAACGGCTTATCAAAGTAAATGAAAATTATCTGTTATCTTTCAATGAAGTGCATTTCAAGAACTCGTTATGGGCTGGTCGTCTCTGTCTGTCCGTCCAGTCGATTCAACTCGAGAACCAGTAGACGGACTTGTTTGATATTTGATGTGGAGGTTGGCTATTCTGCAAGATTCCAAAATCGTACTTTTGAATTTCCTACGAACGGTGAGAACAAGATGGCGTTTGAGGAAAGCAGTGAGGCAGTCGCTGATTTGCTACGATCTGGTGGTCAAAGTGGGAAGTATCGAAATAAGACGGCTTTAATACATCCAAATGCACGCTGCAAAGAACGCGTCACGGAAAACACTTTCCGAGCTTGGTCGATATATCGCTTGGCGCACAGGATCATTAAATTTCGTTGAGGAGGGCTTCAGAATGCAAAACTGCACAGGAAAATTACGACGTCCGATCCTCTCCGACAAAAGGCACAAAGGGAGTTGATCGTGCTCTTGATATTTGTATTTCCCAGTGTAATTAGCCCTCTGACGTCTTCCTCGTGGTTTGTTTCGTCTCGGGACGACAATATAAGGTCGATTGGAAATCATAAAGTTCAAAAATCGTCACAAAATCATCACCACAAAGAAACAAGTGATTTTCAAACAATTAAAGTGGCACAGCTCTTAAGAAGACGAAACTGTTCAATGCATTTACACAAGGGCATTGTAGAAAAATTTAAGCTTTACTTAAACAATACTTTTTTGTTCAAGGGTGGCTTCAAATGTTAACAAGCACGTATTGTTACAAGATGCTTTGGCTTCAATGACCGTCTTCAGGTAACAGGGAACTGACAACATGACGCACTGGTGCAACGTGCTCAATACACAATGTGGACCATTTTCACAATTATAACGATTATCGTTTAGAGTGGCAGAACTGTTATTTGAAAAACCCAGGAAATAACTTCACAACCTGGAGCGGAGTCTCCCGTTAAGTACAACCTTGAACTCCACAACAATGGCAGCTTTTGGGTTTGTCGCCTTTTGGTCAGTGCAGTTGTGCCCTTTCAACTTCTTATCGCATATTTATCAGCCACCAACTAATACGCCGTTGATCATGACCTAGGCCTATTCTTTACGGTCTGGACAACAACAGATGGCGTGGAATCTCCTTTTGGAACTGTGTGACGCGATGCGAAACTGACGATAACATTATAAATCTGTTTCGAATACATTCTCATAAAAGCCGAACTAAATTTGTATTAAATAAACAATTAATAATATCTCAACGTCTTGTCATTAAAGGACGTAAAATACTGAACACGTACACAAAAATAAATATTCGAAAACGTCCATCCCAGGCGTTTTCGGCTACACGTAATATTTCACACTACAGTTAATTTCGCGACAAATCAATTACTGCACCCAGTGAACGGAATTTTTCGTCTTGTTAACTTGGAAGTTTATTCTAATCCCTGTTTTAGTAATTGTATTTCCCAGTAAGTTAAGAATAATTTTGTTTGGATAAACTCAGCTCACTTCCCTGTAAACATTTTCTTATCAATTCGAGATCGAAAGCAGCTGAAACATTGATTCGTTCTTGATATGCAGACAATTAAACCACTTCAACACTTCACCAAACAGCGAATTCACAGCGAGGGACGGACCGAATCGCAAATTCACTTCCTTACGCGACAATAAACTGACAACAGGTCAGAATCCCTTGAAGGAAAGAAGAAATTTTGAAACTGTTCCAGCGGGGGCGGGAAGCCTGTGACTTCACAGAAAGTAAGAATTGACCGATAAACCAAATTATCGAAACTACTATTTTCGTGGCGAGCTTCTGCCTTCTGCTGTTTGTCTCTTCAGCGTCCCACAGTTCGATTGTCGTTCCTTGTTGCTCCTCTGACCAGTCAGAGGCCACGCCCACCATTTCGGAACAATTTATTATTCTCACAGTCGGTAATTGTTAGCCCCGCGACAACCCACAAGTCCGAGAATCACCCCTTATCGGCTGTCCCCGAATGCGTATTCGAAACACTCCGTATCTGGCGGCCATAGTCGATCGCGATCCTAGTTTTGTGTGGACTACGGGGCGAAATTCCCTCCCTCTCTCTGGGTTCAGTCTGTTTCTGGGGCCCACCTAGCCTGGTATACCCTGACCACCGAGGGTCAAGCAGGCCGAAGCGTGAAGATGACGCTTGAGCACAGGAACAATTATCGCATCAACGAATTATCTGAGGCAGAATCGGAATCAACACCAGAAAATTCTCTAACTTAACGAAAGTAAAACCTCGAAGTACTCAAGACAAAGCAGACAGGTTATCCAAGCGATATTCTGCTCGAATCTTCTACAACGAGACAATTTCCACCTTATCGAAGGCAAATTCCTTAGCAATTCCTCAAAACCATTTCCAAACAACGTGCTTTATTCAGCCGCTGGTCGAATGCGGTAAATTATATTACCACAAAAACTTTTCTAATATTTGGGTAACCCTACAAATTGTACAGCACTTTACTTTTGAGACATCTGGTGGCATCCGTGTTAGTCGGCAGTAATACAAAATGAAGCTAGTTTTGTGTTTCCAAACAATAAAATAGGATTTATCAATGGATTTAATGCTCCTGTGCTACGCCTATTGAAAATGCGTCGTTAAATAAACTACGAATAAATAAAAAATTATGGGCTACTATAACCACACAAAATCTGCAGATTAATTCGGAAACACCGGTAGCTTACAGGCCTCATCATTGAACGTGCGTCGTTTAATACGCCCATAAAATTACCTCAGAAACAAACATCCTAACAGAGACTCGAACAGAGGACTGTTTTCGTGTCTGTGACCTTAGACCCCGTAATTTCCTCTCCGAAACGAAAGAATTTTGCCTTGGCGTCGATTTCTTCTCGTGGGTGCTTTCCCGTCAACAGAAACCATCCTTGTCGGGACTCGAACTCAGTGTCGAGGCCTTCGTTTCCGAAATCTCCTCTTCGAAACAAAAAACTCTGATCCTTTCTTCTGTCTCGCTTAGTTTCGGAGCTACAGGAATCGCCCTTGATGGAAATCGAACTCCAGACACTTCTTCCAGAGTTCTGACTTTCCTGCTTTCTCTCATTGGTCAAAATGAATAATCGGGATTCGAAGGAAGGAAACATTTTCCCTGTCGCAGGGGCGATGGGTTCAACAGCGCCCGGGCCCCTCAAAAATCGTCTTTGAAGAATAACACAGAGGATTGCAAACACTCAAGATTGTCAACGGAAGCAACACACAGCCAGTTCAGTCCATCACCTACGCTCACAACCTTTTTCTCTAACATCCAGCTTAATGTGTATTCCTGTCTCCTTCTTGGTCTTAGTAATTATGTCCTTGAAAGCATACATGAAGCTGAGCAGTGACATCGAGATCTGGATCTACGCCCCCTGCACTGATTCATGAATCATTCATAACGATACGCAAAGGATGAATGATAAAATATCAGGGTAATGATTAAGTTTATGCTAGACCATTGTTCTGAGAAGGCAGTCAAGAAAGCGGTGAACCATCACAGAAAGATCGATACTGTTGGAAAAACATTTTTGATTGCCTTAGTTTACAGATAACAAAATCTGTACCTTTTATAATTTTCTTCAGCCATTTGTTATGAATTCTTAAAAAAAATGATTGACAATAATTCTGATACAAGAATCTTATGTAAAATCAATGAAGACTTGGCTGAGTTTATGAATTTCATAGTTAGATTCAGCTGTTCATAATTGTAAAGGTTTGTACACAGTTAATAATAATAATAATAAGAAGAAAGTGACAGTGAACTTGTGTTGAGCTGCTTCAGTACCAGTCGCTGCTTAAGGGCTCAGAAATCAGGTCTGTTTTTTGTAAGCAGAGAAATGGTAATTGTACTTACTGCCTACATGCAGAAGGTTAGGCAGTGGGGGAATCGCGTCACCTTAAAGGAAAATTTGATTTTCTTGCTTTATGAACATTGTTTACAATAGCTAAATGTTGAATCTTAGAGAGTAATTCATCGTGAAGACAACACATAGAGAATTTTGTAATAATTTCTGCTCTACGTTTGATTACCTAACAAAGTTTTGCAAAACCACATTTGGCAGACGTAAGCAGGTATGAGGCATTTCGGGTAGTTATGGTGAATGTATTGTGCTGTGTTGTCTCAGTTCAAAAACCATAGATTCCAAGTACTGACAGCCTGAGTTGCGTGTCGTGTGTTCGTTATTGCATGTGAAGACAAAAGAAGACCCAACTTCCTAAATGTAGTGTTTGTATCCAAAATTTAGATGATGAGCAAAGTGTAAGCCAGTTTTACAGATTATAATTCACCATCATCAGAAACCTTAAGACTTCACTCCTGCAAGGTTTCAACAAAATTTGGGTAATTTCCAAACACCTGTCCTGAGGGTCTATCTTCGCTTGCCATCTGAGAAAGTAATGTTTACACAGATAAAACCTCTTGGAGACTGCAAGGACATTCATGCAGCTAATAAACTTCACACCTGCAGACCTAGACAATGACCATCACTCTCTCACTCTTTCTATTCTGTAGATGATTTTATCTCTGCTGAAAATTTTTAAGCTTTATATATATCTATAATCTATATGTAAAGCAAGTTTTGTATTTCTATTTTAAATGCTGAGGTTTATGTATATTAATTTGTAAAATTATTTTTCACTCTTGTATTGCAGAATATGAAGTTTATGTACATTGATATGTGAAATACGTTCTTGTACTTGTGTCAAAAGTTCTGAAGTTTATGTATATTGTATGAAATGACATGATCTACATCCTTTGGTTGAGTCCTAACAAGGATCTATGGAATGTAAATAAACTCTACTCTTCTATCAACACATCAAATTATTTTTAAAATCAAAACTAAATAAGTTTTAACCTAAAACAAACCTAGCCTAATTTTGTTTACCATAATAGCTTGTTTCCTGTTACAGAGCAATAGATATGTCACTATAAATTACTCACTAGAGCATTTCAGTGGACCATGTAAAGATGTGTCCTTCCCTTTACAACTCATTAATACAGTTAAAAGTATGACAGCCTTGCCACGAATATAAGAGATGCCTCTTGTATGAGTTCCTTTGCTGTCACTCGCAGCCTGCATTCTGATTCACTAGTTGGTTTAATTCCTTGCCAACCATTGCTGTTTAATTTCTGGCCCAAGACACTTTGTAAATATCAAAAGGGTATGAAAGAAATATCGGAAATATTCCTGCAATTAATGACCACGTTTACCTGTTGATGTTTTTGAGGTTCATTTACTTATTGTAATTCTATGAAACTATTTCAATTGAACTAACTCACATGACCTGCCACGAAGTTGGAATTTCAAATGTATTTACTTTCTAGTAACACACCCCATTTTAACTTACCTCATGCATTAATCACCATATTGTAATTATTTGTCCACAATTGTTGGAAGCAGCAGGAAGAACAAGACAGGCTTGATGAAAATTAGGAAGTTTTAAGGCTAACAATCCAAAACTCGTACCTTTCATCATTCACAAATACCACCCAGACATTCAACAGGCACACCAACTTAAATACAAATTAAACTAAAACATTGAAATTTCTTAATTAAAATACAACTGTGCCATTCATAACTGCATAAATATGTATTTTAATAGAAGACTCAGCATGATGAGGTGGTATGCAAAACAGAAGGGTAGGACATGACAAAGAGATCCATGTACCAAGACAACACATTTTGAAGATGATGTGATAAAGCTCCTTAAAATATTAAATGATGAATAACACAGTAATGCAACTACATACACCAACCCCCATATTTCAAAGTATGAGCCTGGTTAGAATTGCGTTGGGTATGATGAATAACTGGGTTTCCATTCATGAAAAGAGCAGTCATTTACTCATCAACAACATCTTTTGACAATATTCAACATGATTAGGAAAACAACAAGCTGCACTGTTCAACACCTAGAATGTTTGCTGCAGGTTCCAGTCATGTCCCTATTATTCTCCCAATGTAAATGTGATGGAAACAGGCATGTGGGAAATTTGCTTTTTAATGGTTTGCACAAATGGAGAAGAAGGATATTGATTTCAGTTTTAAAGCATATTTCCTCCACTTCTTGGCTGAGTGGCTATATTAACAGATATTATTTTAAAAGTCTGTAATCTGCAAAGATGCCTCATGCAAGATAACCCTACTACATGAAATTGATAGAGGGTACTTTATGTGATAGTTTGTACATAAAAAGGTATTGTAAAAATATACAAATGGAGGAAAAAGTGAATGCATATATGACATGAATTAATTGGTAATTGTAA
The DNA here is from genome assembly GCF_977971745.1 of Zootermopsis nevadensis. Taxonomy (NCBI): domain Eukaryota; kingdom Metazoa; phylum Arthropoda; class Insecta; order Blattodea; family Termopsidae; genus Zootermopsis; species Zootermopsis nevadensis. The sequence continues at coordinate 10,947,733 of NW_028259148.1, read as the reverse complement.
CAAAAAGCACTTATATAATTCTTCTGAAGTATAAAAATAGGATGTCTTCTAGATCAGTGTTTTGGGTAACATATGCAGATAATTAGAAATGGCCAAATAGTTGGTTCTTCTTAATTGTATGCATCAAACAAAATGATTGTGTTCTATTCTTAAAGCAAACTCATAAAATTATTATAAACATAGGGTTGCAACCTCTTCATTAGTGAGAACTGGAAGCATCAGTAAATCAAATGAGACAAGTAAAACACCTTATTAGAAGCACATTCAATTTTGTTCTTAAAAATACCTTAGCAGTATTTTTATGGTCATAAAGTATTGACAAAACTTTCTGAAAATGTCGTCTGTTACTTTGAATGCGTAGCTGAGCTCTGTGGCTCTGGTACACTGAAAAATATCTGTTGTCACAGCCACTGAATCAAATGCTAAAGCTAGTCCTTCATGTTGACTCTTTCCAAGTAAATTACATCCTTTAGATGCCCCCACAGGTAGGATTTGGTAGATGTAAAATCAGACTACAGATTTGGTTCATCTCATCCATCAGCATGTGTGACAAGAGTCCAAAAGCTGATTTATGTTGCAGGTAAAATGGACAGGAGCTTTGCCATGCATAAACCACAGTTTGTTACATTGTCAATGGTACAGCCAACATTATTTGAGATAATTCTGTTGAAAATGGAAATAAGACACCCTAAGAGTTGAAATACTAACTCATAAAGTGATCACCAGTTATTCCTGTCCAAATGTTACTTTTGAATTGATGCTTCATTGCTGCAGCCACTAACAACGCTCTGACCATATCATTACAGGAGCTTTATCTTGGCTTGATTCTAGGAAGGAGTAGAACACAATCCTTAAATGAAATGCATGCAATTAAGAATCAGCCACCCATATATTATATATTGCAGGAGGTGTCAGGCAATTAATCTGCATTTATTCTTCATATTAATACGCCATGACGCGTAATTCATTTCATCGCCTAGCGTGTGAAGGAATCTGGACCATGAAAAACTTGGCATCAAGACAAACTCTTTTTTGCCAGTATGAAGACGCAATTAAGGCTCTCAAGGAGGGAACAATTGCAAAGGCCATGTTCAAGTTGGAGAAGCAGCAACACAGAGTTAGAACTCTTAGCTGTGAAAGACTGTACTTTAATTACTGTAATTTCATTGAAACTTTATTTGTTTAATTATGCTATAACAACAGACAACATTGCAGCATTTGCAATGTCCATTCATTATTACCATCAGCAAATCAGTCATAGATTCCACTGCATTTTAGTATCTAATGACCAGCAAGTGTCCAGATCTTTCTAGAGGAAACAAAGTGTAACACATCATCATCATATAAAGTTCTTGCATCCAGACCTTCTAAGAAACATCAAATTGTAACACTTAAGTAAATTTAAAATGAATACATAGAGATATTTACTATACACCAATATTAATATAAAAATTACCTGTTCACTTAAAGCTTCTTAAAAGTAACATACAAAGTCATCTGTTGACGGAATGGTAATTCTGACCAGCAAGTGAGTGGTCAGGAACAGAAATTACTAGACCTTTTGCCCTCTTAATTAAGTTTGCTTCTACGAGCGTTATTATGATATGTTTTCACTGTGCACTCAACTTCTGTATTAACTCTCATGTTCCTGAGTATCAGCTGCAGTTTCTTTTCAGTTATTCGACCCACCATTTGTCTGCCTCTGCTTCTCAGCATCATCACTTTGCTACTTATGATTGGCGTGACACTTGCCCCTTTTAAACTTCCTCAACACCAAGATATATATCAGTAACAGTTGTTTCTAAAGAATGATCCTCTTAACATTTTAGTTTCACTTCCAGGATTTCCACTCATATCCGTTCTATTCCTGAGAAGGCCAAAAGATGGTGCCATAGAAAACAAAGTACATTACCTCAAGTATAGTAATTTGCTGACAGTTTAGGTGGATGGAAAATTGTAACGGAACTGTTTCTGAATGTTTTGCATCTTACTCTGAATAATGCAGACAGTGGAGAATGGAGTTCTAACTGCATTAGTTTTCTTCTTAAAAATGGAAAAAATTGGCAAATATGTAGCAATTTATCAAAAATGTTTATATTCATGTGTATGTTTCACTGGTAAATAACAAAACATCATTTATTGCATAGATTCAAATAAACTATTAATATTATCAGTTGAATTTCAAAGGCACAACATCTGAAAACTGGAGCTGAAATATCACTCAACACATCCCAAAGTTCAACACTGCTGAGAATTTCCACTTCATTATGATCCATTAGGCATCAGGACTGGAGCTATGCAAGAACAAGCCTGCAATACTAATAACAAAGGTAAAAAATTAGTGAGTAAATTCAGATATAGTGGAACTTAATTAATATGGTGTGTAAGAGATAAGTAACAATGTCTTATTAAGACATGATTATAAAAGTGTATTTTTGTTTTAAAATTCATACTAGGCCCCTGAAAATTAAACAAATGTCTTCATTATGTGTAAAATTCAACAGTGAACCTGAAGCTGAATTAGCTTAATGTAATTTACATTACCAATACCAATTTGTTAAGTCATCTTTTCCCACTGCATGGTACTTCCTCTGGTAGCAGGAGAAGGCATCCAGAAATGGAGATCTCTGGAAATCAGGTGGGATGCTAACTCCTCACCATAAAAGGACTAGCATATTTATACGGGTCTAATTTTTTAACTAGCTGAGCGTGCTGTCAGCCTCTCAAAAAGAATGCTCCATGCAGTACAAATTTTTGTGCACATCTTCATCTCTATTTTCCATTAGGTTTCCTTGACAAGTTTCTCTGTGTATTCAAAATGTGGCAAAAGAAATCAAGCATCTCAAATGTGACCATGAAGTCCCTCTGTGAATTCATGCTGCCTTCTGTCCGAAAACGATCACTAAGCGATCTCTATCCCCCCCCCCCCTCTTGCCACATTCCCAAGTTTGGCATTCCTGACCTGCAGCATAATTAATTTAAGTAGCCATGGGATCCGCCAACGTAAAGCACTTATGTGAAGTGAATCTATCTTTCATCTACTGCGTGCACAGGGAAAATTTTGAGTGCCTTCACAGTTTATAGCATGCAGTCCCCCACAACCTGTTAATTCTCGTGGGATGCTCTTCTTTCAAGTGCTTAGAATGAAAACACATTGAGCATTAACAGACTAAGAGCCAGTTGACAGTCTGACTGCATGCAGCCTTTGTAATAACACTGCAACTGCGCTCTCTCATTCAAAAATGAGGTATGGGATGAATGAGACAAGAAAGAAAGGATTGAAGAAAGTAAGAAAGGACTCCAGCTCGTGTATTAAATAAAAGCTGATGTTGTAATTAAGAGTCTATAATAATGGAACAGTGTACCAAAGAATTCTAAGGCAATGAAAATTGATTTTTACATGCTGTGTTATATTCATCTCATTTTTATCCTCATAATCATCAACCAGAAATTAGTTCTTGGGCATGTTGTGATTCAGAAGCAACCTTCAACTATGTGACTGCAGGCCTATATTCATAAATTATTTTAGTTATCTTACTGTGCGGGTGTTGACAGAGGTTGAAGGTGCTGTTGCCATGAAAATGTTGAGTGTCTGCCAGTGACATAAAGGACTCCAGGAGAGTAAGGTGAAGACAAATTTTGTTCCTTTTCCCTTCTCTTTCGATCGCAGGAGAACTGTTCACTTTGATTTTGTTGAAAGTTACGCATCGTGACAATGACCTTGGTAATGATGCACTTGCTGTCTACGAGTTTTAGGCCAGAAATTGATGTTGAAACTGGACCATCTACCAGATTCACCACATCTGGCTATGCCAAAAACTGAACACTCATTTGAGGGGCCACAGAATTTCAGGGACATGCAATGGCCACCCTGAAAAGCATTCCTAAAGAGGAGTTACAGAAACGTTTCCAGCAGAGGATAAACCGCTTCACAAAGTGTATTGGTATGCAGGAAGACTGCTTCAAACATAACAGCAACCATTATTTGGCAAGTAATTAAACACAGCTTTTATGGGGCATTTCAGGGATGTAATTGTCACATCTCGTGAAACAAACATATATGTCATATGTTGAAGTTTGAAAAATGGAAATTTATTCTGAACTTCACAGGAAAAAATCTGTACCTCAGAGGATAGCCATTCCATTCTGTTATTCCAAAGATATTTGAGACTATTTTATTGGATCATAAAGTGGTGATTTCAGAGAATAAAGTTAATGCCATGCACTACTAAAAAACCTCATTCTAAGGGTTTTCAGACAGGTAACAAAAGAGGCTTATATTTCAGTGATGACAGCTTACTCTAAGGTAGAAAATTAATTAAACTGTAAACTCATTAACTCACACAACAGCAGAAGAACATTAAATATTGCAAATTAAATTATAATAACTGCAAGAACTAAACAGTTATTCCAATTAATTTCCGTACAAAGCAAGAAGTTAATGAGTAAATTATTAACTTTTCAACTTTACCTGGTGTGGCCAAGAATTTCATTTATGAGACAGAATGCACACTTTCAAAGTGCAGAATAACAAACATTACACTGGCACCAAATGTGACCAGTAAACAACACCGTTTACAATTGTGAAAACAAACATATATTTAAGCCATGAATGCACGACATAAAGGATTCACATTCCTATCAACAGGTGCATTTTTACATCATTTTATGTAGGTCTAATATGAAATCACATTAAACAGTTTGCCCTTATGAGTCCCATGTAAGTTAAAACCCACCCACAAGCATGTGATGGATATGTTCTAATTGTGACCACCTCATTTCCTGGCAGTTTGCTTCCTGCAGCTGCACTGGCAAGTGTCACAGTGGATTCCACATTTAGTGAGACACACTGTATGAGACCACAGACAAGATGATGGAATAATGTGCCTGATAATTGCTACAATACATACACTCCATGTACAGCAGGTATGGGTGGTTGATAATGGCCCTTTATCACTTCAAATGAGGATTTGTCTGAGAAATAAACGAATAATAAAAGACAAAAGTGAAAGGAAACAATGAAGAATTGTAAGGTAAGATCCTTATTTCCTTTTCCTTCTTCAAACATTAGTACTCTACTAATTTTTTTAATATATATACATATATATATATATATATAAAGAACAAAAAGCTGATTACTTATCAAAAGAATTATGAATCTTGTACTTCTTTCTGGGTACGTGGCATTAAAAGAGTGAAGATGAGTCTTATATATAACAATATATTTAAAATTAAAAATACAACACAATTTAATGAAAAAACAATCATATACAGGTTGAGTCAAAAGTATGTTTACAAACTGTGTGTGTGTATTAATGGATCAAAAATAGGAAAGAATGTTTCTATGAACATGTGGCCGCAAATGCTTATTTTTCAAAATAATAGCCATAAATAAGTCTTGATGTATGCCTTTATTGCCAAAGATAAGGACAGGGATGTTTCTTTGTAACAGATGCTCAAAGGTTGCTCCTCCATTCTCCACACATGCCCGAGCACGATGTACACAAGGTTGACGGATTCATTCATACGCAACAGGGTTTCCTCGAATCATCAGGCATGCATTCTGCCAGTACAATCATATAAAGTTTGTAAACATACTTTTGACTCACTCTGTATATATACACATACATATATATAAAAAGGCTAAATAGCTGATTACTTATAAAGAGATTTAAGAACCATGTACTTCTGGGTATATGGCATTAAAGAGTAAACATGAGTCTTATCTAACCATATATTTGAAAATAAAAAATCAACACAATTAATTTGAAAAAACAAATATAACAAAACTAATTTGAACATAACAATCAAATATAACAAAACAATCAGATTCTTCACCGGATGGCGGTGAGGAGGTCTAGGACTGATTTCTTCTCCTGAAACAAGAGATGAAAATCACATCAAACATTTTTATAAATGTCTACAAATGTAACCTTAAAAAATGTTAACATTACAAGATACAAGTTTCCCCCTCCCAATGAATAAGTTAAACATCTTACCTTCCGTGAACGATCTTTACTGAACACTTTCCAGAATCGCAGAGTCTCATCCCCAGCGCCAGTTACAATATCTTCTCTGTCTGGAGACATAGTGAGATTTGCAACCCGTGACATGTATGGATATTTCCAAATGTGTGTGTTGTATTTGGAGTCACTGTGGGTGCTAACCTACAACAAACAATTAAATTTCCATAAAACATAGAATCAAAAGTAATGTAGTGAATTATGAATGTAGAGAATTGAATGTAGTTAGAAGTAAGTATAGTAGACCTTTGCATGTAGGAATCTATTGATTCATTTCCTGTCTAGAGTAAAGCAGCAAGGCTAGTTCACCTTATTCTCAGGATATGAAAAAATGCAGACGTAGCCATTAGGAGTCAGCAAAATAATGTGGGAAAACGCTAACGGAAAGGTTGTGAAAGGAAGTTGAAGTGAGATCTAGAGCAGATGGGCCGAAACTTCGAAGATAGCAGGAGGTTACTAGAATCAAGATGGGCAAGGTGCAGCTGATTGGACTACTTCTAACAGGTAAGCGCTGAGGAGACGTATTCAAGTTTAGTACGGGTGGATGAATAAATATTCAAAATTTCATAACTAGAATATACTAAGGATAAAGTGAATTAGCCTAAATTAAGAAGGTAATGTTTTAAATTAAATGTAAAGTTTATGTAGAACTTAGTGTTAGAAATAAATGTGATAGTCTTATGAAACAAGTTGTAGCCTCATGGACGTATTATCTATCATATTAGCTGAGCATGTTTAAGCTGACACCAGCATCCTTGGGAACTTGCCTTGCTCCATGCCAAGCCACACTACCACATTAGTAAGACTAATCCACACCAATTTATACAAAGTAGAACGTTACAGTAACAATCTGGAATAACATCCATACCAAATTCCTTGAAAATTTGTCAGCCATTCTCATTAACAGGTAATGATGCAAACAATGACATCATCAGTTAATGCACAGGATAATGGATATTGGTATCACTGTAGATCGTAATCCAGCTACCTCACAACTTGTACCATGTCATGTTGGTATTACAGATTGCAGAGTACAATTATGGAGTAGCCTCAAACAGAGTACTTTACATGCCAAACGTCTATTGTTGTAAGTGTATGGTAGTACAAAGAAAACTTATCAGGTCCTCTGCACGGACTCAAACATGCCTAGGAAACACGCATTGGTACATCGCGCACACCAAAGGTATTCTAAAAAGTAAAAAAAGTTTGTCCCACTATACGCCATGTAGGCGTTTTGGGGTGAGTGGAGGTATAGCTCCTCTCTTCCTTGACCTCAGCACTAGATGGGGGTGAGTGGTCAGCATCACGCCCCGGCCGGCTTTACCCCCGGTACCCATTATAGAGGAGGCTGGGTGGGCCCCAGAGCCGGTCTGGACGCAGAGGCTAGAGGAAAAATCCTCTGCCCCCGTCAGGGATCGAACCCCGGTCGTCCAGCCCGTACCTAGTCACTATACTGACTGAGCTATCCCGAAAGGTATTCTAGGAAAAGGAAAATTCAGCTCTTCATCATTTAAATGTTCCTGGTTTACAATGTCTCTGCTAACTCTGGGCAAGTCTGAGGCAACCACAGGGCAGATTCCATACCGCAACCAAAACGGTGATTAGTAAGAGGGTCCCTAAAGTTTACTGAGTGTTCTGAACCACAGTGGGGGGTACGGTACACTTCATTTCCCAAGAATTTATTTTTGGAAAATTTTAAGACATCAGTTCATAAGCAAAATCTGAGAGATGTGGATGAATGAAAACCCTGTTAATTCCTCTGTAAACGACAAGTATTAACCTAATGAAAACTTATTCGATGTAAAGCTGGCCCTTTTACACTGCCAACACAGGGTGAAGGCAAGGAACCGTCCCAAGTGGAGACGACTTCGCAGTTATAATTTTATGGTTACATTAAGTGCAATCTTCATCAAAGTACAAATGTACAGATTTTATAAATTATGCCTGAGGCAAATGGCATTTCAAAATTATTTTTGCGGTGCCCGAATTTATAACTTGTGTTGGGCAAGGCCGTGGTCTAGGCAACACGGAGTTTTCCTCCGTGGCATCCCAACAATTACTCCATTCACACACAGAAGAAGGCAATGGAAAACCACTTCTGGATCATCTGCCAAGAACGTATATGAACAGGTCCCAGTCCGAGAAAAGGATGGAAGGATCCTGTTCATATGGACCTGTCGTCAGACAGAACACTAAATAATATATAAAATGTTAAGGTGAACACAATATATATTTAAATTTAATCTTCTATTTTACAAATACTTCACTATCCGAAGAAAAAAAAATAATAATAATAATATATCTTACTTCTATCAACAATATCGTTCCAAGTACAAATTGCAGATCACATCGACATGCAAAGAACTTGCCAGTTCAGAGGAATGTTTAGACCAGACAGGATTACAGACTTGAGATCCAGTGTTCACACACTGCTTTGGTTGTCCTGTGAGTGTGTTCCAGAAACGAATACACTGATCAGCTGCGCCTCCACCGCTAGCCAAGAGTCCACGTTGGTGCGGGGACCAGGCAATAGCTGAAAAAAAAAAATGTATTTCTGTATATTAAGAATTGTGTCCAAATCATCAGTTTGATACATCATGCTGCATAGAATATTAAAATAAAGAAAGAGAATGAAGGAGGCAGAGATGAGAAATGTGAAGAAATTTACTTTGCAAATTATAAATGCTGCGCAGAACAGTGAAATCAATGACATCCAAAGAATATGAGCACCATATTGGAGAAACCATGAACTTGTATCAGTTATATTACGCTCTTCTCAATTTTCCATTCCAGCACTCAATTACGAATCATGTGAAGCAGCAAATACTATACACAGTACAGGAAAACGAAATGCATTTACATAAAAAAAATTTGGGGGGGGGGGGGGAGGAGGAGGAGATGACCTGGAGTTTTTCAATTAATGCTCAAGGCATGGTATAATGGCATTAAACAAAATTTGCTCCTATTGTTTTCAATCAATCCCTTCCACGATCAATATCTTTTTGAGAATATGAACCAAAACATAACATTCTTTTTATTTCACATTTGGAATATATCCACAAAAATGGTGTCATAAATAAATGTGATTTACGGGCAATGATTGGAACCGATTCTTCCAGCACTTATGGTTTTAAGTGCATGATTTTTCCTGCATCAAAGACTGCACAAACACGTGACAATATAATAACAATATTTATTCACTTCATAGAATCTTATTTTAATCCGTCACAAATGCGGATGATAAACACAATGATTCCTACCTTTCACTGCTGCCAAATGCTGAGTGTAAGTCTGCACAGGTGAATCCAAATGGAGATTCCAAATATTGAGGCGATTGTCATTGCCACCGGATGCCAGGCTCTGCTTGTCTGGAGACCACTTCAAGCTGCAAACCTTTAAACAATGTATATTTATAGTAATTGAAATTGATGACAATAATTTAAAACATATTTTTCAGCTCTAACTATAATAACAATATTAGATGTGAGGTTCTGACCGTGGTGAAGATGTTGATGCTGTTCTTCTGGGTCATGATGCGATGCGGAGATGAAATGTCTTTATCTTCAGAGCTCAAGATGGAGACTGTATGTATGTGTCTCCAAAACTCTGGTATCTATGTCAGTCCACATGGTTTAACAATCCAGAAAAATATTACATCTGTTTTGCAGTAATAACACTTAAATGATTTCCTACTTACCTCTTGTCGATGGCCAAGCAACCTTCTCTCTGGCACAAGACTAGGAGTTCTCACATCACATTGTAAGATAAGTCCATCCCGACTTCCTGACGACACAACATCACCATTCCAAGCAAGCGATCCAACTCTGTCTGGATGGGTCAGCAGCTCATTAACTTGGGAATTTATAGCAACGTCCCAGACCTGCATGTAGCCATGATGTGTGCCAACAGCTATCCCTACAAATGCAAAACACCAGGTCATTATTGTGTCCACTAATTAAAGCAAGTCCTAAATTATATCAGAGGTGATGATGCGTTATCTGTTCGGTAACATTTCCTGGTCAGAACATGCATATCCTTATCTACTATCTACAGCACTTGCAGAATATGGCAATAATTTTTCATTTATACATAATCATGACACCATGGTATATCAAAACACAGACAAATACATTTTGGCTCATAGGTCTTTATGGCTGGAACAGCCTACATAAACAAGGCCTTCACAACTGGCCCCATCCTATAACCAACTTGACTGTGCATAAGTGCATTGTTTGCAAAAATTATGGTAAACATTAAACAACTGACATGTCAATGCATAGTGATAATTTTCCTATACAATTAATAATGCATATATGCATAACAAATACTTTAAAGAATAACAACAAACACAGAAATAACCAAATTCATATTTAACAGAAATAATTTTCAACAATCTGAGTAAAAACAGTCTGGCCAATACTTACGCGCTCATTCCATGCAACTGATATCACAGAGTTGCCATTTCCAGACACATACTTTAATACAGCATCCACAGCAAAGATAGACGCAACTTCCCAATCCCACACTTAACACATTCTCTTAAGACCAATCAATAAGAATGAGGTAGAGGTCATCTTGAAGCTCAGGGGCATCCAACACCTTCAAGAAAAAGACATAACCTTCAATAAATATGGACAAATATTAAAGTACAAAATATGAAACTCACAATGATTAATATAAAGAAGAAGAAAATTAACTATTTCATAATAAACATTCTATCATTGTCTCGTGGCTTGTGTTGGCAGAACAGCTGATCATGGAGTGACAACAGCCACGTCAGCCAATTCAGATTTCATCAGAGACGGGGGAGAATCAGACACTGAGACGGAATGTGGAGTGAGCAGAGATACTTCATTTGTGGATTTTTCAAGATTAAAACTAATACAAAATATGACTAACCTTGAAGGGTATTCTTCATATTTTCCTCCTTCACTTTCTCGGTGCACTAAGCAACTTCTGGCTTTGTGCACTAAGTGGTGACAAGGAAAATATATTTGATCCTGGAATGGACGCTCTTCTCTCATCACATTGGTCTCTAAGATCTTGAATGTTGGCGCCAAGAAGTTCGTTTTTCAGCAGACATGCGTATGCCAATCTCCCACTCCCTCTGTCACCATTTTCACGAGCCTCTTTCGTAGTAAATCCATTCTGGCCAGACTCCTATATTTAAAAACAGACATAAATTTCATTGACATTTCTACAACTGGCTTACATAAAGAGAAATTCATAAAGCTTATAGACAACTTCATGCAAAAGACCTGATGGGAAGTACATCACAAATAGTAGTTTTAAATGATGGCATGATACACTCACTCCAGGTCCAAAGAAAAAAAAAAGTAAATTAATTACCGGGACATACAGCACTTCTTATGTCCTCAATTTCATAATCTGTTATTGTTTTTGTACAGTGCAATTGTAGTCAATTAAGATGAAACCAATTTTTGTGGATAAAGGTTCATTTACATATCTGATAAAGTATTGTCATGAACACAAATTGATTTCATCCTGAGCACAGCATACTCACTTCATCTATCCACTACTCTTATAAAATCACAAAAATCATAACTTAATGAAAAACACTTACTGTGTTCATGAGAAACTTGATGCGCCAACTCTTGCCAGCACGCGGCTCAATAAAGCGATCTCCTGACTGCAAGTAAGGACAAGATGTCGGTAACATTGCAGTTTGAAGTACAAAACAAGTAACGCACTCCTTCCCAACTTAAGAATTTCAACTGCAGACAGGAAACAACAGTTAATGACAAAAGAGAATCAGCAAGGCACAGAGCACATACTAACCTGAAACACCGACTCCTGTCATCCATGCAGAATCTCCAAATTACACAAATATATAGAGGTGGCGGTAGATGGACTTGCTCTCCTCCTTCCCTACTCCAGACCTTCTCCCACCACCTTCCAACCCACATGGTCCTCCTCCAAGACCTGCATCCATCTCTTCCTCGGCCTTCGACGTCTCCTCCTTCCCTACTCCACAGCTTCTCCCACCACCTTCCAACACGCAAGGTCCTCAGGTCCTCCTCCAAGTTCTGCATCCATCTCTTCCTCCGCCTTCGACGTCTCCTCCTTCCCTCCAGTCTTCCCTACTCCACAGCTTCTCCCACCACCTTCCAACACACATGGTCCTCGAAACAAGTGCTTTTGATGATCAGACTATTCTTTAGCCTCTTCCGTGGGTGCATAAGCTGAAACAAAAGACAAGTTTCTGAAGAGTCCTTTGAGCCTTATCTTGCATATTCTGTCTCCTAAAGGCTCAAAACCTAAATAGCTTCGTTTTTATCCACCCTGCCATGTCCATTCCACCTCACCTCCTCCAATGCCACCATGTCCATCCCATACTTCAGCACCTCCATCATTTTTCCTACCTTCATCATGGTTCTAACATTCCATGTGGCCATGGTCAATGTCGCAGTTTGCTTCTGAGTCCGTGAACGTTTGCCAGGTCCATTACCAAATGATCCATCCATCCGAGGCTCTTTTGAGAGTATCCTAACAATATTTGTTTTCCGGGGTGGGGTTGTTAACCCCAAGCCCAACCCCCAACCTGGAGGACCAGGGTATCACTCTTAGTCTGGCTCATCGAATTAGACCTGTCCAGAATGGGTGACCCTACCAGGAGCTGAAGCTCTGGCCGGCATAGCCCTAAGGGTCATTTGAGCACGCAAGCCTCCTCACCCAGCAAAATTTATTTGCCTTCGACAAGGTGGTGATACCTTCAGGAGGAAACAATTTAACTATTTAATAAAACTAATCCATTTAACAAACCACAAATAATTAAACTATTTAACAAAATCTTAACAATTAAGTTATTTAACAAAATACTAAACAATTTAAAAATACTAAACTATTTACTAAAACAATTTAACAAAAAAAATTTCAACTAATTTCCTAAAAACAATATAAGTACTGAATTGAAAACAATTTAACTATTCAATAAAACTAATCTATTTAACAAGCCACAAATAATTAAACTATTTAACAAAATCTTAACAATTAAGTTATTTAACAATTTAACTATTTAAAAATACTAAACTATTTACTAAAACAATTTAACTATTTATGTAAATGACTATTCTATACTGGTATGGACTTGAGATCTTCCAGAATCGAAGCATATAGATCTTCGTCCATTTCTGGGATCTGGAAAGGAAATAAACATTGGAATCAAAAAATGAACTGGAATAATGGGGAACAAGTATGGAAACACATGCGGCGAATATCTCGTGGAAGGCGATCTCTATGGCTGTGGTCACAGTGGCACTGACATCGGTCGTTTCGGCCGAACTCGCCCGATCTTTTCAAACCAGTTGGAAGGCACGTGCGTGGTCTCAGTGCAACCGATCTCATCGGCCGATTATAGCAGATGTCGGACGGTGATCGGGCGAATTCAAATCAGTTTGTTTTTTTCGGCCGATGTATGATTCATGTGAGAGATACAAAGATGGACTGTGAAAAATTGATAAGTTTGGTGCAGGAAAGAAGAAGTTTGTGGGATCCGCGATGTGGTCAGTATCATAATAGAGATGTAGCTCGGAAGCTGTGGATTGAGATCGCCACTTCATTGGAAACTACAAGTAAGTATTGAAATTATTAACATACACAGATATACAACCATCACACATTATAATTAATTATTAATTCAACCATCACGCAGTGTGTTAACAATTGAATTGTCATTTCTGAAATAATTAACGTAACCAACAAAGTTTTAAGGTACATTTGTGACAAGAAAATATTGTTGAAATGCATTGCGAATTTCATAAGCTCTCCGTGATGACCGATTGAAACGTCTTGTAGAGTTGGCCTGGTCACTATCATTGTTTTCATGGGTTGCGTTGGTATCTGATAATACAGACTCACTTATTCCTTATGTATCGATTACGATATTGTGCAATAAGCAAACGCACTTGACAACAGTATCAACGTGACTTCAATGTAATTGTAGTTCCGTCTTGAGGCATCTCCATTTGCTTACTAAGATTCCGAAGGCACATTCGATTGAGCGTCTAACTCTACTCGGGCGATAATTAAAAATCTCAGTTTCGTGGTCATTATTGTTCCCAGTAGGATACGGTCTCATCAAATATTCCTTTAATGGATATCCTTGATCACCAAGCAATACATGAGGCACACTAACATTTGTTCCTGGCAGTGGTTTATTGGGTGGTACGTTGAATGAATTATTTTCCAAATGATGATAGACACCAGTTTCCATGAAAACACCACTATCGCTCCTTCTTACATATGCTCCTACATCCACGGTTATAAATTTATATTTAGCGTCTGCGATGCCTTGAAGATGGATGGAGACATTTTTTTTTTGTAGTTATAAAACATGGAGCCAGATTTAGGGGGACATTTTATGCGGATGTGTTTCCCGTCAATGCTTCCTACACAATCAGGAAAATTCCACAAACGCTCATAATCACTTGCAATCTACTATAGAAATTTGTGATTAGTCGTTGTCGTCAACCAATTTGTCGTCAAAAAATGATGTCATCAAAAATATCACCTTATATTTGTTTACTCGGCATTGTTGTGGAACACAACAATGCCGAGTAAACAAATAACGCTTCACTACCAAGCCAGTCGCATTATCACTGCTCCAGAAGCAGCACGTCGCATTATTAAAAATTGACCGACATCTGGCCTAAAACATCAGAAAAGTGAAAGAAGAAGTTATCAAGTATTTGAAGTACCAACTCTAACAACTCCTACAAGGTAAACTGATACTTATTCAATATATTACGATTACGAAAGTATTATGAAAACTGACTTTTGATCGATTTTAAGACAAAGATTTGCAGGGGTGGCTCTGGACGTAAAAAGTTGACTGAACAAGAACTGTTGGCCTCTGAACAGGGACGTAAAGAAGTACAACATCAGACCTATTTAAGAAATAAAGAAAAGCGAAAGAAGACTTACATTGATAAACGACACCATATTAACGACACACATAGAAAAACAGACGAAGATTTGCAAGGGTGGGATTGGACGTAGAAAGTTGACTGACCAAGAAGAGTTGGCCTCTGAATAGGGACGCAAAAACTTAAACATCAGACATATTTAACAAATAAAGAAAAGCGAAGGAAGACTTACATTGATCAACGTAGAAAAACTTATTCAACAAGAACAGAAGAGCAGGAGGAAACAAACGAAGACTTGCAAGGGTGGGGTTGGACGTAGATCCAGGCAATACTTTTAAATGAGAGGCACGTCAGTAATTGTGTGGTGGGCATTTTCTGTGGCAATAATTAACTGTGAGTGTGTAATTAGTTCTGTGTGATAATTAGGCAAGTACTGGCTTATACCTCACGCCTTGCCAGGTTCTTTTATTCTATAATACGTATTTCTAGATGTGGATACAAAGATTTTAAACGAGTTTAATTTGGCTAAAAATAGGTTCTTGAATCTGCTCAAAAATGTGCAGTGGCGTTGCACTTATATTTTCTTCTGTGTTTCACTTTACTAAATGTTCAGGGAAAGTTATCTTACATCCCAAATAATTCTGCTGGATAAATGTTCCTTGAGTCCTTTGAGATTGCCACCAAACAATTCAAAATCCCAGTTCGTCAATTTGTAATTTTTGTTTTCAACAGGGACATTGAAAGTGAAAGTACATATTGAAATGAAGCTCAAAAGGACCATTTTAAAGCCAATTCTATTAACAATCACACATAATTAAAAATACACCTACAAAATCATCATGTGCTCGAATGTTCAGATATTTCTTAACTGTATAGTTAAATTGCCATTTTGAATTTTCTCTTAAACACATTTTACTACACCATTTACATAGATTAGTGCTTTCAGAAATTTATGTTGGGCCCAAATAATTGTTGTAATCAAAAGGAGAGTTGACACTAACCTCATCGTCAATAAACTGTTGGATTTCAGCATTCTCACTGGCGTCCAAAAATTCTGCCAAACCAAAGTCGTCATCAAATGGCACAGGAACATTTTCGTCGTCGGCCACTCTGTCTCCTGCGCATGACGGTTCGACATACATTGGTGGATTAATGGGCTGCAACGAATTAAACAAAATTCTTGTAACTTAAATTATTGATACAACATTCGATATAATAGTACGATGTCAGAAGACCCTGACAATAAAGAATCAGATGCACATTTATATCCAGAATGATAAAGTCTCATCCTTCATTGCAGTGAACGTGATGAATTTTATGCAGATGCACTCTTCCCAAATGGGATGTGATGAAAATGTGACAGAGGGTTTTGATGTAAACCCAACAGAAATGGTTAAGAGCAATAAATGTTTAATTACAGGTGATTTCAGTGCTCATGTAGGAAATGATGTAATTCTCGTAGGTCAAGTAAAATGGCGACCTGTGTATATTTAATGTCCATATAAATATAAACTACTTGTAACATGTCTTTCCTTTCAACGGCCAGTTTCTTTTTAAAATACAGAATTAATGTTTAAAACTTAGGGCAGAGTTTTAGGGATTTAAGTAGTGGAATCTGCTAAATAAATTCAACTGCGATGCGTTCTTACAAACAGGGGCAGACTTACTTTCCTACTCACCCCGATAATCCAGAGTTTACAGCAGTCATTTTTCACCTCTGACATTCCTCACTCCTTTGTTTTCCATGTGCAAGCGACAGATGTCAGGCAAGTGCAATGACGACGTCTTACCTTTGATGAAGTGACACATTCCCTGCCTGTTGTCTCTGCCCGTTGATGTTCACGGGCAGGCAGGATACGGGCTCTCCTGGTCTTCGCCCTGCTGACGCGTCGCTTCGCAGACTGGCGTCGCAACATTTTCTTCAGGGCCTTTGTGCGGAGAATCTTCTTTTCGCGGGCCACATTGGGGTTGTAGACATAATCTAAAAACCCAAAGAATGACATTCAGATTACAGCATTCCGTACACGGTTGTTTCTGATCCCGTCATTTGACATCAGAGAAGAAAAATCAGTGACATTCATAAATCATGTATTACAGAAGAACAGAAACAGTACAATGTATTTTGATCATATCTAATTGCAGAATTAAATGTTTAAGTTACTCCATTTTAATATTATAACATCTCGATGCGTTTCGATATCTGGGTTCTGTTGCCTTGACTCATAAACGTTTCGGAGAAACTGTCTCCAGCTTTCCTCAGCTTTCTCGTCGTCTAATATAAATATCTCCATTTCCCCGCATAGCACTACAGCCCTGAAGATTGTGAAAGTACCTTTCTCCGAAGCGTTGCATCTACTTATTCGCCATGAAAGCTCCTGATAATACAAAATTAATATTTCCATTACAAATATTAAAATGAAGCAAACATTAATAACACTTTACAGTCAGGTCTTCCGTGTTACGTACTGCCTCAGTATCGAGGTTGAAGTCTCTTCAACTGGTACACACCCACATGACTTTGAGGCTTTTACGGCGGTGGGAATGAGGATGATGATTATATTCTGGATTTTGGTGCAGTGTAGACGTAGCAGGAAAACAAAAAATACATAAGCCGTCTGTACCTTTGCTGATTATTACCACTCCAGCTATGATCAACTCAAATCATAAAGCATGTTACTGAAGAATAAATACTCAGCAACAGGTCAGTCAATCTCAAATATATCTGAATCAGTGATGTCTCTCAAAATTCTCGGGTACATTTTTTGGAAGTTTTCTGACGTATAAGAGAGCTGCTGCTTATTGACATTAAAAGAAAAATTACTTACCAGGATATTTCTTCCTATGTTCTTCATCCGCCTGGCGGGCCCGAGCAAAATACCCTTCCTTGTCCTTATTTTGAATAGTCCTCCACATACAGCCAAGTCTGCAAATAGAAAAAGTGAAACTTGTAAGAATACAGGCAGGTTGCAGGACGAACATCAAGGGTTGCAGCTGGGTAAAGGCAAAGGCAGTGGTGTTTGAGAGCGCTCAAAATGTTTCACTTGTTCTCGACGATCAGAACATTTTCAGTAAATGGAAATAAGATATCCAATTTCAAATTTCACCTCATGCATACTCTACCCAGTGTGCATTGTAGTGAAGGACGATGACATTGTGAAGCAGTTCAGGACGATTATTCCTAATTGCATGACGTAAGTTATTCTGCAGAGAGGACATTTCCGACACAGATTGGCAGGATTTGAAGAAGGTGAAGCTGATGGTATTCGCCGTCTTCCTCGTCGTTGGCAGTGAGTACTTGATACACTAGGACACTACTTTGAAGGTTGCGAGTCTTAATGTAAGAATTGTGATTTAACTCACACTGATTTTTTTAATCACAATTGAATTTTTCGAGGATTAAAGAACGAAAAAAGGTCATTCCGTAATGTGTCATTTTTTCTTGCCTACTATACCTACAACCATTCACACCTACCTGATCTGACTACGCCAATCGGAGGAGTATATCGTGCCCTTTCATATGTATATTTTGGACTTACTTCAATATAACGTGTTTGTCCCCAAAAAATTAGTTGACATGACTTTTTAAGTACACACATTGCTTACCTTAAATTAATTTAAAATACCTTAAAATATTTGTAATTACACCATAAAAACACAAAAATATTATATAGTTATACAGTGTAGGCCAGTCAATGTTGAACATAACATAAAGTCATAAAAACATGTACCTAATTTATATTTGTGTTATGTTGTCAATTATCTTCACTTTTTTAAATTGTTTCCCAAGTGACAGCATTATGGAAATAAAAAGTACAGTGGAATGCGATTCATGTAAAAGATTTTGTGATATAATGTCATCTTTCACCAAAAAAGGCACAAGCTAAATACGCTCATCAGAAACCTCAAATAATAGGTCTGCTGAATTTGAATGGCTTTGAAAACAATTTGTCTTTCACAAATGCTCTGCACATTAAATTATTAACAAATAATTGTCCTCAAGTACATTTTGTATAGAAACTTACCTCACACTAATGTGCTTATTTTTTTCCCCAGGATACAGGGCAGCCAGTGTCTTTCGCCAATCATTGGCGAAGACCAGGAAGGCGTTTGGGGGGCGCGTGATTTTCTGCGCCTGTCCTACGTGTCTCTTATCTTGGTCTGAATCTGTGATCTTAAAATTTCCTGAAAGAAAAGTGGAATCCATATATAACATAGTGTAAAACCTATAAGAATCAGAATATGGTCAACAGTATAATAGAACATGGCTGTCTCCAACGTACGTGGCCCTGCAGATCACTGAAGAGTTACAGACATACAAATCTTAAGTAATACAACATGCTGTGTTAACATATCTGAATGAGGTCTCACTAACATCCGTATAACAGAGAATATCTGAACTGTGAGTAAGAGACAAGAGTTTTGTGTTTCAAATGACTGGTCAGTTTCTGTATCCGTCAGCCGTAACGAATACATTTCCTAGTATTATTCCAGTAGTATTCAGGTAATAAAGCATGCATTGATGCACACAGTACTCAGAAAAAATTATTCCTTGGATGACATTTTACAGAAAAAGACCGATTTCCTCTTGCAGTCCTACTGACATAAATTTGAATAGTTTATTTTACAAGCTCCCTCAACTGCAGCCATTAAGTACTGCACCATATGAACATATTTCATAGGTCCTTTTTCACCACATATGACGCCTCCTCTGGTTGAAGATTGAGGAGGATGTGGCCCTCAAATATAAAAGTAGATGCAAATAAGCAGTCATAGGCAGCCAAAAATAGCGGCCCTTGACTTTATGCTGGATGGGAATTTATAATCTGTCACTGTAATGATCACACAGTGTTTTTACTCGGTGTTTCAAAACAATTAAGATTATTAGAATTGACTATATTTAATTCCACAGATCAGTTACAACCACCAGATGATTTTGTAGATGTAGAGAAACACTACAAGGTTCTTCTATGTCTTTAGTATATGCACCACAATGTACACAACAAATGGCTAGCGATATTGATTTTTCTCCCATGTGCTTTGTAGCATTGTTTCACAGACTAGAAGAGCCACACTCATTTGGCCTCGTAGCTCTGGCAAGGACTGGCATTGGTGGTCTGTAGATGCACACATTGATGACAAAGATGATTAATATATGACAATTCAGACACTATCCCACTGTAGTAATATCTGTGTCTAAATTAGGCCAACTTAATATTAGGTAATAATAATAGGTAATGAAATATTAAAGAAACAGTTGATGGTGTCACAACAGAATTTTTACAAAATTAAATGTTTTCTAGTAATGCCCATTTATAGTATTGTTTAAAGAACAGAACCTAATGGATGTTGGTGTGAGCTCATCATCTTATCATAAGATTTTTTGAATGTATTTTGCCTCATTCTGTCCAAAAATTGATAGTACTGACAATGGTAGAGATGAGAAATGCACAAATACATGCAATTTTAGTTGTAAACCTTAAGGAAAGTGACCTCGTGGAAGTGGGAGAATAATGAAAATGATATGTAAATAGTATTATTGAATTTCTCTGGCTCACGTTACCGTCCAGGGGTGGGCTGTTGGTAAACGGCAACAAACATTTTGATTCCATAAGAGCAACTGTTCCTGATTTATAAGAAAGCTTTTCAAGAGTTGTGTAACTAAAATACGTTGAATGCACACATTTACAAATTTTGAATAGACACAATTTTTATATTTCAGTATTTTCTGTCTATCTGATAAGTTATTTCCATAAAGCAACTAACTTATTAGCTTTGGTGTATCTGATGCAAGTAACAGTGTCCCAACAACAGTACTTGCTAATTTTTCCTTCCATCCAACTTGCTTTCATTTCTTGGTAGAAATTTGACCTAAGAGATGAGTGAAATTTTATGTAGTTACTTGTGGATCAACCCCTCTGTCAAAAGTCTTATGATAGTCATAAATGATACTTTTATTATACTAATGCAATCTCAACTTATTTTAATTTAAGGTCACATTATGGAGGTAGGAGTCCCAAAATATTTAGGGAATAGGCTTATGTATATAGAATGAGAAAAAACAAACAGATCTACAAGTCGCATACCTTGAATAAATTAAACCACTTTAATGCAATCTCCTTCTGAGTTCATCTGCCCATAATATTTACAGTATCATTAAGTCTTCTGGTGAAAGATGGCAAATTAAGAAAGAAAGAAAAAATTGTCATTATGGGCTCAAATTCACAATAACACTTGAATTAAATCTTAAGCTGACCACACAGAGCATGTTCACTTTATTGTAAAGCTGCCTTTTAACGTGACCAACCACTAATGTTGTAAAACTGCTTTCTCATGAATTTTCATAAGGAACAGTTGAATGGATTTCCATCAAATTGGATATTAGGGATTTTTCAAGTTTTCTGCACATTAAACTTCTTGTAAAAAATTGGCAAATATGGATATTTTACAGGATTGAAATTGTTTCTCAGGCAAGATGTTGAACATAAATTGCCAAGTAGATATTCATTGATGCAAGAATGTTATTAGCAGTAGTTGTAGAGATAAATGGACCACAAGGTTGTCTCGTGCTGTCATTTTATAACTTGGAAACCAATGGAGTAATTTTGATGACCTTTTGTACTGAAGGCACTTGTACAAATTTGCCAAACAATCCAACATGTCCTAAAGAGGAGCCCAAATAATAAAACATTTTCAATAATTGCTGTTTATACGACAGCAAAGTTAAAATATAACAATGACAGCAGAGCAAACACATCATAATCTTTACTTTCTTGGGAGGAGAGAGGTCTTACCTTCATCATCCAGGACACTGTTGATAAAGTCATCTAAGTCTTCCATTGTCGCAGTACTAGAACACACAGAGAGAACAGAATCAGCGATTAAATTCAGCCAACATACTTCTGTCTGTATTTAAAAAAATGACACTTTTGTGAAACTTAGCACCAAATTAACAGACAATTATTATCTTTGTATCACATGTTAAGGGTAAATAGACCATATGTAATGAAACTAGTGTTAATGGTAATCCATTAGTTCAGTTTGCCTAAATGAATAACTTAATGGTTATAAGTACCTGGTTTTACTGTAAGTTTATTTACAAAGGTACCTGCAAATCACCAGGTCAGGATGGTATTAACCAAATTAATTAAATAGGTCATATTCTCGTGCCCTCTAGACAAGGGCTGAGTGATCTGAAGAACCCTTAAGTAAGAATGATGTAAATGCAGAAAGAAATAATGAAAATATTAAACATGCTGCACTGCACAGCCCTTGATGATCCTGCTTTAGAGGAAGTGCAATATTCAAATTACAAAAATAATAAGGCTTCAGGTGAAGACCCTGTTGCTGACAAATGAAGAAAACATGGAGGTCAAGTATTATTTGTTAGAATATATAAATTAATATTTACGATAACAGTCCCTGAAGGAATGCCATCAGAATAGATGGACGGTTTGATATGCCCAATTTTTAACAATGGGGACGAGTATCATTGTAATAATTATGTTAATTGTGACATACAAAATTCTGTTACATATTATTCTTTGAAGACTTATTACATACATCAATGAGATAAGAGGGGTGGATGTGGATTTTGACCAATGCATCATGACCAAATACTTGTGATGAGGCAAGCAATGGGAGTGACGTTCGTTTTACAAATACGAATATTATTGGTGTTACAAGCATATAAGTTAATCCCTCTCCAAATAATGAGTCAGGCAATAAGGCTATACTATACTTTGATGTAAATTATATAGAATAATTTCTTGCATTTCAACACTGCATAAATTACATAAATATATAATGTATTTTACAGGCCTACTATGTGCTTTAATTTACTGCTCAAATACTTTCATTAACGTTGATGTTAATTTGCATTAATGCGGACGATATGGTAGGATACGATTACCTTATATTTGGTTTTACGTATTATAAGACGGAATACATTTCACATGTTTTCAGCTAATATTAAATGTCTCTTTAAATTATAATTATTGTGATGTTAAAATTTAAAACAACATTGACATCATCTTTAATGTCCATGCACTTAACATGTTTGGTATTTGCATCTAACACTAAACCTTCCATTTTCACTCATCAATTTATTATCCAGCTATAACTGGATGATGGATGTTACCGTAATAAGGCGAATTATGCTTAAAATGACAACTATTTTCCAGAAAATCAAACAACACTCACCAGTCCTTGTAGCAAGATGTTCCGGCCGTTTGCATTTGAATGTATTGGCACATCACACCAATCACAGCGATGCTCAATCATCCAATAAGAGTCGAGTACTAATAAAAAGCAGGATTTAAACTAATCTTGGTAATTAATTTATATAAAATATATTTTAAGTTAATAATAGATGTCTCCTTAAATTCGAAATTTTGTGATAATAAAATTTAAAACAACAATTACGTAATCTTTAATATCCACGTTGTTACTACTAAATATTATAATGCGGTAGCGGATGCACTCTATGGAGTACTCTAATTACTATAAGCAGAGGAGAGCACTTACTTGCTCGTTGCGCCATCTTTCGCGAATTGATGAACTTCTTCCGGTTTTGGTAGTTCTATCAATCATTTGAATTGGCATTATGATCGGCTTTTCTCCCGGGTTCTTCAAAAGTGACGTTTTAGACTCCCACATTTCTGCGGTTGTATGTTGAGGAAGCAATGAAGGAAAACTGAAAGAGAAGTTCAGGACAGTAATAAAGGATCAAGGGGAGAGGATAGCAATGTTAAGGTTCACTGATGATATTGCCCTTTTGGCTGAAAAGAAAGAAATAATAATCTACAGCACAATATGTGTGTATTCATTTTGTAGTGTGTTTCCAGGAGTCGCCATCTGACGGATGTCAGCTGTGTGTGTGTGTGTGTAGTGTAGAGTATTGTATTGGAGACTGTAATGTTGGACGTGTGTCCTTCAGACTGTGTCTCATGCGCAAGAAGACATCAAGAAATGTATACACACTTATTGTGTCCCAGAGTGCCAACAATTGTGCATGCCTCCATGTGAATAAATTTATAATATTGTGTTAATTGTCAGACCACAGATTGCAATTTTAAACTTACTTTTTAAATTCTTGTAATGAAAAATTCTAGACAATGGAAAGTTGCATACAACTCTGTTTCACAACAAAAAATGATTCCATAACGGCCTGGAGATGATGAGTGTATGAAATGCGCCCAGATTTAATTTTATATTGTTAATAATACAAAATATATTGTGTGCTGGAATCTTTGTTCTTTTACAGACTCAGTATTTGTTACAAATGGACTACTACAAGGTACATCTGATATGTATTGAATGTGGAAGTTTAAAATCTACAGTGACATTTATGCAGAATGCAGCAATTTCAAGCCGACATTTTGGAAAGGGATAGCATGAACAGATGTTTTTCATTTCTCTTTTTTCCACTCTCCCTTCATTAGACTCAAGAATCCTTCAGCTTTACAGAATTCTATTTAAAAATTTTCGTGTGAATATAAATCCATACATGTTTATCCCTGTTGACTAGTTGGCAAGGAAGGTGTGTAGGAATATCTGAACCTCTTCTGTAATTGTACAAAATAAAATCACAAACAGTCTTTTACCTTACAAATTATTAAGCCCATTATTATGCAGTTTTCACTATGCCCTATCCGTTTCTGTCCTAGGCCCAATTATCCTCATCAACGCCCTCTTCTCCTCAAAGTGAGAGACCATGGTTTTGCACCCATACAAACAACAGGTAAAATTACTGTTTTTTATATTAATCTTTATGTTCTTGGAAATCAAACAGGAAGACAAAATATTTTGAACTGAGAAGTAGCAAGCATTTCTGTAATCCAATCTCACTTCTAATTTCCTTGTGAATATCATTTTCTTTTGTTATTGCTGATCCAAAATATTTGAACTCTGTCACACTTTCAAAGGGTTAGCTGCTACAGAAGATGTGTGCTTTGGGCGTGGGGGTTTGTCAGAGGCCAGACTGGTGCACATGGCTGTGTCTGAACCTTGAGTGATAGAAGAATGTAACTTTCAATCAGGATAGTGTTTTCTTTCATCTGTATTAAATTTTGTATTATTTATTGCAACACTTCATCAACCATTTTTCTTGTGAATTCATACTGCTTTACAGGACTCTGAATATAAAACAAGAAATCTAATCAGAGTCTAAAGTATTTTGGTGATTGTGAAGTATAATGTGCAGAATTGCAATTTCGCACATTGTCCATCTTCTGAATTATTAAATACTAAGACCACAGTGTCTGGAAGCTGAATTCTGCTCTAATCTTCCAGTATTGAAGAGGGAGGATATAATTCTTTTCTTTTTTTAATCTGGAGCAGGTCTTAGGCAGGAGGGCCAAAAGATAGGATTTCTATCCCCTTTTGCTTTTGTATCTGATGACAGAAGCAGAATCCAGTTTTTCAGAATACTTTAGTTTATAATTTGGATGATGAAGTAAGTGAAATAGAATAATTTTATATATTTTAATGATACCAGAATACAGTCTGACATATTTCACTCAGAGATTGAACACAAATTTCAATATCTTATGGCAAGTCCTGACTAACAAACTACATTTTTTTATTCAGCTGTTCACGAAAATCTGTGAGATTATGAAACATCAGGCAGTGTTCATTACCACAAAAGCCCAGAATTGACCCTTATCTTAAGTCAGGTACTTCATCACTCCTGCATTCTCAAAGAGGAGAAATTCTCAACCTTTCCACATTATAACAATTTTTGAACACAAGGAAAGCTGAGCTACAGCCTAAACTGATTCCCATAAATTTTTCTATATTATTCTGCTAGAATTGAAGATCAGCTTTTGGGGAAAAATGTACCAGTCAGTGTACATAAAAATGAATAAGGAAAGTTTAATGAATTGTTCTCGGGCTACCAGCCTTGTAAGTTGCTTTAATGGAGGAAAAAACCTTACACTGTTGGTAGCCCAAGAATTCATTATACTTAGTCCCCGTGAAAGCTTCAGATCTTACACGGAAGGTATTGTCTCAATATGTAACTAACCAGTAAGGCACAGGCTGATCTACAAGTTAATCTCCATCTGGAGACATAGCCAGTTGCAAGACCCGTGCTGTGTGTCCAGTTAATTCGGCAACCTGAAATTAATTCAAGACTTGATTTAATTAACTTAATCAATGCTCTAATTTTACTGATAAAATTGTGCAAGAACCAGTTCTCCAGCTTTGGGGTTTGGCAATAAACTCTTGGAGTAAAAATACAAACTGACTCTGCCTGCAGAAGGTGGTACCGGTATTCGTGTTGTGTTAGTGTTTTGTTTGGACGACAAGATCCTGTCTGACATTTAGATGAAAAATATTTTATGGAAATACTTTATAAATTTGTACGGGGACCACAGAAGTTATTAATGTCTGTGGTTCCTGTACAAATTTAAAAT
Organism: Zootermopsis nevadensis; assembly: GCF_977971745.1. NCBI lineage: Eukaryota > Metazoa > Arthropoda > Insecta > Blattodea > Termopsidae > Zootermopsis > Zootermopsis nevadensis. Next base: position 10,921,411 of record NW_028259148.1, on the reverse strand, counting down.
ATTCACCCAGTGCAATGATGAAAATAAAAGAGTTTCAATCCAAATTTAAGGATCATAATTCTTATGTTAAATAGTAAACTCCTTAACTACTAGATTAATGGCAGCAGAGATGCAATTTTTAAGAAGCAAAGACTGAAATACTAAAAGAGATAGGATAAAAAATTTAAAAAAATGAAAGAGAATCTAAGTTAAATGCCATGGAAGGAAAACTAGCAAAGAACAGAAGGAAATGGTGTGGACAATGGTTTATTAGGAATGAATAATAGACAAATCCCAAAGAAGGCTTTGAACATGAAAGTGAAAGGAATATGTTCACAATGGAGGCTGTGATAAAGATGGGAATGACAGGTTAAGAAACACAACAGAGACAGAAGAAAGGTCAAGAGGAAGAACCATAGGAGTTGTGGGTTGAGACCAAATTGAGAGGCCAGGAAAACCACCCCATTTTCTTCTTTCATTCCCTCAAGCATGGCAGAGTAAAGGTGATGGGAACAATATCAAAATAACCATAAATTACAAAGTTTGCCATGACAGTATTGGATAAACATTTTCTGAGATTTCAGGTTCTCATGTTGGTGCCATGTACTGCGGCATAAGTATGTATACTGACCCATGATTTATGATGAAGCAAATAGAGAGTGGGGGAAGAAGACTTTCGTTTACAAAATATTTGGTAATGGGTGCCTGACTGGGCATCAGGAACATCATGTTTGTGGTGCTAAACACTAAGTCAGACAGGAAGACAATAATATACAAAAGTGGCTGGTTTCACGAGCCTGTTCTACAAGAATTAAATCTCAGCCACAGGATGCTCAAAAATAAGTGTGAAATAAATCTATCTTCCAACTAAACAATTATATATGTATAATTTTAAAATACATGAAAATATCCTGAGTGAACTTTTGTAGACATCTCCCAATACAAACCGTTCAGAAATAACCAATTCATTTTCAATCCCTTCTCTATTAACATTTCATCTCACTAAAATTATGATCATTTACCTTTGTCATTGATGGATATTTCCACATAATTAGTTGATTATTTGCGTAACCATGACCTGAGATGAGTTCTCTGTATGTAGCTGACCACTGAAAACCACATACCTGTAAGAAATTTTTTACAGTGTAAATATTTCAGTGGATTCAAGGAGGTAACAAAATCCACTAAATAACCCAGTCCAAGGGGACAAATGACTGACAGATTTAAAAATTCAAGACAATTATGAACTAAGAGGATGAAAAAATGTTTAACACACATATCGAGACTTTTATTATTATTATTATTATTTATTATTGACTGCAAATGGGTTTATACCCGGTGGCAGTGACCTACAATAAGATATAAAACAATTAGACACAGCAAAACAATGAGACACTACAGAACAATGAGATACATCAACACAATGAGACAGAACAAAACAATAAAAAAGGACACAACAAAAACAATAAGACACAACAAAACAATGAGATACATCAACACAATGAGACAGAACTAAACAATAAAAAAGGGACACAACAAAACAATGAGATACATCAACACAATGAGGCAGAACAAAACAATAAAAAAGGGACACAACAAAAATAATAAGACACAACAAAACAATGAGATTCATCAACACAATGAGACAGAACTAAACAATAAAAAAGGGACACAACAAAAATAATAAGACACAACAAAACAATGAGATTCATCAACACAATGAGACAGAACTAAACAATAAAAAAGGGACACAACAAAACAATGAGATACATCAACACAATGAGGCAGAACAAAACAATAAAAAAGGGACACAACAAAACAATGAGATACATCAACACAATGAGGCAGAACAAAACAATAAAAAAGGGCACAACAAAACAATGAGGCACAACAAAACAATGAGATACATCAACACAATGAGGCAGAACAAAACAATAAAAAAGGGACACAACAAAAATAATAAGACACAACAAAACAATGAGATTCATCAACACAATGAGACAGAACTAAACAATAAAAAAGGAACACAACAAAAACAATAAGACACAACAAAACAATGAGATACATCAACACAATGAGACAGAACAAAACAATAAAAAAGGGACACAACAAAACAATGAGATACATCAACACAATGAGGCAGAACAAAACAATAAAAAAGGGACACAACAAAACAATGAGATACATCAACACAATGAGACAGAACAAAACAATAAAAAAGGACACAACAAAAACAATAAGACACAACAAAACAACATATCCCACTCAAAATCAACCAACTCTTAGATTACAAAACCATCTAACCTAAAGTACTTAACTTAAAAATAAATACCACCTAGACATAAGACAATAACCGTAATGAATTACAAACGTCATGAACTGATGCACTCACTCAACAATACAATGAGACATAAGGTAGTATATTTGCGTCATATTGTGAATTATGTTAATATTTTAATATTTTCCGTCAAATCACAATTTTAATAAGATAATAAAATATAAAATATTTAAAATATCATTTCACGTTCCGCATCGAATGATCGATTTACATATTGGAACGTCTCTTACGACATGTTTCGGTTATATTTAACCGTCCTCAGGTATAAATTAGATTGGTAAATTTAAAACTCGAATTACAATCATTTACAATGTTATGCAGTTTATTGAAATGTTCTTATCAGATTACTCTTATATATTAGAACGAAGGTATTGTTTTTTATATGGCGTGGTTCATCTGATGTTCAATATTAGTCGGTGATGAGTTGATAGAGACATGACGTGTCTGGCGGAAGACATCTAGAAGTATTACTGTGTCGGGTCGAGGTTTAATATTAATATTAAACCCTGACACAGTAACCACCTGATTAGTGAGAATTGGAAGCATCAGTAAATCAAATGAGACAAGTAAAACAGCTTATTAGACGCACATTCATTTTTGTACTTAAGCATAGTTTAACAGCATCTTAACTTTCAAAAAGCCCCCCCTCCCCCCCCCAAAAAAAAAAAATCTGAAAATACTGCTTCTTCCATTGAGTGCATAAATTACCTCTGATACACCAAGAATTCCTGATAGTAGTGCAATGAAAAATTCCAGTCATATGTGCTACTGTTGTCCCAGCCACTGAATCAAATGCCAAAGGTAGTAATTCATGTGGACTCTTTCCAACAAAATTATGCCGTTCAGATTCCCCCACAGGTAGGAGTTGGTAGATGTAAAATCGGGCCACAAAGTCGATTTGGTTTATCTCATCCATCAATGTGTGTGATGAGAGTGCAAAAGCTGCTTTATGTTGCAGGTAAATGAACAGGAGCTTAGCCTTGCGTAAACCACACAGTTTTTTTTTACACTGTCAATGGTACAGCCAGTAGTATTCAAGGTAATTCTACTGAAAATGTATATAAGACACCCCAAGAGTTTAAACACTAACTCTTAATGTGATCACCAATTATTCCTGTCCAAATATTACGTCTGAACTGATGCTTCATTGCTGCAGCCTCTGACAAGGCAATTGTGACCATTTGTTTATAGGAGCTTCATCTTGGATTGATTTTAGGAGTAGATCACAATCCTTAAATGAAATGAATGCAATTAAGAATCACACGCACATATATTATTTATTGCAGAGGTGTCAGGCAATGAATCTGCATTTATTATTCATTAATTATTGTCATGACACATAATTAATTTCATCGCCTGGCGTATGAAGGCATCTGGAGTATGAAAAACTTGGCATCAAGACAAACTCTTTGTTGTCAGTACGAAGACGCACTTAAGGCTCTCAAGGAGGGAACAACTGCAAAGGCCATGTTCACGTTGAAAAAGAAGCAACACAGATTTAGAACTCTTAGCTGTAAGAGACTGTAGACTTTTTTCGTTTAATTATGGTATAACAGCAGACACATTGCAGCATTATGACACCATTTGCAATGTCCATTCATTATTACCATTAGCATATCAGTCATAGATTTCAGTGCATTTTAGTATCTAATGACCAGAAAATCTCCACTTAATATCGTTATATCGAGTTCCTCCATCCAGAGGGTCTGCTTCTACCATCAAGACCTTCCAGGAACTATAAAATTGTAACACTTAAGTAAAGTTAAAATTAATAGAGAGATATTTACTGAATACCAATATTAATATAAAAAATACCTGTTCACTTAATGCATCTAAAAGGTAACCCAGAAAGTCATTTGCTGACAGAATGGAAAGTGAGTAGTTAGCAACAAACTACTACCCTCTTAATTACATTTCTGCTGTGTTCTGTTTCAGCAAGTATTGTTTCCTTCTCGAGCAAAGTTTATTGCGAGAAATGTTAACTGTGCATTCATTTTATGTACGGTGATCTTTTGTATTAACTCGAATGTTCCTGAGTGTCAGCCTCAGTTTCCTTGCAGTTATTCAACCCATCAAGTGTCTGCCTCTGCCTGTCAGCATCAGCGCATCGGCTCGACTCTTGCCCCTTTTGATAATCCTTCATATCACGATACATTGGGAACATTTCCTTTTAAAGCATGATTTCCTTAACATTTTAGTTTTGTTTCCAGGTTTTCCACCCATTCTCTTTATGTTCCTGAGAAAGACAAAACACGGTGCCACAGAAAATAAAGAATGTTTCCGCAACTACAGTAATTTGCTGACAGTTCGAGTGGATTGAAAATTGCAAAGGAACTGTTTCTGAATGTTTTGTGTCTTAGTCTGAGGGATGCAGCCTGTAAAGAATGAAGTTCTAACTGAGTTAGTTTTCCTACAAGTATTAGTAATGTCACATAAATCTTCATTGCTGCATAATACTGCGACAGTCAAGTGATGACATACATGCAGATATAAGAATATATTTTGGGAAAACTTAAAAATTATACAAATGGTTAAAAATGTAGCTGTTTATCAAATAATCTGTTTATATTCAAGTATATGTTTCAATGGTAAATATCATTTATTGGAAATAATTAAAATAAATTGTTAATGTTACAAGCTGAATTCCAATAAATTGAAGCACCCAAAATATCACTCATCACATCCCAAACTTCAGAAATGCGGAGAACTCCCTCTTCAGTGCGATCCATTAGGCATCAAGACTGGAGCGATTTAAGAGCATGCCTGCAATACCAATAACAAAATCAAAAAATTAGCAAGTAAATTCAAATGTATTGGAACTTACTTAATATGATGTTGATAAGATAATAAAGTATGTCTTCTATGAATGGCCGTGTCGGGTGACACAAACAGAAAGAAAGCCCACTTAGCTCTGCGGTATTTTCTATGTGTAATAATACATTATACATAATCAGAATTATTTTTGTTAAACACATACTCCTATAATGTTTATGCTTTGAATCGTCTTCGGAGGGTCACTGACCCAGTCACACCAACTTGAAAACACAAGTTAATTTTCGCAGTCCTTCAATGAATGCTGTTTAATCAATATTCAAACATAAAGAAATGTTGTTCAAGAGCGTATCGCCATCTATTAGTCATTTATCAACGGTGATCGTGAAATATTTTAGTAGAGCGTTATCACAACAGAAAATTATAATATCAATTACATCAAAGGGAGAAGCAGGTTATTTCTGAATATGGGTTCCATCTTATTTTGATCGCCCTCCTCTGGCCCTTTACCTTTGGTAGGGAATCGATTTCCACTAACAACATTTCGCAGATGACATTCAAGAAGAATGTCAATCACCCGTCATCAGAAAGAGAAAATTATCGTTGACAGAAAATTTTGATTGCCTTAGGCTCGGCAGAACAAAATTCCGAGCAATTTGTAACCATCTTCTGGAAGCAATAAACGTTCTCTGATATTCTGACACTAAATCTTTATAGAACATTATTAATCAAGACTTGGCTCTGAGTTTAGGAAGATTATGATCCAACAACACTTGTTCATATTAGCAAATGTCTGAATGGAGTAACTCTTGTAACTGACGTCTAAAATATTTATTGTTTCTGCAGATTCGTTTGCGTAAATGTAAGTCGCGTGAGTGTTCCTAGACGGAGGTTAAGCTCCACTCTTCTCACTTACATTGCTGTTGTCTCAGCTGATTTACTGCTACTGGAGCGGTTCACAAAATCAGGGCCATATTGTATAAGTAGAGAAATCCACAGTTAATTTGTGAAGTTTTTACTACAAGAAATCGTAAATGCCTCCTGCCCCCAGAAGTTGGAGCGGATCGAAGTCCTTGAGCCTCGGAAGGCCGATCTCTTAATGTTCGACCGCACTTGCAGAACGAACAGCCACATCTAATCTGCCTTGGTCAGCGCCCTGGCCGCTGTAGTCCTCGTCCCAGTTCTCACTGCAGTCCTTGACCAGTCCTCACTGCAATCCTCGTTCCACTCCTCACTGCAGTTCTTGCACCAGTCCTGACTGCAGTCCTCGTCCCAGTTCTGACTGCAGTCCTCGTCCCAGTTCTCAATGCAATCCTCGTCCCAGTTCTGAATGCAGTCCTCGTCCCAATTATGACTGCAGTCCTCGTCCCAGTTCTCACTGCAGTCATCGTCCCAGTTCTCACTGCGGTCCTCGTCTTTTTTTTCACTGCAGTAATCGTCTCAATTCTGACTGCAGTCTTCGTCTCAGTTCTCACTGCAGTCCTCGTCCCAGTTCTCACTGCAGTCCTCGTCCCAGTTCTCACTGCAGTCCTCGTCCCAATTCTAACTGCAGTCCTTGCCCCAGTTCTCACTGCAGTCCTCGTCCCAGTTCTCACTGCAGTCCTTGTAACAGTTCTCAATGCAGTCCTCGTCCCAATTCTCACTGCTGTCCTCGTCCCAGTTCTTACTGCAGTCCTCGTCACAATTCCTACTGCAGTCCTCGTCCGTTTTCTCACTGCAGTCCTCGTCCCAGTTCTCACTGCAGTCCTTGTCTCTTTTCTCACTGCAGTCTTCGTCCCTTTTCTCACTGCAGTCCTCGTCCCAGTTCTCACTGCAGTCCTCGTTCCTTTTCTCACTACAGTCCTCGTCCCAGTTCTCACTGCAGTCCTCGTCCCTTTTCTCAATGCAGTCCTCGTCCCAATTCTCACTGCAGTCCTCGCCCCTTTTCTCAATGCAGTCCTCGTCCCAATTCTCACTGCAGTCCTCGTCCCTTTTCTCACTGCAGTCCTCGTCCCAGTTCTCACTGCAGTCCTCGTCACTTTTCTCACTACAGTCCTCGTCCCAGTTCTCACTGCAGTCCTAGTCCCTTTTCTCAATGAAGTCCTCGTCCCAATTCTCACTGCAGTCCTCGTCCCTTTTCTCAATGCAGTCCTCGTCCCTTTTCTCAATGCAGTCCTGGTCCCAATTCTCACTGCAGTCCTCGTCCCTTTTCTCAATGCAGTCCTCGTCCCAATTCTCACTGCAGTCCTCGTCCCTTTTCTCACTACAGTCCTCATCCCAGTTCTCACTGCAGTCCTCGTCCCTTTTCTCAATGCAGTCCTCGTCCCAATTCTCACTGCAGTCCTCGTCCCAATTCTCACTGCAGTCCTCGTCCCTTTTCTCACTACAGTCCTCGTCCCAGTTCTCACTGCAGTCCTCGTCCCAATTCTCACTGCAGTCCTCGTCCCTTTCCTCAATGCAGTCCTCGTCCCAATTCTCACTGCAGTCCTCGTCCCTTTTCTCAATGCAGTCCTCGTCCCAATTTTCACTGCAGTCCTCGTCCCTTTTCTCACTGCAGTCCTCGTCCCAATTCCCACTGCAGTCCTAGACCCTTTTCTCAACGCTGTCCTCGTCCCAGTTCTCACTGCAGTCCTCGTCCCTTTTCTCACTGCAGTCCACGTCCCAATTCTCACTGCAGTCCACGTCCCAATTCTCACTGCAGTTCTCGTCCCAGTTCTCACTGCAGTCCTCGTCCCAATTCTCACTGCAGTCCTCGACCATTTTCTCAATGCAGTCCTCGTCCCAATTTTCACTGCAGTCCTCGTCCCTTTTCTCACTGCAGTCCCCATCCTAGTTCTCAATGCAGTCCTCGTCCCTTTTCTCAATGCAGTCCTTGTCCCAATTCTCAATGCAGTCCTCGTCCCAATTCTCACTGCAGTCCTCGTCCCTTTTCTCAATGCAGTCCTCGTCCCAATTCTCAATACAGTCCTCGTCCCAATTCTCACTGCAGTCCTCGTCCCAATTCTCACTGCAGTCCTCGTCCCAATTCTCAATGCAGTCCTCGACCATTTTCTCAATGCAGTCCTCGTCCCAATTTTCACTGCAGTCCTCGTCCCTTTTCTTACTGCAGTCCTCATCCTAGTTCTCAATGCAGTCCTCGTCCCTTTTCTCAATGCAGTCCTCGTCCCAATTCTCACTGCAGTCCTCGACCATTTTCTCAATGCAGTCCTCGTCCCAATTTTCACTGCAGTCCTCGTCCCTTTTCTCACTGCAGTCCCCATCCTAGTTCTCAATGCAGTCCTCGTCCCTTTTCTCAATGCAGTCCTTGTCCCAATTCTCAATGCAGTCCTCGTCCCAATTCTCACTGCAGTCCTCGTCCCTTTTCTCAATGCAGTCCTCGTCCCAATTCTCAATACAGTCCTCGTCCCAATTCTCACTGCAGTCCTCGTCCCAATTCTCACTGCAGTCCTCGTCCCAATTCTCAATGCAGTCCTCGACCATTTTCTCAATGCAGTCCTCGTCCCAGTTCTCACTGCAGTCATCGTCCCAGTTCTCACTGCGGTCCTCGTCTTTTTTTTCACTGCAGTAATCGTCTCAATTCTGACTGCAGTCTTCGTCTCAGTTCTCACTGCAGTCCTCGTCCCAGTTCTCACTGCAGTCCTCGTCCCAGTTCTCACTGCAGTCCTCGTCCCAATTCTAACTGCAGTCCTTGCCCCAGTTCTCACTGCAGTCCTCGTCCCAGTTCTCACTGCAGTCTTTGTAACAGTTCTCAATGCAGTCCTCGTCCCAATTCTCACTGCTGTCCTCGTCCCAGTTCTTACTGCAGTCCTCGTCACAATTCCTACTGCAGTCCTCGTCCGTTTTCTCACTGCAGTCCTCGTCCCAGTTCTCACTGCAGTCCTTGTCTCTTTTCTCACTGCAGTCTTCGTCCCTTTTCTCACTGCAGTCCACGTCCCAGTTCTCACTGCAGTCCTCGTCCCTTTTCTCACTGCAGTCCACGTCCCAGTTCTCACTGCAGTCCTAGTCCCTTTTCTCACTGCAGTCCTCGTCCCAATTCTCACTGCAGTCCTCGTCCCAATTCTCACTGCAGTCCACGTCCCAGTTCTCACTGCAGTCCTCGTCCCTTTTCTCACTGCAGTCCACGTCCCAATTCTCACTGCAGTCCTCGTCCCAGTTCTCACTGCAGTCCTCGTCCCTTTTCTCACTGCAGTCCACGTCCCAGTTCTCACTGCAGTCCTCGTCCCTTTTGTCACTGCAGTCCTCGTCCCTTTTCTCACTGCAGTCCTCGTCCCAATTCTCACTGCAGTCCTCGTACCAGTTCTCACTGCAGTCCTCGTCCCTTTTCTCACTGCAAACCTCGTCCCAATTCTCACTGCAGTCCTCGTCCCAATTCTCACTGCAGTCCTCGTCCCTTTTCTCAATGCAGTCCTCGTCCCAGTTCTCACTGCAGTCCTCGTCCCAATTCTCACTGCAGTCCTCGTCCCTTTCCTCAATGCAGTCTTCGTCCCAATTCTCACTGCAGTCCTCGTCCCTTTTCTCAATGCAGTCCTCGTCCCAATTATCACTGCAGTCCTCGTCCCTTTTCTCACTGCAGTCCTCGTCCCTTTTCTCACTGCAGTCCTCGTCCCAATTCCCACTGCAGACCTCGACCCTTTTCTCAACGCAGTCCTCGTCCCAGTTCTCACTGCAGTCCTCGTCCCTTTTCTCACTGCAGTCCACGTCCCAATTCTCACTGCAGTCCACGTCCCAATTCTCACTGCAGACCTCGTCCCAGTTCTCACTGCAGTCCTCGTCCCAGTTCTCACTGCAGTCCTCGTCCCAATTCTCACTGCAGTCCTCGTCCCTTTTCTCAATGCAGTCCTCGTCCCAATTTTCACTGCAGTCCTCGTCCCTTTTCTCACTGCAGTCCTCATCCTAGTTCTCAATGCAGTCCTCGTCCCTTTTCTCACTGCAGTCCTCGTCCCAATTCTCACTGCAGTCCTCGTCCCTTTTCTCAATGCAGTCCTCGTCCCAATTCTCACTGCAGTCCTCGTCCCTTTTCTCAATGCAGTCCTCGGCCCAATTCTCACTGCAGTCCTCGTCAATTTTCTCAATACAGTCCTCGTCCCAATTCTCACTGCAGTCCTCTTCCCAATTCTCAATGCAGTCCTCGTCCCAATTCTCAATGCAGTCCTCGTCCCAGTTCTCACTGCAGTCCTCGTCCCAATGCTCACTGCAGTCCTCGTCCCTTTTCTCAATGCAGTCCTCGTCCCTTTTCTCAATGCAGTCCTCGTCCCAATTCTCACTGCAGTCCTCGTACCTTTTCTCACTGCAGTCCTCGTCCCAATTCTCACTGCAGACCTCGTCCCAATTCTCACTGCAGTCCTCGTCCATTTTCTCACTACAGTCTTCGTCCCAGTTCTCACTGCAGTCCTCGTCCCAATTCTCACTGCAGTCCTCGTCCCTTTTCTCAATGCAGTCCTCGTCCCAATTCTCACTGCAGTCCTCTTCCCTTTTCTCAATGCAGTCCTCGTCCCAATTCTCACTGCAGTCCTCGTCCCTTTTCTCAATGCAGTCCACGTCCCAATTCTCACTGCAGTCCTCGTCCCAATTCTCACTGCAGTCCTCGTCCCTTTTCTCACTACAGTCCTCGTCCCAGTTCTCACTGCAGTCCTCGTCCCAATTCTCACAGCAGTCCTCGTCCCTTTTCTCAATGCAGTCCTCGTCCCAATTCTCAATGCAGTCCTCGCCCCAATTCTCACTGCAGTCCTCGTCCCTTTTCTCAATGCAGTCCTCGTCCCAATTTTCACTGCAGTCCTCGTCCCTTTTCTCACTGCAGTCCTCGTCCCTTTTCTCACTGCAGTCCTCGTCCTAATTCTCACTGCAGTCCTCGTCCCAATTCTCACTGCAGTCCTCGTCCCTTTTCTCACTGCAGTCCTCGTCCCAGTTCTCACTGCAGTCCTCGTCACTTTCTCACTACAGTCCTCGTCCCAGTTCTCACTGCAGTCCTAGTCCTTTTTCAATGAAGTCCTCGTCCCAATTCTCACTGCAGTCCTCGTCCCTTTTCTCAATGCAGTCCTCGTCCCTTTTCTCAATGCAGTCCTGGTCCCAATTCTCTCTGCAGTCCTCGTCCCTTTTCTCAATGCAGTCCTCGTCCCAATTCTCACTGCAGTCCTCGTCCCTTTTCTCACTACAGTCCTCATCCCAGTTCTCACTGCAGTCCTCGTCCCTTTCCTCAATGCAGTCCTCGTCCCAATTCTCACTGCAGTCCTCGTCCCAATTCTCACTGCAGTCCTCGTCCCAGTTCTCACTGCAGTCCTCGTCCGAATTCTCACTGCAGTCCTCGTCCCTTTTCTCAATGCAGTCCTCGTCCCAATTTTCATTGCAGTCCTCGTCCCTTTTCTCACTGCAGTCCTCATCCTAGTTCTCAATGCAGTCCTCGTCCCTTTTCTCAATGCAGTCCTCGTCCCAATTCTCAATGCAGTCCTCGTCCCAATTCTCACTGCAGTCCTCGTCCCTTTTCTCAATGCAGTCCTCGTCCCAATTCTCACTGCAGTCCTCGTCCCTTTTCTCAATACAGTCCTCGTCCCAATTCTCAATACAGTCCTCGTCCCAATTCTCACTGCAGTCCTCGTCCCAGTTCTCACTGCAGTCCTCGTCCCAATTCTCAATGCAGTCCTCGTCCCAGTTCTCAATGCAGTCCTCGTCCCAGTTCTCACTGCAGTCCTCGTCCCAATGCTCACTGCAGTCCTCGTCCCTTTTCTCAATGCAGTCCTCGTCCCTTTTCTCAATGCAGTCCTCGTCCCTTTTCTCACTGCAGTCCTCGTCCCAATTCGCACTGCAGTCCTCGTCCCAATTCTCACTGCAGTCCTCGTCCCTTTTCTCACTACAGTCTTCGTCCCAGTTCTCACTGCAGTCCTCGTCCCAATTCTCACTGCAGTCCTCGTCCCTTTTCTCAATGCAGTCCTCGTCCCAATTCTCACTGCAGTCCTCTTCCCTTTTCTCAATGCAGTCCTCATCCCTTTTCTCACTGCAGTCCTCGTCCCTTTTCTCAATGCAACCACGTCCCAATTCTCACTGCAGTCCTCGTCCCTTTTCTCACTACAGTCCTCATCCCAGTTCTCACTGCAGTCCTCGTCCCTTGTCTCAATGCAGTCCTCGTCCCAATTCTCACTGCAGTCCTCGTCCCAATTCTCACTGCAGTCCTCGTCCCTTTTCTCACTACAGTCCTCGTCCCAGTTCTCACTGCAGTCCTCGTCCCAATTCTCACAGCAGTCCTCGTCCCTTTTCTCAATGCAGTCCTCGTCCCAATTCTCAATGCAGTCCTCGTCCCAATTTTCACTGCAGTCCTCGTCCCTTTTCTCACTGCAGTCCTCGTCCCTTTTCTCACTGCAGTCCTCGTCCTAATTCTCACTGCAGTCCTCGTCCCTTTTCTCACTGCAGTCCTCGTCCCTTTTCTCACTGCAGTCCACGTCCCAATTCTCACTGCAGTCCTCGTCCCAATTCTCACTGCAGTCCTCGTCCCAGTTCTCACTGCAGTCCTCGTCCCTTTTCTCACTGCAGTCCACGTCCCAGTTCTCACTGCAGTCCTTGTGCCTTTTCTCACTGCAGTCCTCGTCCCAATTCTCGCTGCAGTCCTCGTCCCAATTCTCACTGCAGTCCTCGTCCCAGTTCTCACTGCAGTCCTCGTCCCTTTTCTCACTGCAGTCCACGTCCCAGTTCTCACTGCAGTCCTCGTCCCTTTTCTCACTGCAGTCCACGTCCCAGTTCTCACTGCAGTCCTTGTCCCTTTTCTCACTGCAGTCCTCGTCCCAATTCTCACTGCAGTCCTCGTCTCAATTCTCACTGCAGTCCACGTCCCAGTTCTCACTGCAGTACTCGTCCCTTTTCTCACTGCAGTCCACGTCCCAATTCTCACTGCAGTCCTCGTCCCAGTTCTCACTGCAGTCCTCGTCCCTTTTCTCACTGCAGTCCACGTCCCAGTTCTCACTGCAGTCCTCGTCCCTTTTGTCACTGCAGTCCTCGTCCCTTTTCTCACTGCAGTCCTCATCCCAATTCTCACTGCAGTCCTCGTACCAGTTCTCACTGCAGTCCTCGTCCCTTTTCTCACTGCAATCCTCGTCCCAATTCTCACTGCAGTCCTCGTCCCAATTCTCACTGCAGTCCTCGTACCAGTTCTCACTCCAGTCCTCGTCCCTTTTGTCACTGCAGTCCTCGTCCCAGTTCTCACTGCAGGCTGGCGCCAAGTTCTGATAGTGGCAGTCACGTAAGCTCTGAATCTGCTCGTTCAGGTTGACGCTTTCGGCCATGATATTTGATACTACATGAATCAGACCATTTATCGTTTCGTGTGTGCTTCTATTGTCAATCACTTTTCGCTTCTCTAAGTTCTTGATTTTTGTTCTCATGTCCTCGACGTCTTTGTTTCGCTCACGAAGGACCTCCAGCTCTTTCTCCATGCGAGCGAAATGAGCTATTATCATAAATAAAGGTTCTGCTTATATTTGTTCTCCACAATTTTCTTTCTTTCCATCACCAATCAGATCGTCTATCAATGTCTTAACGTTCTCCATGGTTGTTATCGCTTTTCTCCTCAGGCACCTGTAGTCAAAAAAGATACATCTTATTACCTTCCAATGCTATTATAGCATCAGTGCCCTTTTAAATGCAACACGAAATTCGGAACACGTGAAATACTAATTTATACTACGTATTCTTATATTTATATTGTAACGTGGGTCGGCGTTGCGACCTTGGATTGTCAACCCTGATTTATTCACATCAAACTAAATCAGTTACAGTGGTCTGCACATACAGTCAACTCTCTACAACAATACACTCGAGTCTTTGTGCACACACACACACACACACATTCTCTCGCACTGTCCATCGAGTCTATCTGGTCCCCGAGCTCCGCTCTTCACACTCTTCTCTTACACGTCGGCCCGTAGCACCCCACTGGACTCTCGCTGGCTCCTCAGCCGCCCCGGTCCACGTACCCGGTGCTCGCTCACGTAGCCGACCCGTCCTTACTCGGCGTCGGCCCGTAGCACCCCACTGGACACACGCTGGCTCCTCAGCCGCCCCGGTCCACGTACCCGGTGCTCGCTCACGTAGCCGACCCGTCCTTACTCGGCGTCGGCCCGTAGCACCCCACTGGACTCTCGCTGGCTCCTCAGCCGCCCCGGTCCACGTACCCGGTGCTCGCTCACGTAGCCGACCCTTCCTTACTCGGCGTCGGCCCGTAGCACCCCACTGGACTCTCGCTGGCTCCTCAGCCGCCCCGGTCCACGTACCCAGTGCTCGCTCACGTAGCCGACCCGTCCTTACTCGGCGTCGGCCCGTAGCACCCCACTGGACTCTCGCTGGCTCCTCAGCCGCCCCGGTCCACGTACCCGGTGCTCGCTCACGTAGCCGACCCTTCCTTACTCGGCGTCGGCCCGTAGCACCCCACTGGACTCTCGCTGGATCCTCAGCCGCCCCGGTCCACGTACCCGGTGCTCCCACACGTAGCCGACCAGTCCTTACTCGGCGCCACACCAGACCTCTCGTTGACTCCACTCACTCGACTCCACCAATGTCCGCAACAGCATATCGCTTGCAACTAACTTCTACATCCTGATTCTCCTCAACACTCTCTCCAACACTCTCCCTTTCCAACTACTCTAAAACCAACCAACCAACCAAAGAAGCTAACTGAGGGCAGAGGCCTGCGCAAGCGCAAGCATCGTCCCTACCTAGGTGAAACCATTCCTGCGCACAAGACGCATTGCTGGAAATGGTAAACGGTCGTAATATAAGAACGGAAATTTTGCTAACGCTAACGGGGTTTCGTCGTGGCGGGAGCCTCGACCATTCAAACTGGGATTTGTTGCTGCTGATGGGAGGTTATCCTGTCAGGCAAGTTGTCGAAGGAATTTGGTTGGTTGGGTCTCTGGGGTATGAACCCAGAGAGGGAGGGGCCGTTTCGGCTGAAGGCCTCTGCGGCATGGGGGGAAGATCACTTCAGCTGATGGCCTCCATGATCGGGGGGAAGGGTGGCGGGCCGTGCCCCTATTAAGTTATACCCTGGCATTCGCCTTACAACTGAGGAAAGCACGGAAAACCTCAGTCAGGGTAGCCGAGTAGTCTAACCACTCGTTGCGCTGACTTGGCCGTCTTTTGGGGATGGCTTCGGCTGGCCTGCTGAACATCAGTCGCCCTCGGTTGCCCTTGGGTGAACTCTGGCAGCCCTCATTCGGCACGAGTGTCTTCCGAGTTGCCGAACTAAGGGGTTCCCCACACCAGCTAACCTCGAGTCAAACCTCTCAGTTAGTGCTCTGATGTGGTCGGCAAAGAAAGGGACCCCCAGATCCTCATGTATTTGCCTGTTACTAACGTACCAGGGCGCGTTAGTAACAATTCGAAGACACTTGGATTGCAGAACTTGCAGCTTCTGGACGTGGCTGTGGGCAGCTGACCTCCAGATCGGGCATGCGTAATCCATTATGGGACGGATGAGCTGCTTATAGAGTAGTACACCGTTCCTGATTGACAGGCCACTTCTCCTATTGATAAGCGGGCCTAGCACACCTAATCGTTGCGCTGCCTTCTTTCCCACTTGGTTGACGTGCGCCGACCAAGTAAGCCCGGCGTCAAGGGTGACCCCCAGATACTGCGCTGTTTTGACCCATTGGATCGGCTGTCCGAGGAACTGCACTGCTCGGGGCTGTTGGATGTGTCTTCTCGCGGAAATGAAGAGAACCGCGGTGCTCTTCGAGACGTTGATAGCAATCCTCCAGGCCCTGAGCCAGAGCTCAAGTCTACTGAGGTAGGTCTCCAGATACCTGACGAGAAGCGTTGGGCTACGGGACGTGACTACTAGAGCCGTGTCGTCCGCGTATTGTGCTAACTCGACGTGGCGGGACGGTGTGGGTATGTCGTTGACATACAGACTGAAGAGCACAGGGGAGAGAATTCCGCCCTGCACAACTCCAGCCCGCATGGTACGACGTGTGGACGTGGCCGACTGGAAGGATGTCTGGAATGTCCGGTCAGCGAGGTAGGAAGAGATGGTTTTTACCAAGTACGACGGGAAGTTGAGGACGGTCAGTTTGTATAGGAGGCCTTGGACCCAGACTGTGTCGAAGGCTTTGGCCACGTCCAGGAAAACCGCGCCGGTTAGCCGCTTCTCATCAAGGTTTCTGTTGACCCTTTCGACGAGGCGAGCCAGCTGTAACGATGTGCTGTGTCTGGGTCGAAACCCAAACTGCTCGTCGCGCAGCAGCCCGCGTTCACTGACCTCGTGTAGGACCCTCGTTAGTAGGATTTTCTCGCAGAGTTTGCCGACCGTGTCGAGAAGACTGATGGGTCTATAGGAAGAAGGTAGCGTGGGGTCCTTCCCCGGCTTCAGTATGGACACCACTCGAGCGTGTTTCCATGCCGAGGGGAAGTGTTGCCTGCGAAGGACCGCGTTGAACACTTTCGTGAGAAAGGTTACCGCGCGTCGTGGAAGATGTTTCAGGACCCTGTTCGGTATACCGTTGGGGCCCGGAGCCTTGCCAAGCTTGAGTCCCTTGATGGCCTGGGCGACCTCCGATGGACTGGTTAATTTTGGTTCATTTACAGGGGCATACTCGTATGCTCGCATCGCCTCGTTAACCATGTCAATTGTAGTCAGGTCCGACGGGTAGTCTACCGGCTGGAACTGGACCTCAAGGCTGTCGGCTAGGGCTTCTGCCTTCTCGGGGTTCGAGAGAGCCAGTCCTCCCATCACTAAGAAGGGGGGCGACGGAGTGGGGACTCGCATCACACGCTTGGTCATTTTCCAAAGCGACTGGTCCTCGCAGTCCAAGGATTCGAGCGTGTCGCTCCACTGTTCGTTCCGCCACTCGTTGAGACGATAGGTCACCGACCTCTGGAGTCGATTGACCTGGGTCTTAAGAGCGGGGTCTCTTGTGACCTGCCATCGCCTCCTCAGCCGGTTCTTCAGGCGTATTTCATCTCGAATACTAGCGGGTAGAAGCGGTCGCCTGGACGGGCAGGTGATCTGAGCTGAGTGCGGGGCAGACAGTCAGGTGCACCGGTAGGACGAAGTCCTTGATGAGGACAATATCAAGGACGTCAGGTGTGGCGTTGTGTGTGTAGGGAGCCGTGGTTGAGAGAATCCGGCCCGTAGATGAAGCAGGAATTTCTGTTGGCGTAATCACGCAGGAGCGAGCCCCTAGTAGAGATAAGGCTAGAATTCCAGTCCGTGTGTTTCGCGTTGAGGTCACCAGCCAAGAGGACCGGGAAACCCCCGCTCAAGCACTCGGTCAGGTCCGACTCTATCCATGGCCGGGTGGGTGCGAGGTATGCCGCCACTAGCTTGACTTTCCTGGTTGCCAGTACCAGGTGAATGGCGGTTGCTTCTAGTTGTTGTAGACCCGATACCGGCACAGGGTAATGATCAATGCCCCTGCGGACAAGGATCGCTGTGCCACCCCCTAGCGTCGGGCGGTCCGTACGGTGGCAAACGTAGTTCGCGAACCTCAAGGCCCGACCCGACGTGAGGTGCGTCTCGTTCAGGAGGCAAACATCGACTCCGTAGTCACCGAGGAACTGCTCCAGCTCCAGCTTCCTGTCGCGGACACCGTCGGCGTTCCAGTAAGCCAGCCGCAAGGCCTTGCTACCGTGTCCTCTAGGCCGTGCAGTCATTGTCGGCCATGAAGAGGAGAACGGTTTTGAGGAGGGCTCGCGGACGAGACCCCCCGGGGGGAGTGAATGGATCGCGGCGAGGAGACGTCGTGTCAACTCAATGCAGACCCGTGGTGAGAGGGTTTCCAGGATATCTGAGATGTCCTGGAGCGGTGATTGACCCTTGGGTGGGGTGGGGTCAGTCTTCTTGAGAGCAGGTGCTGTGGGATTTGCCACCGGCGCCACAGGACGAGCGGGCTTGGCACGGCCGCCCTTGGGGATAGTCTGCCGCTCAGTCTGTACAATGGCTCCAGTTGGCGTTGGGGCGGGGTTCTTCATAGCCGCAGCCTTGACGACGCGGCCACCACGGACCACGTGGTTCCACCCAGGGCCCAAGTTCTCCTGCTCGAGGGAAGGCTTAGCTAGCGCCGATTTGGGCGCTGGCAGGCGCGTGGAGACGTCGTCCTTTCGGCCGCGATCCCCTTTCGCACCTTGTGCAGCGGCCGTCTTGGCTTCCTTCCACTTACTGCAACCTCTATAGTTCGCAGTGTGGTTGCCTCCGCAGCTGCAGCACTTAAGTTGTTGCTTGGGGGTGGCACACGACCCGGATGGGTGAGCGTCCCCGCAGGCCACGCACCTGGGCGCATAACCGCAGTTCCGCTGCGTGTGCCCGAAGCGTTGGCACCGTTTACACTGCATGGCCCCTTCGGTACAACATATGTTTCTACCTTGACCCGCAGACCGCAGATCTCAGTAAGGGAACGCACTTTCGCCACGTCGGGGCCTCGTGCTACCGACACTATAAAGTGTGGCGTAAGGGGACGGTCACCGTCCTGGTCCATGGCCCGGCGCCTCGATCGCAGTTGCATGACCCCCTGCACAGCAATGTGCATGGCGGCCAGCTCCTCGCGTACCTCGGCCTCAGGCATGCGCACGCCCAGGTTTTTAATCAGCAGGCGCACGCACCGATCCTCAGGGAGGGAGAATGTGTGAAAACTCACACCCTCGCCCTCATCGAGGGACCGCAGGACCCTGACGGTGGCCCGGAACCCGTCGGCGGTCTCAGGCACAAGAGCCAGAAGGTCTCCCTTCATCTGCGCCACGATCCCGCAGGCCAACTCCGCGCGAATCCTATGCAGGAAGCTGCGTACGTCCTTCACCCCAGAGACGTACACCGGGGTTTTGTTACGGCGCTCCCCCGGAGCCGTTTTGTCCACTTGAGCGTTGGAAGAAGAAGCGGCGTCAGATGACACACCAATGAGCGGCCCGGACAGGTCCCCAGTCACCTCCATCGAGGAAGAGGGTCCCGGCTGGGAGCCGGGTCCCTTGGCTGAGGGCTGCACTGTCCTGCTCATGGAAGCGGTGGATGATGTTGCTGCTACCGACGGGCCATCGGGCCGATGAACTTTTGCCGGTGCCGGCAGAGAAGGTGACTGGGCTCCGGACAGTGGCCCGGGCGTCGGGCGCCTGGATGCGGGTTCCAACGAACCGCTCGAATTGGACAAGTCCAACTCTTTGGCTTTCCTCTTGCCAGTGTTGGCTCGAGTAGGCCCTCCGACCACGGTCGTAGCTGCTGTATTTAATGCTGCTGCCACTGCTGCCCGCTGTCTTTGCTTTTCCGCCGCGATGGCGTCCAGGATCTGCTTCTGGACCTGTTGGAACACTTCAGGGAGGTGGGCCTTCAGAAAGGCCATAAACGCTAAAACCAACCAACCAACCAACCAAAGAAGCTAACTGAGGGCAGAGGCCTGCGCAAGCGCAAGCATCGTCCCTACCTAGGTGAAACCATTCCTGCGCACAAGACGCATTGCTGGAAATGGTAAACGGTCGTAATATAAGAACGGAAATTTTGCTAACGCTAACGGGGTTTCGTCGTGGCGGGAGCCTCGACCATTCAAACTGGGATTTGTTGCTGCTGATGGGAGGTTATCCTGTCAGGCAAGTTGTCGAAGGAATTTGGTTGGTTGGGTCTCTGGGGTATGAACCCAGAGAGGGAGGGGCCGTTTCGGCTGAAGGCCTCTGCGGCATGGGGGGAAGATCACTTCAGCTGATGGCCTCCATGATCGGGGGGAAGAGTGGCGGGCCGTGCCCCTATTAAGTTATACCCTGGCATTCGCCTTACAACTGAGGAAAGCACGGAAAACCTCAGTCAGGGTAGCCCAGTAGTCTAACCACTCGTTGTGCTGACTTGGCCGTCTTTTGGGGATGGCTTCGGCTGGCCTGCTGAACATCAGTCGCCCTCGGTTGCCCTTGGGTGAACTCTGGCAGCCCTCATTCGGCACGAGTGTCTTCCGAGTTGCCGAACTAAGGGGTTCCCCACACCAGCTAACCTCGAGTCAAACCTCTCAGTTAGTGCTCTGATGTGGTCGGCAAAGAAAGGGACCCCCAGATCCTCATGTATTTGCCTGTTACTAACGTACCAGGGCGCGTTAGTAACAATTCGAAGACACTTGGATTGCAGAACTTGCAGCTTCTGGACGTGGCTGTGGGCAGCTGACCTCCAGATCGGGCATGCGTAATCCATTATGGGACGGATGAGCTGCTTATAGAGTAGTACACCGTTCCTGATTGACAGGCCACTTCTCCTATTGATAAGCGGGCCTAGCACACCTAATCGTTGCGCTGCCTTCTTTCCCACTTGGTTGACGTGCGCCGACCAAGTAAGCCCGGCGTCAAGGGTGACGCTAAAACCGCTTGTCATTCGGCTTTTATACAAATACAACAATGTCATTAAATAGACACAACAATTATAAATGAATACAACAATGTCATTAAACAGACACAACAATGCTAAACGCAACAATGCTAAACGCAACAATGTCTATAAACTAACAACAATGCCAGACGCGACAATGTCAATAAACAGACTACTAAACTGTAACAATTGCCGACTGTGAGAATAAGAAATTGTTCCGACGTTTTGTGCGTGTCCTCTGACTGGGACGGAATATTTGCAACGACCTAAGCTGGACTAAGCGTAATCAAAAATAAAAGACAAATGACTTGTTCTTATGCTCATTTGCTCTTTAACGCGATGCATGCAATATAAGCATATGTCTATGTTGGCTAATATATGATAGGTGGGTATTAGTATTAGTACGCCGAATTCCGCTGGGCTGACAAAAATCTAATTACTCCTTAAAAAGGCTTGCAGTGCACTCTGTTCACGCCAGATTTAATGAAGAAATGTTGGCTGATTTGGTTACTGGATCAGAGGGACAGGTCTGTATGCAGCTCGTAAAAGTAATGGGTAAAATAAATTTCACTGCCTCATTTCAATTGTGATGTTAAAACCTGTGTTCTATACAGCGTTCTTTCACGCAGGCGAAACCTGTCCAACTAAAATCAATATTAATGTGCGATAGCGGATGCACTCTATGGAGTACTCTTGGTACTATGAGCGTTGGGGGGTCGGGGGTTCATACTCGTTGTGCCATCCCTCGGGGAAATAGAGAAGTTCAACCGGTTTTGGTAGCTCTATCAATAAAGTGAATCAGCATTATTATCTACTTTAATCACAGTTTCCGAAATCTGACATTTTAGACTCCCAGATTCTTTCGACCGTATAATCAGTGCAGTTTTGCCTAGAATTAGGAAGTTTAATCTTGAAACAGTATTTAGGTATAGAATGTGCACGCTGATAACTCCAGTTGCTTGTGCTTCTAAATGTCGTACAAGGGAATGGTCCAGTTGACCAGGTCAAAAGGCACTTGTAAAGCTGTGAAAGACTTGATAAATCACACACCCAATAAATACTAAATACGAACCAAGAAGCATAGGACTTAGATCAACCTAACAAGTCACTTCTGTGACAGTTACAGTGCACAGATTTGTAGGTAGTTTTATCAAATGCATTTTGTGAGCTCTGTTTGATTTCTGATATATTTATGAGCCTGTGTATCAGATGTTTCTGAAGTCTTTCAGAGTCTTACCAGCGTCTGGCCCACAGACTTTATTGGAATCCACCAGGAAATGCCACAGTGCTGCTGTCATGTGTGAGTATGGTGGTATAAATTTGAACTGCACATTCCAATTTTGGACACATTTTGTGCAACCTTGTACAGTGTATTGGCAGCTCATATTTACCCATCAAACTACGTCTATCTCAGCCCTCGTGGCTAATGTCCGCCAATACCTCAAAACAGTGAAGGAAGCCTTGGGGGTAAAAACTTGCGTCGTTAAACAAACTACGAATAAATAAAAATACATGGTTTGCTATAACCACACAAAATCTGCAGATTAATTCGGAAACACCCGGTAGCTTACAGGCTTCTTCCAGAGTTCTTACCTTCCTGCGTTCTCTCATTGGTCAAAATGAATAATCGGGATTCGAAGGAAGGAAGCATTTTCCCTGTCGCAGGGGCGATGGGTTCAACAGCGCCCGGGCCCCTCAAAAATCGTCTTTAAAATTAAAAAATTATACAAAACACGACGTTATTTTTAAACAAGGGAAAAGTAAATTGCAAAATTTACTTCAAGCCTCGTTTCGTTACTTTTCAATTAATTTCCTTTTACACAGAAAATATTTAATATTAATTTTTGATTTCTTACAAATTATAACTTATAGTAATCCAATTTGTATTTCTTTAACTACAAAGAATGTGTAAATATAAAACGCAGGTGTTCATATAAAATACGAACGCCTGCAACAATCAAGGCTGGCATGCGATAAGGTTCATTTCTCAGTCCATATGCACGCTTGAATCAACCGTATTGCACTCCCTCTACTGACTGTTGCGTCATAGTTACGTCTGCTTTGTTGTGTTGGTATAAATAGCAGGCAACAATCGGCTTTCGTCACTCTGGTTCGAATTGTGCTGCAAAGAGGTTTTGGATTAAGTGCTTCGAGAACGAGATACTTTTGTGTTGCCTTAATTAGCAAAAGCCTTTCGTGGATTTACGTTCTATAATTTAGTGACAATTAATATTTCGTTCGATTAATATTTAATTTATAATTCAACTTTCGCTGCCTGTGAACATCGAGATTTCCTCCTCTCCACAAAGGTGAGCCAAGGGTTTCCTATTTAATATTATTGCTCATTACATTTACAGGTTATCATTTACAATTGTGAGAAGGATTATTGCAGTGATGTGCTGTCTCTTACGAAAGTTTACCGCGGATTTAAACGCTGTTCTTCCCTTCTGGAAGCTGTCGGTCTCCGCATTCCTGCTCGGAATCTGAGGGACTCTTCTCTGTTCAGTTGCAGCCCTTCGATTAAAAACATTCCCTTTGCTGGACGCTCATCAACTGCTGATGCTGTCTGCTGGGGCGTCCATGAATTTGTAAGGAAGATCGCTTCCTTTAATCGGATTTTACGAAGTTCTATTTTATTTGATTTATTTAAATTATTATTACAAACATCTGATGCATTCAGTAGCAATTTTTCTTTGTGCATTAACGTCCTATGCACTCGTGTGTTGTTTGATAATCTCTTTGTTGTTACCTTTCCATCTTCATTGTTGTGTTCGTCTCGCGTGCTGTAACTGTAAATGGCTATTGAATTTTTATTTGTAATTTTCTGTGGCATCGTGAGGATTGGTATGAAATTGTTAAACATTGTTGTTGTCCTCCAAATACTGTCTGCATTTATGGTAAATAGTTCAATTTCTACAGCAATACAAAAAACCTAGTGAATTAATTTCGTAACTATTTTAATTCGTGGATGGCCCAAAGAATATTTAAGAATTCCGAATAATCGCTGCTTACAGAGTAACCCTTAAATAAGGAATGTAGCGTTAACTCGTGTACGAACTAGCACTCGGTTTCAAGTGACGTGAAAACTGTGAAGTTTTTCTTGAAGTTCAGTGCGGAGCAACGAAGCTTAATGGTGTTTTGCTTTTGAGTTTGAAACGATGATGAACCAACTGGCAAGTATGATATCGTCTTATTAACTGAAGGAACGTAAATTCTGTTTCTCGGAATTGAAATCGTAGTAAGTCGATGTACCTGATCTTGCTTTCACCGAAAGAGCAGGAAACGTTTTCTCATTCCGATTTATCCTGCAGTGCGTCCAAGGATGAATAATATATACAAAATATCGTATCCCTGGATTAATTTTTAGCATAATAACAGACTAATCAACCGGTGAAAGAGCAAAATATTAATAATATAAATATAAGAATACGTAGTATAAATTTGTATTTCACGTGTTCCGAATTTCGTGTTGCATTTAAAAGGGCACTGATGCTTTAATAGCATTGGAAGGTAATAAGATGTATCTTTTTTGACTGCAGGTGTCTGAGGAGAAAAGCGATAACGACCATGGAGAACGTTAAGACATTGATAGACGATCTGAATGGTGATGGAAAGAAAGAAAAGTGTGGACAACAAATATTAGCCGAGGCGGACTGCAGTCAGAACAGGGACGAGGACTGCAGTGAGAACAGGGACAAGGACTGCAGTGAGAACTGGGACAAAGACTGCAGTGTGAGAACTGGGACAAGGACTGCAGTGAGAACTGGGACGAGGACTGCATTGAGAACTGGGACGAGGAATGCAGGGAGAACTGGGACGAGGACTGCAGTCAGAACTGGGACGAGGAATGCAGGGAGAACTGGGACGAGGACTGCAGTGAGAACTGGGACGAGGAATGCAGGGAGAACTGGGACGAGGACTGCAGTCAGAACTGGGACGAGGAATGCAGGGAGAACTGGGACGAGGACTGCAGTGAGAACTGGGACGAGGACTGCAGTGAGAAAAGGGACGAGGACTGCAGTGAGAACTGGGACGAGGACTGCACTGAGAACTGGGACGAGGACTGCAGTCAGAACTGGGACAAGGACTGCAGTCAGAACTAGGAAGAGGACTGCAGTTAGAACTGGGACGAGGACTGCAGTGAGAACTGGGACGAGGACTGCAGTCGGAACTGGGACGAGGAATGCAGGGAGAACTGGGACGAGGACTGCAGTGAGAACTGGGACGAGGACTGGAGTCAGAACTGGGACAAGGACTGCAGTCAGAACTGAGACGGGGACTGCAGTGAGAACTGGGGCGAGGTCTGCAGTCGGAACTGGGACGAGGACTGCAGTGTTAACTTGGACGAGGACTGCAGTCGGAACTGAGACGGGGACTGCAGTCAGAACTGAGACGGGGACTGCAGTGAGAACTGAGGCGAGGTCTGCAGTCGGAACTGGGAAGAGGACTGCAGTGTTAACTGGGACGAGGACTGCAGTGTTAATTGGGACGAGGACTGCAGTCAGAAATGAGACGGGGACTGCAGTCATAACTGAGACGGGGACTGCAGTGAGAACTGAGGCGAGGTCTGCAGTCGGAACTGGGACGAGGACTGCAGTGTTAACTTGGACGAGGACTGCAGTCGGAACTGAGACGGGGACTGCAGTCAGAACTGAGACGGGGACTGCAGTGAGAACTGGGGCGAGGTCTGCAGTCGTAACTGGGACGAGGACTGCAGTGTTAACTGGGACGAGGACTGCAGTCGGAACTGGGACGAGGACTGCAGTCAGAACTGAGACGGGGACTGCAGTCAGAACTGAGACGGGGACTGCAGTGTTAACTGGGACGAGGACTGCAGTCGGAACTGGGACAATGACTGCAGTCAGAAATGGGACGAGGCCTGCAATCAGAACTGGGACGAGGACTGCAGTGAGAACTGGGATGAGGACTGCAGCCGGAACTGGGACGAGGACTGCAGTGAGAACAGGGACGAGGACTGCAGTAGGAACTGGGACAAGGACTGCAGTCAGAACTGGGACGAACACTGCAGTCGGAACTGGGACGAGAACTGCAGTGAGAACTGGGACGAAGACTGCAGTCGGAACTGGGCCGAAGACTGCAGTGAGAACTGGGACGAGGACTGCAGTCGGAACTGGGACGAGACTGCAGTGAAAACTGGGACGAGGACTGCACTGAGAACTGGGACGAGGACTGCAGTCAGAACTGGGACAAGGACTGCAGTCAGAACTAGGAAGAGGACTGCAGTTAGAACTGGGACGAGGACTGCAGTGAGAACTGGGACGAGGACTGCAGTGAGAACTGGGACGAGGACTGCAGTCGGAACTGGGACGAGGAATGCAGGGAGAACTGGGACGAGGACTGCAGTGAGAACTGGGACGAGGACTGGAGTCAGAACTGGGACAAGGACTGCAGTCAGAACTGAGACGGGGACTGCAGTGAGAACTGGGGCGAGGTCTGCAGTCGGAACTGGGACGAGGACTGCAGTGTTAACTTGGACGAGGACTGCAGTCGGAACTGAGACGGGGACTGCAGTCAGAACTGAGACGGGGACTGCAGTGAGAACTGAGGCGAGGTCTGCAGTCGGAACTGGGAAGAGGACTGCAGTGTTAACTGGGACGAGGACTGCAGTGTTAATTGGGACGAGGACTGCAGTCAGAAATGAGACGGGGACTGCAGTCATAACTGAGACGGGGACTGCAGTGAGAACTGAGGCGAGGTCTGCAGTCGGAACTGGGACGAGGACTGCAGTGTTAACTTGGACGAGGACTGCAGTCGGAACTGAGACGGGGACTGCAGTCAGAACTGAGACGGGGACTGCAGTGAGAACTGGGGCGAGGTCTGCAGTCGTAACTGGGACGAGGACTGCAGTGTTAACTGGGACGAGGACTGCAGTCGGAACTGGGACGAGGACTGCAGTCAGAACTGAGACGGGGACTGCAGTCAGAACTGAGACGGGGACTGCAGTGTTAACTGTGACGAGGACTGCAGTCGGAACTGGGACAATGACTGCAGTCAGAAATGGGACGAGGCCTGCAATCAGAACTGGGACGAGGACTGCAGTGAGAACTGGGATGAGGACTGCAGCCGGAACTGGGACGAGGACTGCAGTGAGAACAGGGACGAGGACTGCAGTAGGAACTGGGACAAGGACTGCAGTCAGAACTGGGACGAACACTGCAGTCGGAACTGGGACGAGAACTGCAGTGAGAACTGGGACGAAGACTGCAGTCGGAACTGGGCCGAGGACTGCAGTGAGAACTGGGACGAGGACTGCAGTCGGAACTGGGACGAGACTGCAGTGAAAACTGGGACGAGGACTGCAGTTACAATTGGGACGAGGACTGCAGTCAGAACTGGGACGAGGACTCAAGTGAGAAAAGGGACGAGGACTGCAGTGAGAACTATGATGAGGACTGCAGTGAGAACTGAGACGAGGACTGCAGTTAGACCTTTGACGAGGACTGGATTCAGAACTGGGACAAATCCTGCAGCAGAACTGGGACGAGGACTGCAGTCGGAACTGGGACGAGGACTGCAGTGAGAACTTTGACGAGGACTGGAGTCAGAACTGGGACAAGGACTGCAGTCAGCACTGGGACGAGGACTGCAGTGAGAACTGGGACGAGGACTGCAGTCGTAACTGGGAGAGGACTGCGGTGAGAACTGGGACGAAGTCTGCAGTCAGAACTGGGACAAGGACTGTAGTCATAACTGAGACGAGGACTGCAGTGAGAATTGGGTCGAGGACTGCATTCAGAACTGGGACGAGGAATGCAGTGAGAACTGGGATGAGGACTGCAGTCGGAACTGGGACGAGGACTGCAGTGTTAACTGGGACGATGACTGCAGTCGGAACTGGGACGTGGACTGCATTGGAAACTGGGACGAGGACTTTGCACCGTTTTTCAAGTCGATCTATCCTGCTGACTCGTCGTTTGTGTATTCTATGCCCCTATATAAAATTGGTTAAAATAGGGAACATGAAATTAGGTAGTTGTTTATCAGATAAATCACATCCATTAGAATTCAAACAAAACAACTAATGTAATATATTCAAAAAAAAGCAAAGTAATATGACAATATATAATAAAAAATAAACAAGAATATAAACCAAAAAAAATGAATAGGTAATTTGTCTTGTACAATTCTAATATAACAGAAGGAACATTCGTGTTACACACACACGTGGTGCATCCATACTTCACTGGCTACCACACCCAAGACACAGCAGCGAGAAACATTCCCCTATGAAACAGAATTACAGTAAAAAGCTCCCCCCCCTCAAAATTGTAGGGTTGTGTGCGCTGACTTAGCTGCTTGACTTTTCCCGACCACCTACCGGCCCAAACTCGCCACTGCAAGTGGTACCCCTTGTAACCACGTTACAAGATTCAAACAGGAAATGTTCACGTGCATCACCAATGTGATGACACATATGATTTTCCAACTTCAACAGAACTTACATATATGTTACAACAACAAAAAATCCAGAACACCGGGTGCCCCATGGCACGGTTCACACGTTTTTCTTCACTTCACAAATCCAGAAACTACACCTTCTCTAACGACCAAACACCCGCATGGTCAACCAAGCCACACACTAATCTCTCTCAACTCCCACTCTCCTCTGTTTAGCGTCACCAGGCCACGCAAAAATTATGAAATCACGCTAGCCTCTCACCATTCGTAGGCTTTAGAAATCAAGCAATAATTACGCAGTGCCTCCTTGTCAACTGCGTAATTCCTAGAACTGACTACCCTCGCTTGAATATTAAATAAAAAGCATGTTTATAAACTTTCCTTTTGTTATTTTAGCAAAGTAATATTTGAACGTGTCTCCATCCGTGGAATAGAGGATAATGTGCTCGGTACTGGACCCAAGGTACGCGGGTTCAAACCCGGCCGAGGTCGATAAGAATCCATAGCACAGCTTCCTCCAGAGGGGAAGTAGAGCCGGCGGTCCCATGACGTAGATTTACGGCGCGTAAAAGAACCTTACAAGCACGAACGAGATGTTTCTTAAGCAAAATTCAGCCATTAGCAATAATTTTCCGATGAAGGAGAGCATTTTTAGTTTAAACAATTTCAAGATAACGAACCATCGCTGCTACCCGCACTACATGACTGAACATTCGGCCTCTGAATTTATGTTCTTGTACGAGTTCCAAAACGTTTTGCTGATGTAGGACGTGCTTAATTTTGCCCACTGTTTAACAACACATTCCTTCGTTCTATGTAGGATTAGAGGTTTTGATGATACAAGCAATTCTGCATGCAAGCCTTGCGTGCTACATACCCAGCCCATCGGAGCCTGATATATTTCACTACCCTCACTGTTCCAGGTGACCCGTACTCGTTATACAGAATTCTAAATTCCCAACTCACTTCGTCCCTCGCCAGCTGAGTCCGGTCCTCATCCTTAAAGGTTAGACCTCAGACACGCGTTAGCATTATCCTACATTAATACCAACGTGTCGAAATTTATTTCCCCTGCCCTTCTTAAAAAAGCTTCCTCTATTTGCTGTATGAATGTGAACAGAACGTTTCTTGCTCCTTCTACATACGAAGTTACATTATCCTCTTTTAATAGTCCTCAGCGTCTCCCTCTCTTCTGGTTTCAAGACCTCAACTCCACACGAATTTCCCGCTGCTCGTTCACGTACCAGAAGCCGCGTTTTGTTAGGGATAAGAGAGGAGAAGGCGAAGGACGTCGACATGAATGATACACGGTCTCCATCTTCGGGGCATCATATTCCTGAGCAGTTACAATTCGGAAGTTTCGTGGTGACGTAAATGACCCCTTTGTCACGGGGACTGAGTAAAGTCTGGCTTCTTTAATGGACCTTCCAGTGATTACGCTTTCCCGAAATTATAAGAATTAGATAAAGCGCGTACAAAACGAAGTCACAAATAGTTCTTGTGCCTACACATGACTAAGCTTCATCCACCGGACCATTTTAATGGCGTCTGGTAACTGTGATTCTGCCGAATGTTCTCGATGGTTTAATATGAACAAGTTAAATGAAATTCCTACTTTACACACGCCTGTCCATCTGCGTGTCAGCATCTTTACCCTCTAGGACCCCCAGACGGATTTTGATGAAATGATGTATGAACGACACCCAGAATTTACATGTTTGTCGCTTAATCGATAATAAGAACGTGGCGAAACTAGCGCTAATAAATATTTTGACTGGGTGGCAGATGAAAAATTAGGATATTTCACAGAGATAAGAAGAATATAAGTGCCACAAATTTAAGTGGTATTCTTCAAAATAATTTTCTCTAAATTAATTAGGCGCAATTTAAAACATACACAAGAAAAATTTCCCTTGTGAGGATTTAGCGAAAGCGTGTGCATCGTACGGGTAAATTTCGCGAGTGAAAATCCCTCACTGCAACTACCAACAGTCGCAGAATGATTGCACGCAACACATAGTCAGCCATTTTAACAAAATGGAGTGGCCACGAATTCTCAGTCGGTATTGCAGCGGGTAATTATGTCGACAGTTTCTCCGTTCTTGTCAAAACAATTTCCCGCCTATTACCGAACCGAAGACTCGCTATCTTGTTTGCTATTCTGCGCCAGATGATTCCACGGAAGACTTTATATTTATTTACGCTCCATTTTAATATTATACCGTAATCTGCGTCTGGTTCTCTTTGCGAGTATAACACCGCCAGCCAATCACTGATGACGTGAGTCGAGTATCCTGACACTTTTAGTGCAGACAGACAAGAAAAAACTCACGTAGCCTGACTGCCCTCGAAGCTGCAAACTGCTAAATTATTGCCCCTGTAGGACGTCGACCCTTCCTCTTCCATCCTCCTGGAGTCCATCAACAGCCACTTGGACGAAGAAATTCGAAATGGGGTAACATCGGACTAATGCCGAGTTCGGGTTCGAACCGGGTGTTCTTGGTTGCTTGAGCTCTGGACTGGAATATGTTAGATTGTCAAGGACTCTGCTCCATGGAGATCGGCCACGGTAGAAAATACAGGGGAGTAAAACGAAACAGCTGGCAGGCACCAGAAATCATGACTGCCTTATTTATGGCAAGAAAAGACCATGGCTTACCTCCTCCATTAGGTAATAAATCTCTTATTGCGGAAGCCAAGGCCTACTCAAAAATTCCTTCCGCTTCTTGTTCTATCCGTTTTCATTACACGAGTTCTCACTCACTTAAATCAGAAGCTGATATCATGATTCAAGGGAAAAGATTATTAATGTTTAAATATGACAAAGTTAATTGACATAATTACATCTTTTGAATTAAGTGCACGCGAATAATTAAAGACGCAAGGAAAGAAACGAGAATTACGAATATAAATACGACGTTCAAAGCCTCACCAAAGCACTGGTTCGTACACTAGCAAAGAACGCCTGAGAACGCGACACCCAAGGATCTTCTGGAGGCAAAAGCCCCCGGGGGTGGGGCAGACGCCAAAGGACGTCAGACAATACGAAGGAACAGTCTTAATGCTTGAAAGAAGTTCAGGCCAAGAGATAAATCTACGACGCTATGATCATGTAAACTGACTCCTGAGACGCTAATGGTCGCTCAGCTAGTCAAATATACCAAAGAAGCTAGTGAGTCTAATAAAAATGTGCGTAAATGAAACCTGTAGGAAAATTCGAGTAGGTAAATTTGTTTCTGAGACATTCTACATCAAGAACGGTCTAAAACAAGGAGATGCTTTGTCTCCCTTGCTCTTTAACTTTGCGCTAGAATATGCCATCAGGAAAGTCCAACAAAGGCAGGAGGGTTTGCAATTGAATGGGACACATCAGCTATTGGCATATGCTGATGATGTTAATTTATTGGGGGACGATATGAATACAATAAAGAGGAACGCAGAAGTTTTACTAGAGGCTAGTAGACAGAAGGAAATTCAGAAAAAACTAAGTACATGTTAGTATCTTGTCAGCAGACAGGAGGACAAAATTATCTTAGGGTGGATAATAAATCCTTTGAAAGGGTTACAAAGTTCAAATATTTGGGAACAACAATAACAAATCAATATGATACTCGTGAGGAAGTTAGGAGGAGATTAAATTCCGGAAATGCTTGCTACTTCTCAGTCCAAAATATTTTGTCTTCCCGTCTGATTTCTAAGAACCTGAAAATTAAAGTATACAAAACAATAATCTTGCCTGTTGTTTTGTATGGGTGCGAAACATGGTCTCTCACTCAAAGGGAGGAACACAGATTGCAGGTGTTTGAGAATCGGGTGTTGAGGAGGATATTTGGGCCTAGGATAGAAGACGATGGGACATGGAGAAAACTGCACAATGACGAGCTTAAAAATCTGTACTGCTCCCCCAGTATTGTCAGGGTGATTAAGTCGAGAAGAATGAGATGGGCTGGGCATGTAGCGCGCATGGATGGGATATGAGGTATGCACCGGGTACTGGTTGGGAAACTTCAGGGGAAAAGACCGCTGGGGAGACCTAAACGTAGATGGGAGGATAGTATCAAGCGGGATCTATGGGAGATAGGAGTTGAAGAAAACTGGATTTTGTTGGCCCAGGACAGGGTCCGGTGGAGGGCTTTGGTTAATTCGGTGATGAACCTTTGCGTTCGGTAAGCCATCTAGTTAGTTAGTTAGCTAGTCAAATATCCCTCCTCTTAAACGCAAAAACCGAGATTGCATCACAGTCTTCAGCCAGATAAATCCAGTCCAGACCTTACTCCTGGAAGATACATTTTAATATTATATTCATATCTGTGCCTACGTGTCCGAGTTACCTCGTCCCTTCAGGATTCACACCAAAATGCCGTACAAATATCTCGCCTTGCTCACGCATGCTACATGACCTAATCATCTCAGTAACATTGAATTAATCGTCCTAATATAACAATTTTAACAGTAAAATCCATAAGTTCTTTGTTGTGAATTTTTCTCCATTTGTCTCTGGCCTTCACTTACTTTCTCCCTTTGGGTGATGACGTCTGACTTCTAATTCCCTTTCAAGAGGAGCGTAACTCTAGCAATAAATTTCCGTGTTCGTTCATCTGTCGAAACCCTAATCACGCATGCGCCTTGCGAACAAACTTCGACGATGTTTGCATAGACCTTGTGTGCCAGTTACATTTCCACTTTCTGTCGATAGTTATCATCGATTTTATATGCAAGCCAGTACGTTATATAAAACGACTTACAGAATGGAAGAAAGTGTTTTACTCAGACGCACTAATCAAACTAAACCCTTCAATGTTCCTAAAACGGCTTATCAAAGTAAATGAAAATTATCTGTTATCTTTCAATGAAGTGCATTTCAAGAACTCGTTATGGGCTGGTCGTCTCTGTCTGTCCGTCCAGTCGATTCAACTCGAGAACCAGTAGACGGACTTGTTTGATATTTGATGTGGAGGTTGGCTATTCTGCAAGATTCCAAAATCGTACTTTTGAATTTCCTACGAACGGTGAGAACAAGATGGCGTTTGAGGAAAGCAGTGAGGCAGTCGCTGATTTGCTACGATCTGGTGGTCAAAGTGGGAAGTATCGAAATAAGACGGCTTTAATACATCCAAATGCACGCTGCAAAGAACGCGTCACGGAAAACACTTTCCGAGCTTGGTCGATATATCGCTTGGCGCACAGGATCATTAAATTTCGTTGAGGAGGGCTTCAGAATGCAAAACTGCACAGGAAAATTACGACGTCCGATCCTCTCCGACAAAAGGCACAAAGGGAGTTGATCGTGCTCTTGATATTTGTATTTCCCAGTGTAATTAGCCCTCTGACGTCTTCCTCGTGGTTTGTTTCGTCTCGGGACGACAATATAAGGTCGATTGGAAATCATAAAGTTCAAAAATCGTCACAAAATCATCACCACAAAGAAACAAGTGATTTTCAAACAATTAAAGTGGCACAGCTCTTAAGAAGACGAAACTGTTCAATGCATTTACACAAGGGCATTGTAGAAAAATTTAAGCTTTACTTAAACAATACTTTTTTGTTCAAGGGTGGCTTCAAATGTTAACAAGCACGTATTGTTACAAGATGCTTTGGCTTCAATGACCGTCTTCAGGTAACAGGGAACTGACAACATGACGCACTGGTGCAACGTGCTCAATACACAATGTGGACCATTTTCACAATTATAACGATTATCGTTTAGAGTGGCAGAACTGTTATTTGAAAAACCCAGGAAATAACTTCACAACCTGGAGCGGAGTCTCCCGTTAAGTACAACCTTGAACTCCACAACAATGGCAGCTTTTGGGTTTGTCGCCTTTTGGTCAGTGCAGTTGTGCCCTTTCAACTTCTTATCGCATATTTATCAGCCACCAACTAATACGCCGTTGATCATGACCTAGGCCTATTCTTTACGGTCTGGACAACAACAGATGGCGTGGAATCTCCTTTTGGAACTGTGTGACGCGATGCGAAACTGACGATAACATTATAAATCTGTTTCGAATACATTCTCATAAAAGCCGAACTAAATTTGTATTAAATAAACAATTAATAATATCTCAACGTCTTGTCATTAAAGGACGTAAAATACTGAACACATACACAAAAATAAATATTCGAAAACGTCCATCCCAGGCGTTTTCGGCTACACGTAATATTTCACACTACAGTTAATTTCGCGACAAATAAATTACTGCACCCAGTGAACGGAATTTTTCGCCTTGTTAACTTGGAAGTTTATTCTGATCCCTGTTTTACTAATTGTATTTCCCAGTAAGTTAAGAATAATTTTGTTTGGATAAACTCAGCTCACTTCCCTGTAAACATTTTCTTATCAATTCGAGATCGAAAGCAGCTGAAACATTGATTCGTTCTTGATATGCAGACAATTAAACCACTTCAACACTTCACCAAACAGCGAATTCACAGCGAGGGACGGACCGAATCGCAAATTCACTTTTCCTTACGCGACAATAAACTGACAACAGGTCAGAATCCCTTAAAGGAAAGAAGAAATTTTGAAACTGATCCAGCGGGGGCGGGAAGCCTGTGACTTCACAGAAAGTAAGAATTGACCGATAAACCAAATTATCGAAACTACTATTTTCGTGGCGAGCTTCTGCCTTCTGCTGTTCGATTGTTGCTCCTCTGACCAGTCAGAGGCCACGCCCACCATTTCGGAACAATTTATTATTCTCACAGTCGGCAATTGTTAGCCCCGCGACAACCCACAAGTCCGAGAATCACCCCTTATCGGCTGTCCGCGAATGCGTATTCGAAACACTCCGTATCTGGCGGCCATAGTCGATCGCGATCCTAGTTTTGTGTGGACTACGGGGCGAAGTTCTCCTCCTCCCTTTCTGCGTTCAGTCTGCTTCTGGGGCCACCTAGCCTGGTATACCCTGACCACCGAGGGTCAAGCAGGCCGAAGCGTGAAGATGACGCTTGAGCACAGGAACAATTATCGCATCAACGAGTTATCTGAGGCAGAATCGGAATCAACACCAGAAAATTCTCTAACTTAACGAAAGTAAAACCTCGAAGTACTCAAGACAAAGCAGACAGGTTATCCAAGCGATATTCTGCTCGAATCTTCTACAACGAGACAATTTCCACCTTATCGAAGGCAAATTCCTTAGCAATTCCTCAAAACCATTTCCAAACAACGTGCTTTATTCAGCCGCTGGTCGAATGCGGTAAATTATATTACCACAAAAACTTTTCTAATATTTGGGTAACCCTACAAATTGTACAGCACTTTACTTTTGAGACATCTGGTGGCATCCGTGTTAGTCGGCAGTAATACAAATGAAGCTAATTTTGTGTTTCCAAACAATAAAATAGGATTTATCAATGGATTTAATGCTCCTGTGCTACGCCTATTGAAAATGCGTCGTTAAATAAACTACGAATAAATAAAAATAATGGGCTACTATAACCACACAAAATCTGCAGATTAATTCGGAAACACCCGGTAGCTTACAGGCCTCATCATTGAACGTGCGTCGTTTAATACGCCCGTAAAATTACCTCAGAAACAAACATCCTAACAGATACTCGAACAGAGGACTGTTTTCGTGTCTGTGACCTTAGACCACGTAATTTCCTCTCCGAAACGAAAGAATTTTGCCTTGGCGTCGATTTCTTCTCGTGGGTGCTTTCCCGTCAACAGAAACCATCCTTGTCGGGACTCGAACTCAGTGTCGAGGCCTTCGTTTCCGAAATCTCCTCTTCGAAACAAAAAACTCTGATCCTTTCTTCTGTCTCGCTTAGTTTCGGAGCTACAGGAATCGCCCTTGATGGAAATCGAACTCCAGACACTTCTTCCAGAGTTCTTACCTTCCTGCGTTCTCTCATTGGTCAAAATGAATAATCGGGATTCGAAGGAAGGAAACATTTTCCCTGTCGCAGGGGCGATGGGTTCAACAGCGCCCGGGCCCCTCAAAAATCGTCTTTGAAGCATAACACAGAGGATTGCAAACACTCAAGATTGTCAACGGAAGCAACACACAGCCAATTCAGTCCATCACCTACGCTCACAACCTTTTTCTCTAACATCCAGCTTAATGTGTATTCCTGTCTCCTTCTTGGTCTTAGTAATTATGTCCTTGAAAGCATACATGAAGCTGAACAGTGACATCGAGATCTGGATCTACGCCCCCTGCACTGATTCATGAATCATTCATAACGTAATGCAAAGGATGAATGATAAAATATCAGGGTAATGATTAAGTTTATGCTAGACTATTGTTCTGAGAAGGCAGTCAAGAAAGATGGATACTGTTGGAAAAAACATTTTTGATTGCCTTAGTTTACAGATAACAAAATATGTATCTTTATAATTTTCTTCAGCCATTTGTTATGAATTCTTAAAAAAAAAAGATTGACAATAATTCTGATACAAGAATCGTATGTAAAATCAATGAAGACTTGGCTGAGTTTATGAATTTCATAGTTAGATTCAGCTGTTCATAATTGTAAAGGTTTGTACACAGTTAATAATAAGAATAAGAAGAAGAAAGTGACAGTGAACTTGTGTTGAGCTGCTTCAGTACCAGTCGCTGCTTAAGGGCTTAGAAATCAGGTCTGTTTTTTGTAAGCAGAGAAATGGTAATTGTACTTACTGCCTACATGCAGAAGGTTAGGCAGTGGCGGAATCGCGTCACCTTAAAGGAAAATTTGATTTTCTTGCTTTATGAACATTGTTTACAATAGCTAAATGTTGAATCTTAGAGAGTAATTCATTGTGAAGACAACACATAGAAAATTTTGTAATAATTTCTGCTCTATGTTTGATTACCTAACAAAGTTTTGCAAAACCACATTTGGCAGACGTAAGCAGGTATGAGGCATTTCGGGTAGTTATGGTGAATGTATTGTGCTGTGTTGTCTCAGTTCAAAAACCATAGATTCCAAGTACTGACAGCCTGAGTTGCGTGTCGTGTGTTCGTTATTGCATGTGAAGACAAAAGAAGACCCAACTTCCTAAATGTAGTGTTTGTATCCAAAATTTAGATGATGAGCAAAGTGTAAGCCAGCTTTACAGATTATAATGCACCATCATCAGAAACCTTAAGACTTCACTCCTGCAAGGTTTCAACAAAATTTGGGTAATTTCCAAACACCTGTCCTGAGGGTCTATCTTCGCTTGCCATCTGAGAAAGTAATATTTACACAGATAAAACCTCTTGGAGACTGCAAGGACATTCATGCAGCTAATAAACTTCACACCTGCAGACCTAGACAATGACCATCACTCACTCACTCTTTATATTCTGTAGATGATTTTATCTCTGCTGAAAATTTTTAAGCTTTATATATATCTATAATCTATATGTAAAGCAAGTTTTGTATTTCTATTTTAAATGCTGAGGTTTATGTATATTAATTTGTAAAATTATTTTTCACTCTTGTATTGCAGAATATGAAGTTTATGTACATTGATATGTGAAATACGTTCTTGTACTTGTGTCAAAAGTTCTGAAGTTTATGTATATTGTATGAAATGACATGATCTACATCCTTTGGTTGAGTCCTAACAAGGATCTATGGAATGTAAATAAACTCTACTCTTCTATCAACACATCAAATTATTTTTAAAATCAAAACTAAATAAGTTTTAACCTAAAACAAACCTAGCCTAATTTTGTTTACCATAATAGCTTGTTTCCTGTTGCAGAGCAATATATATGTCACTATAAATGACTCACTAGAGCATTTCAGTGGACCATGTAAAGATGTGTCCTTCCCTTTACAACTCATTAATACAGTTAAAAGTATGACAGCCTTGCCACGAATATAAGAGATGCCTCTTGTATGAGTTCCTTTGCTGTCACTCGCAGCCTGCATTCCGATTCACTAGTTGGTTTAATTCCTTGACAACCATTGCTGTTTAATTTCGGGCCCAAGGCACTTTGTAAATATCAAAAGGGTATGAAAGAAATATCGGAAATATTCCTGCAGTTAATGACCACGTTTACCTCTTGATGTTTTTGAGGTTCATTTACTTATTGTAATTCTATGAAACTATTTCAATTGAACTAACTCACATGACCTGCCACGAAGTTGGAATTTCAAATGTATTTACTTTCTAGTAACACACCCCATTTTAACTTACCTCATGCATTAATCACCATATTGTAATTATTTGTCCACAATTGTTGGAAGCAGCAGGAAGAACAAGTCAGGCTTGATGAAAATTAGGAAGTTTTAAGGTTAACAATCCAAAACTCGTACCTTTCATCATTCACAAATACCACCCAGATATTCAACAGGCACACCAACTTAAATACAAATTAAACTAAAACATTGAAATTTCTTAATTAAAATACAACTGTGCCATTCATAACTGCATAAATACGTATTTTAATAGAAGACTCGGCATAATGAGGTGGTATGCGAAACAGAAGGGTAGGGCATGACAAAGAGATCTATGTACCAACACAACACATTTTGAAGATGATGTGATAAAGCTCCTTAAAATCTTAAATGCTGAATAACACAGTAATGCAGCTACATACACCAACCCCCATATTTCAAAGTATGAGCCCGGTTAGAATTGCGTTGGGTATGATGAATAACTGGGTTTCCATTCATGAAAAGAGCAGTCATTTACTCATCAACAACATCTTTTGACAATATTCAACATGATTAGGAAAACAATAAGCTGCACTGTTCAACACCTAGAATGTTTGCTGCAGGTTCCAGTCATGTCCCTATTATTCTCCCAATGTAAATGTGATGGAAACAGGCATGTGGGAAATTTGCTTTTTAATGGTTTGCACAAATGGAGAAGAAGGATATTGATTTCAGTTTTAAAGCATATTTCCTCCACTTCTTGGCTGAGTGGCTATATTAACAGGTATTATTTTAAAAGTCTGTAATCTGCAAAGATGCCTCATGCAAGATAACCCTACTACATAAAATTGATAGAGGGTACTTTATGTGATAGTTTGTACATAAAAAGGTATTGTAAAAATATACAAATGGAGGAAAAAGTGAATGCATATATGACATAAATTAATTGGTAATTGTAACAAAAAGCACTTATATAATTCTTCTGAAATATAAAAATAGGATGTCTTCTAGATCAGTGTTTTGGGTAACACATGCAGATAATTAGAAATGGCCAAATAGTTGGTTCTTCTTAATTGTATGCATCAAACAAAATAATTGTGTTCTATTCTTAAAGCAAACTCATAAAATTATTACAAACATAGGGTTGCAACCTCTTCATTAGTGAGAACTGGAAGCATCAGTAAATCAAATGAGACAAGTAAAACACCTTATTAGAAGCACATTCAATTTTGTTCTTAAAAATACCTTAGCAGTATTTTTATGGTCATAAAGTATTGACAAAACTTTCTGAAAATGTCGTCTGTTACTTTGAATGCGTAGCTGAGCTCTGTGGCACTGGTACACTGAAAAATGTCTGTTGTCACAGCCACTGAATCAAATGCTAAAGCTAGTCCTTCATGTTGACTCTTTCCAAGTAAATTACATCCTTTTGCTTCATTGCTGCAGCCACTAACAAGGCTCTGACCATATCATTACAGGAGCTTTATCTTGGCTTGATTCTAGGAAGGAGTAGAACACAATCCTTAAATGAAATGCATGCAATTAAGAATCAGCCGCCCATATATTATATATTGCAGGAGGTTCAGGCAATTAATCTGCATTTATTCTTCATATTAATACGCCATGACGCGTAATTCATTTCATCGCCTAGCGTGTGAAGGAATCTGGACCATGAAAAACTTGGCATCAAGACAAACTCTTTTTTGCCAGTATGAAGACGCAATTAAGGCTCTCAAGGAGGGAACAATTGCAAAGGCCATGTTCAAGTTGGAGAAGCAGCAACACAGAGTTAGAACTCTTAGCTGTGAAAGACTGTACTTTAATTACTGTAATTTCATTGAAACTTTATTTGTTTAATTATGCTATAACAACAGACAACATTGCAGCATTATGACGCCATTTGCAATGTCCATTCATTATTACCATCAGCAAATCAGTCATAGATTCCACTGCATTTTAGTATCTAATGACCAGCAAGAGGAAACAAAGTGTAACACATCATCATCATATAAAGTTCTTGCATCCAGACCTTCTAAGAAATATCAAATTGTAATACTTAAGTAAATTTAAAATGAATACATAGAGATATTTACTATACACCAATATTAATATAAAAATTACCTGTTCACTTAAAGCTTCTTAAAAGTAACATACAAAGTCATCTGCTGACGGAATGGTAATTCTGACCAGCAAGTGAATGGTCAGGAACAGAAATTACTAGACCTTTTGCCCTCTTAATTAAGTTTGCTTCTACGAGCGTTATTATGATATGTTTTCACTGTGCACTCAACTTATGTATTAACTCTCATGTTCCTGAGTATCAGCTGCAGTTTCTTTTCAGTTATTCGACCCACCATTTGTCTGCCTCTGCTTCTCAGCTTCATCACTTTGGTACTTATGATTGGCGTGACACTTGCCCCTTTTAAACTTCCTCAACACCAAGATATATATCAGTAACAATTGTTTCTAAAGAATGATCCTCTTAACATTTTAGTTTCACTTCCAGGATTTCCACTCATATCCGTTCTATTCCTGAGAAGACCAAAAGATGGTGCCATAGAAAACAAAGTACATTACCTCAAGTATAGTAATTTGCTGACAGTTTAGGTGGATGGAAAATTGTAACGGAACTGTTTCTGAATGTTTTGCATCTTACTCTGAATAATGCAGACAGTGGAGAATGGAGTTCTAACTGCATTAGTTTTCTTACATGTTTTGGAAGAACTTAAAAATGAAAAAAATTGGCAAATATGTAGCAATTTATCAAAAATGTTTATATTCATGTGTATGTTTCACTGGTAAATAACAAAACATCATTTATTGCATAGATTCAAATAAACTATTAATATTATCAGTTGAATTTCAAAGGCACAACATCTGAAAACTGGAGCTGAAATATCACTCAACACATCCCAAAGTTCAACACTGCTGAGAATTTCCACTTCATTATGATCCATTAGGCATCAGGACTGGAGCTATGCAAGAACAAGCCTGCAATACTAATAACAAAGGTAAAAAATTAGTGAGTAAATTCAGATATAGTGGAACTTAATTAATATGGTGTGTAAGAGATAAGTAACAATGTCTTATTAAGACATGATTATAAAAGTGTATTTTTGTTTTAAAATTCAGACTAGGCCCCTGAAAATTAAACAAATGTCTTCATTATGTGTAAAATTCAACAGTGACCTGAAGCTGAATTAGCTTAATGTAATTTACATTACCAATACCAATTTGTTAAGTCATCTTTTCCCACTGCATGGCACTTCCTCTGGTAGCAGGAGAAGGCATCCAGAAATGGAGGATCTCTGGAAATCAGGTGGGATGCTAACTCCTCACCATAAAAGGACTAGCATATTTATACGGGTCTAATTTTTTAACTAGCTGAGCGTGTTGTCAGCCTCTCAAAAAGAATGCTCCATGCAGTACAAATTTTTGTGCACATCTTCATCTCTATTTTCCATTAGGTTTCCTTGACAAGTTTCTCTGTGTATTCAAAATGTGGCAAAAGAAATCAAGCATCTCAAATGTGACCATAAAGTCCCTCTGTGAATTCATGCTGCCTCCTGTCCGAAAACGATCACTAAGCGATCTCTATCCCCCCCCCCCTCATGCCACATTCCCAAGTTTGGCATTCCTGACCTGCAGCATAATTAATTTAAGTAGCCATGGGATCCGCCAACGTAAAGCACTTATGTGAAGTGAATCTATCTTTCATCTACTGCGTGCACAGGGAAAATTTTGAGTGCCTTCACAGTTTATAGCACGCAGTTCCCCCACAACCTGTTAATTCTCGTGGGATGCTCTTCTTTCAAGTGCTTAGAATGAAAACACATTGAGCATTAACAGACTAAGAGCCAGTTGACAGTCTGACTGCATGCAGCCTTTGTAATAACACTGCAACTGCGCTCTCTCATTCAAAAATGAGGTATGGGATGAATGAGACAAGAAAGAAAGGACTCCAGCTCGTGTATTAAATAAAAGCTGATGTTGTAATTAAGAGTCTATAATAATGGAACTGTGTACCAAAGAATTCTAAGGCAATGAAAATTGATTTTGACATGCTGTGTTATATTCATCTCATTTTTATCCTCATAATCATCAACCAGAAATTAGTTCTTGGGCATGTTGTGATTCAGAAGCAACCTTCAACTATGTGACTGCAGGCCTATATTCATAAATTATTTTAGTTATCTTACTGTGTGGGTGTTGACAGAGGTTGAAGGTGCTGTTGCCATGAAAATGTTGAGTGTCTGCCAGTGACATAAAGGACTCCAGGAGGGTAAGGCGAAGACGAATTTTGTTCCTTTTCCCTTCTCTTTCGATCGCAGGAGAACTGTTCACTTTGATTTTGTTGAAAGTTACGCATCGTGACAATGACCTTGGTAATGATGCACTTGCTGTCTACGAGTTTTAGGCCAGAAATTGATGTTGAAACTGGACCATCTACCAGATTCACCACATCTGGCTATGCCAAAAACTGAACACTCATTTGAGGGGCCACAGAATTTCAGGGACATGCAATGGCCACCCTGAAAAGCATTCCTAAAGAGGAGTTACAGAAACGTTTCCAGCAGAGGATAAACCGCTTCACAAAGTGTATTGGTATGCAGGAAGACTGCTTCAAACATAACAGCAACCATTATTCGGCAAGTAATTAAACACAGCTTTTATGGGGCATTTCAGGGATGTAATTGTCACATCTCGTGAAACAAACATATATGTCATATGTTGAAGTTTGAAAAATGGAAATTTATTCTGAACTTCACAGGAAAAAATCTGTACCTCAGAGGATAGCCATTCCATTCTGTTATTCCAAAGATATTTGAGACTATTTTATTGGATCATAAAGTGGTGATTTCAGAGAATAAAGTTAATGCCATGCACTACTAAAAAACCTCATTCTAAGGGTTTTCAGACAGGTAACAAAAGAGGCTTATATTTCAGTGATGACAGCTTACTCTAAGGTAGAAAATTAATTAAACTGTAAACTCATTAACTCACACAACAGCAGAAGAACATTAAATATTGCAAATTAAATTATAATAACTGCAAGAACTAAACAGTTATTCCAATTAA
Source organism: Zootermopsis nevadensis (assembly GCF_977971745.1). NCBI lineage: Eukaryota > Metazoa > Arthropoda > Insecta > Blattodea > Termopsidae > Zootermopsis > Zootermopsis nevadensis. The sequence continues at coordinate 10,878,455 of NW_028259148.1, read as the reverse complement.
TTTCCGTACAAAGCAAGAAGTTAATGAGTAAATTATTAACTTTTCAACTTTACCTGGTGTGGCCAAGAATTTCATTTATGAGACAGAATGCACACTTTCAAAGTGCAGAATAACAAACATTACACTGGCACCAAATGTGACCAGTAAACAACACCGTTTACAATTGTGAAAACAAACATATATTTAAGCCATGAATGCACGACATAAAGGATTCACATTCCTATCAACAGGTGCATTTTTACATCATTTTATGTAGGTCTAATATGAAATCACATTAAACAGTTTGCCCTTATGAGTCCCATGTAAGTTAAAACCCACCCACAAGCATGTGATGGATATGTTCTAATTGTGACCACCTCATTTCCTGGCAGTTTGCTTCCTGCAGCTGCACTGGCAAGTGTCACAGTGGATTCCACATTTAGTGAGACACACTGTATGAGACCACAGACAAGATGATGGAATAATGTGCCTGATAATTGCTACAATACATACACTCCATGTACAGCAGGTATGGGTGGTTGATAATGGCCCTTTATCACTTCAAATGAGGATTTGTCTGAGAAATAAACGAATAATAAAAGACAAAAGTGAAAGGAAACAATGAAGAATTGTAAGGTAAGATCCTTATTTCCTTTTCCTTCTTCAAACATTAGTACTCTACTAATTTTTTTAATATATATACATATATATATATATATATAAAGAACAAAAAGCTGATTACTTATCAAAAGAATTATGAATCTTGTACTTCTTTCTGGGTACGTGGCATTAAAAGAGTGAAGATGAGTCTTATATATAACAATATATTTAAAATTAAAAATACAACACAATTTAATGAAAAAACAATCATATACAGGTTGAGTCAAAAGTATGTTTACAAACTGTGTGTGTGTATTAATGGATCAAAAATAGGAAAGAATGTTTCTATGAACATGTGGCCGCAAATGCTTATTTTTCAAAATAATAGCCATAAATAAGTCTTGATGTATGCCTTTATTGCCAAAGATAAGGACAGGGATGTTTCTTTGTAACAGATGCTCAAAGGTTGCTCCTCCATTCTCCACACATGCCCGAGCACGATGTACACAAGGTTGACGGATTCATTCATACGCAACAGGGTTTCCTCGAATCATCAGGCATGCATTCTGCCAGTACAATCACATAAAGTTTGTAAACATACTTTTGACTCACTCTGTATATATACACATACATATATATAAAAAGGCTAAATAGCTGATTACTTATAAAGAGATTTAAGAACCATGTACTTCTGGGTATATGGCATTAAAGAGTAAACATGAGTCTTATCTAACCATATATTTGAAAATAAAAAATCAACACAATTAATTTGAAAAAACAAATATAACAAAACTAATTTAAACATAACAATCAAATATAACAAAACAATCAGATTCTTCACCGGATGGCGGTGAGGAGGTCTAGGACTGATTTCTTCTCCTGAAACAAGAGATGAAAATCACATCAAACATTTTTATAAATGTCTACAAATGTAACCTTAAAAAATGTTAACATTACAAGATACAAGTTTCCCCCTCCCAATGAATAAGTTAAACATCTTACCTTCCGTGAACGATCTTTACTGAACACTTTCCAGAATCGCAGAGTCTCATCCCCAGCGCCAGTTACAATATCTTCTCTGTCTGGAGACATAGTGAGATTTGCAACCCGTGACATGTATGGATATTTCCAAATGTGTGTGTTGTATTTGGAGTCACTGTGGGTGCTAACCTACAACAAACAATTAAATTTCCATAAAACATAGAATCAAAAGTAATGTAGTGAATTATGAATGTAGAGAATTGAATGTAGTTAGAAGTAAGTATAGTAGACCTTTGCATGTAGGAATCTATTGATTCATTTCCTGTCTAGAGTAAAGCAGCAAGGCTAGTTCACCTTATTCTCAGGATATGAAAAAATGCAGACGTAGCCATTAGGAGTCAGCAAAATAATGTGGGAAAACGCTAACGGAAAGGTTGTGAAAGGAAGTTGAAGTGAGATCTAGAGCAGATGGGCCGAAACTTCGAAGATAGCAGGAGGTTACTAGAATCAAGATGGGCAAGGTGCAGCTGATTGGACTACTTCTAACAGGTAAGCGCTGAGGAGACGTATTCAAGTTTAGTACGGGTGGATGAATAAATATTCAAAATTTCGTAACTAGAATATACTAAGGATAAAGTGAATTAGCCTAAATTAAGAAGGTAATGTTTTAAATTAAATGTAAAGTTTATGTAGAACTTAGTGTTAGAAATAAATGTGATAGTCTTATGAAACAAGTTGTAGCCTCATGGACGTATTATCTATCATATTAGCTGAGCATGTTTAAGCTGACACCAGCATCCTTGGGAACTTGCCTTGCTCCATGCCAAGCCACACTACCACATTAGTAAGACTAATCCACACGAATTTATACAAAGTAGAACGTTACAGTAACAATCTGGAATAACATCCATACCAAATTCCTTGAAAATTTGTCAGCCATTCTCATTAACAGGTAATGATGCAAACAATGACATCATCAGTTAATGCACAGGATAATGGATATTGGTATCACTGTAGATCGTAATCCAGCTACCTCACAACTTGTACCATGTCATGTTGGTATTACAGATTGCAGAGTACAATTATGGAGTAGCCTCAAACAGAGTACTTTACATGCCAAACGTCTATTGTTGTAAGTGTATGGTAGTACAAAGAAAACTTATCAGGTCCTCTGCACGGACTCAAACATGCCTAGGAAACACGCATTGGTACATCGCGCACACCAAAGGTATTCTAAAAAGTAAAAAAAGTTTGTCCCACTATACGCCATGTAGGCGTTTTGGGGTGAGTGGAGGTATAGCTCCTCTCTTCCTTGACCTCAGCACTAGATGGGGGTGAGTGGTCAGCATCACGCCCCGGCCGGCTTTACCCCCGGTACCCATTATAGAGGAGGCTGGGTGGGCCCCAGAGCCGGTCTGGACGCAGAGGCTAGAGGAAAAATCCTCTGCCCCCGTCAGGGATCGAACCCCGGTCGTCCAGCCCGTACCTAGTCACTATACTGACTGAGCTATCCCGAAAGGTATTCTAGGAAAAGGAAAATTCAGCTCTTCATCATTTAAATGTTCCTGGTTTACAATGTCTCTGCTAACTCTGGGCAAGTCTGAGGCAACCACAGGGCAGATTCCATACCGCAACCAAAACGGTGATTAGTAAGAGGGTCCCTAAAGTTTACTGAGTGTTCTGAACCACAGTGGGGGGTACGGTACACTTCATTTCCCAAGAATTTATTTTTGGAAAATTTTAAGACATCAGTTCATAAGCAAAATCTGAGAGATGTGGATGAATGAAAACCCTGTTAATTCCTCTGTAAACGACAAGTATTAACCTAATGAAAACTTATTCGATGTAAAGCTGGCCCTTTTACACTGCCAACACAGGGTGAAGGCAAGGAACCGTCCCAAGTGGAGACGACTTCGCAGTTATAATTTTATGGTTACATTAAGTGCAATCTTCATCAAAGTACAAATGTACAGATTTTATAAATTATGCCTGAGGCAAATGGCATTTCAAAATTATTTTTGCGGTGCCCGAATTTATAACTTGTGTTGGGCAAGGCCGTGGTCTAGGCAACACGGAGTTTTCCTCCGTGGCATCCCAACAATTACTCCATTCACACACAGAAGAAGGCAATGGAAAACCACTTCTGGATCATCTGCCAAGAACGTATATGAACAGGTCCCAGTCCGAGAAAAGGATGGAAGGATCCTGTTCATATGGACCTGTCGTCAGACAGAACACTAAATAATATATAAAATGTTAAGGTGAACACAATATATATTTAAATTTAATCTTCTATTTTACAAATACTTCACTATCCGAAGAAAAAAAAATAATAATAATAATATATCTTACTTCTATCAACAATATCGTTCCAAGTACAAATTGCAGATCACATCGACATGCAAAGAACTTGCCAGTTCAGAGGAATGTTTAGACCAGACAGGATTACAGACTTGAGATCCAGTGTTCACACACTGCTTTGGTTGTCCTGTGAGTGTGTTCCAGAAACGAATACACTGATCAGCTGCGCCTCCACCGCTAGCCAAGAGTCCACGTTGGTGCGGGGACCAGGCAATAGCTGAAAAAAAAAAATGTATTTCTGTATATTAAGAATTGTGTCCAAATCATCAGTTTGATACATCATGCTGCATAGAATATTAAAATAAAGAAAGAGAATGAAGGAGGCAGAGATGAGAAATGTGAAGAAATTTACTTTGCAAATTATAAATGCTGCGCAGAACAGTGAAATCAATGACATCCAAAGAATATGAGCACCATATTGGAGAAACCATGAACTTGTATCAGTTATATTACGCTCTTCTCAATTTTCCATTCCAGCACTCAATTACGAATCATGTGAAGCAGCAAATACTATACACAGTACAGGAAAACGAAATGCATTTACATAAAAAAAATTTGGGGGGGGGGGGGAGGAGGAGGAGATGACCTGGAGTTTTTCAATTAATGCTCAAGGCATGGTATAATGGCATTAAACAAAATTTGCTCCTATTGTTTTCAATCAATCCCTTCCACGATCAATATCTTTTTGAGAATATGAACCAAAACATAACATTCTTTTTATTTCACATTTGGAATATATCCACAAAAATGGTGTCATAAATAAATGTGATTTACGGGCAATGATTGGAACCGATTCTTCCAGCACTTATGGTTTTAAGTGCATGATTTTTCCTGCATCAAAGACTGCACAAACACGTGACAATATAATAACAATATTTATTCACTTCATAGAATCTTATTTTAATCCGTCACAAATGCGGATGATAAACACAATGATTCCTACCTTTCACTGCTGCCAAATGCTGAGTGTAAGTCTGCACAGGTGAATCCAAATGGAGATTCCAAATATTGAGGCGATTGTCATTGCCACCGGATGCCAGGCTCTGCTTGTCTGGAGACCACTTCAAGCTGCAAACCTTTAAACAATGTATATTTATAGTAATTGAAATTGATGACAATAATTTAAAACATATTTTTCAGCTCTAACTATAATAACAATATTAGATGTGAGGTTCTGACCGTGGTGAAGATGTTGATGCTGTTCTTCTGGGTCATGATGCGATGCGGAGATGAAATGTCTTTATCTTCAGAGCTCAAGATGGAGACTGTATGTATGTGTCTCCAAAACTCTGGTATCTATGTCAGTCCACATGGTTTAACAATCCAGAAAAATATTACATCTGTTTTGCAGTAATAACACTTAAATGATTTCCTACTTACCTCTTGTCGATGGCCAAGCAACCTTCTCTCTGGCACAAGACTAGGAGTTCTCACATCACATTGTAAGATAAGTCCATCCCGACTTCCTGACGACACAACATCACCATTCCAAGCAAGCGATCCAACTCTGTCTGGATGGGTCAGCAGCTCATTAACTTGGGAATTTATAGCAACATCCCAGACCTGCACGTAGCCATGATGTGTGCCAACTGCTACCAAATTTCCCTACAAACACAATACACCAGGTCATAAATTTGTCCAATAATAAGAGTCAGTCCTAAATTATGTCAGAGGTGATTTGATGTGTTATCTGTTCGGTAACATTTCCTGGTCAGAATATGCAAATTCTTACCTATTATCTACAGCCGCTGAAGAATATGGCAATAATATTTCATTTATATAAAATTATGACATCATGGTACATCAGAATACAGACAAATACATTTTTCTTTGCAAGTCTTCATGGATGGAGTAGGCTATATAAATAACGCCCTCGTAACTGGCCCCATCTCATACCCACCTTGAATGTGTGTAACTGTAATGTTTGCAAAAATTACTGTTAACACTAAACACCCACAAGCCAAAGTTATACAGACAAATGCATGTATCCTGAAATAAATATGGCTACCTCACAACAAAAATCTCTATAAGACAAACCACTAAAATTTTGGGCTTGGTCTCCCTCACTTGGCAGGCGGAGGACACAATTCTTCTCCACCTTCCTCCAGGAAGTTTGCAACAAGAAATCCAAATTCTTCAGATTTCTTCTAATGCACACAACAGTGAACTTCAGAAATAACAAGGTGTTTCCTTTGTCATGGACACAAAACATAAAATGAAAAGCAGAAAGCACCCACAGAAATGGGGCTAGCAGCTGACACTGATTTGAGATGAGTACAAGGAAGACGAGCAGAAGCAGAATTGCAGCAGCAACAACAAGAGGCCAAAATGGGGACTTTGGCAACTTTCGGAATTAAGAACACAAGTCCACAGACTTACTGGGCATGAGACAAGCCTGAGGAAAGTTACTTTATGACAGGCAATAAAAAGTCTACTCCAACAGATAACAACCCTTCCTGATCCCATGTTGCTGTATAAGAGAGGGACCTTCTTTTGCTCTAACTTCAAGGGCAAAGTCCACAAGTCATATGTTAGCTACAGTTGAACACATCCTTCAATAACATGGTATAAAAAAGCACAGTAGTAGAGTGTTAAACGGGAAGAGGCTATGCAAAGCTCAAGAAATATTGGCCACCTAATATCAGGACCTGCTCTCCAATAAACAAATGTGTTAATTGTAAACCAACAATTACGTCAAATAGTATTCTAGTGGCGGGTGACCATAGGCTGCATCAACATTACGTACTACATGATAATTTTCCTATACAATTAATAATGTATTTATGCACAACACATACTTTAAGATTAACAACAAACACAGCAATAACCAAATACAAGATTTCTAGCTTCTGGGTTGTTGCGCTATGTAGTATGGTCGATGTTTACCAACGTTTCTGAGGGCGTGCTACCTCCGTCATCAAGGCGATGAATACTACACAGCGCAACAACCCAGAAGACAGAAAACTTCGTAATCACCGCTGTGAAAACCTCAAATCTTACAACCAAATTCAAATTTAACAGAAATACTTTTCAACGACCTGAGTAAAAATAGTCTGGCCAATACTTACGTGTTCATTCCATGCAACTGAAGTTACAGAGGTGCCATCTCCAGATAAATCACACAGCCTTCCAGCCTGATTTGTGCTTGCACAAAAAAGATATATGCAAGTTCCTAATCCCACGCTTAACACATTCTCTGAAGACCAGTCAATAACATTGAGGTAGAAGTCATCTTGGAGATAAAAGGCATCCAACATCTTCAACAGAAAAGACATAAAATTCAAATAAGGTAGTACAGCACATGAAACTCTCAATGCTTAATATAAAGAAGAAGAATATTATAACTATTTTATAATAAACACTCTATCACTGTCTCGTGGCTTGTGTTGGCAGAACAGCTGATCACGAAGTCACAACAGACACTTCATTTGTGGATTTTTGAAGATTAAAACTAATACAAAATATGACTAACCTTGTAGGGTATTGGTGATATTTTCCTCCTTGACCTTCTCGGTGCACTAAGCAACTTTTGGCTTTGTGCACTAAGTGGTGACAAGGAAAAGATATTTGATCCTGGAATGAGCGCTCTTCTCTCATCACATTGGTCTCTAAGATCTTGAATGTTGGCGCCAAGAAGTTCGTTTATCAGCAAACATGTGTATGCCAATCTCCCACTCCCTCCGCCACCATTTTCACGAGCCTCTTTCGTAGTAAATCCATTCTGGCCAGACTCATATATTTAAAAACAGACACAAATTTCAGTGACATTTCTACAACTTGCTTATCTTAAGAGAAATTCATAAAGCTTATAGACAATGGGGAGTTGACAACTTCATGCAAAAGACCTGATGGGAAGTGAGCTATACAAGTACATCACAAATAGCAGTTTTAAATGACGGTATGAAACACTAACTCCATGTCCAAACAGAAAAAAAGTAAATTAATTACAGGGCATACAGCACTGCTTATGTCCTCAAGTTGATAATCTGATAACATTTTTGTACAGTGCAATGGTAGTCAATTTTTGTGGATAAAGGTTCATTTACATATCTGATAAAGTACTGTCATGAACATAAATTGATCTCATCCTCAGCACAGCATACTCACTTCATCTATCCACTACTTTTAAAAAGTCACAAAAATCATAACTCAATGAAAAACACTTACTGTGTTCATCTCAAACTTCATCCGCCATCTGTTGCCATAGCGTGGCCGAATAAACCGATCGCCTGTCTGAAAGTAAGGAAAAGATGCCTGTAAAATCTCACAATTCCTTTAACCACATTTTCTCAACTAACTGAGAGAACAATATACAATATGAAGATAACTGTCTTCTGGGGCACTGTGCCAAGTAGCATCGCGGAAGTCCACAGACGTTTCAGAGGTGCTTGCTGCCTTCATCATCAGAGCAAAGAAGGCCGAATGTGCGTCTGAAATGTTGTCAAACTTCGAACAGACTACATGGTGCAACCTCCAGAGGACACTAATTTCCTTACCTGCTGCCATGAGAACCTGAAATGTCACCAGTATGGAAATATGTAACACACTTTTAAATCAGAGAAAAATTCTTATACTCAACTGCACACTTCATGTATTAGAAACCAGAATGCAAGTAAAATCTAGAAGCGTCCTCAGCTCACACACCAGAGACACACACGACTACAGTCAAAATGCCTTCATCACCACTAAGCAGTGCAATAACGAACAAAGCTATCAGAACGACAAAGAAAATTTCCACTTGGGTTGTGAATGAACCTATTCTTTGCTGCTGCAGACTTCAAAGTTGACATGCAGAAATTGTTTGCGATTGTCATACGAAGATGGAAGGATACCATCAGGCAGGATCCATGGGACACAGGAGATGAAGACGATTGGATTTTCATAGCCAACGGCAGGGACGGGGGAGACTTGGGTTGATATGGTGATGAATAGTGTTCCCTAAGCCATCAAGTAAGTAAGTTAGTTAGTTAGTTAGATGGTTGCTTCATCAGCATATATGCAAAACAAAAAGTGCAGCCTCACCTATGAATAAGTAAGGATAAATCACACAAATCACGGATATAATATAAAACGGGAAACTCAAAGCACTTTTCTGTGCATCTATAATTGTAAAATGCTAACTCCTCCAATTTTATCCTTTCCTCTCCCTTAAACAACCACACGTGTACATGCACATGCCACTCTGCCATGCTTATGAAGTCCAACATTTCATCTTACCCAAGAATCCTAATGACCACCAACCAACATCATGTGGGACTGAATGTCATCATGGCAGAAAGTAACAGAAGTGCACGAAATTAATATTGTCTAAAAGTGCCATCTTCAAGTGGTCACCTGCAATAATAAACATATGAAGGGGAAATCTTCACACACACAGAAATATTCATTATTTATTTCCAGTTCACTTGAAGACACTTTCGGTAGCTCTAACTATACAGCATCAAATGCTACAATGGTTTCTGAAGTGGAAGGGACATGGAAGGAAGTGGTCACAGCTTACTTCAAATACTATCACGACATTCGCCCAGAGGGACTGAACACAACCATGAAAAACTTCAAGATTTGAACTCACAACTTCCCAAACACAGTGGTAACCACTTAACAGCGACATTAAGTAAAGAAATGTTACATTCAGCGACAGGTTATAATTTAATAACACTTGAGCAGGTGGAAACCAACAGTCACACTAATTTTCAGCAGGTATATATTACAATCACTAAAGTTGTATTTTTCTCCTTAATGTAAAGAAGATGAATCAGGTGTCTTTATTTGGCCCAGCTCACTCCTCACACCTCTGACATTCCGTGTGAAACAGATCGTGCCCATCAGAGGGTTTCGCTGGATAAATAACAAATTACACTGATCCTATCATTGTAAGCTCACGGCCTGAAGATACACTTCCCAAGTGGGCAGATTTCTGGGTTACATATTCTGATTGCTCTGAATTCTGCCTGCCTAAGGAACAAAGTGCAAGTCTCTCCACAAGGATCAACCATAATATTCAACTTGAAAGTAAATGATGAGCTCCACGTAAACAACGCAAGTGGTCACATTTGCAACCGTTCTTCCTTTAGGTAGGACTTGAGGTACTCATGACAGCGGATGTGAAGACGGCTGTTTTCTGGGTTGTGAAACTGTGTGGTCCGGTAGAAGTTTACCAGCATTTCAGATGTACTTGCTGTCTTCATCATCAGTGTGACTTATAGCCATCATGATTGGAGGAAGCTAGTAACTCTGAATTGTCAGTAAACTTCAACCAGACTACATGGCATGTGAACTCAGAAATGAGCCATCTCCTTACATCCTTTGGACAAAAGACTTGGTTTGGCTCTAGAGGTGTTTTGACACGTTGATAACACAAAACTGAAATGTGTCCACTGGGATTTGTTCCCAGCCATCCAATTCAATTACAGTGAAACCTCGATGCATCGTTTTCGGCGGGGGTGGGAAATAAAAACGATGAATGCGGGAAAACGATAGATGCGGGAAAGCATTAAAAATTTAAAAAAAAACAATGTTTCTCTTTCAAAGTTACTTCTTTTTACCAAAAAAGTCTTTAATGGACAACTGGTTTGTCGAAACTTTACGTTTTAGGCCAAACAGAGCCCTTTCCACGTTCAAAATGTTTTCTTCGTCACGTTCACTAATATTATGCGCATAAAAGAACGACTTCACTTTTGCCAATGCAGCGTGTGCTTCGGCAAAACTCGGCAAAGTTCGGGCTCGCATTCGTCGTTTCTCCCTCTTCCTCACTGCTCCATCAACCTGCGCGGACTATAACAGGAAAAATGGAAGTACCAGTACTGCCGAACTCAACGAAACGTAGCTGTAGAAGACACGAGATGAACCAGAGAATGAAAAAGTTTCGCTCGCCTTTCCTTTGTACTTATAATAAAAGCATTTGTGAAGAAATTCACACTGCACATGCCATCTGGCATCGCTGGAACGAAATATGAGTGCACCCAAATTAAAATTTCTGACAATGGGCACCGCCATTCACTCCAACTATCACCCCTGCACCGCTGACCCCTCATTCCAAAAGAATCTGTGCTGGTTGGGCGACATAACAGGTTACCGCTACTGTGTATTCCAAAAACATTGTGCGTCTTTCGGTATTAATTTATCTCAAAAATCTGCATTTTAAATTCTCAGAAACGATCATTGCGGGAAAATTGTGGGCCGGGACTAAGATTTTTGAACGATCGATGCGATAAAACGATAGTTCGAGGAACGATAGAAGCGGGAAAATGTAACATTATTTTATATGGGATGTATTCGGGACCGAACAAAACGGACGATGCATCCGGGAAAACGATAGTTCCGGGAACGATGGATAGAGGTTTCACTGTATTCATCATGCTACCATAGTCATCAATAAGTTTACAAAATCAGAAATTAACTCCACTTACCATTCTAGTAGACTTAAAGTTGGCAGGAGTAACCTATAAAAGAAGGATTTATAATTAGTCAAGCATTTTAACATCAATCACCTTCTTAACTAACAAATACACACAAATTAGTTCAGGCTCAAAGGGACAAATTATCCTATAAAAGTGGGAAAGGAGATTAACAATGAATAAAAGTTACAACTACTGAAATAATAGAAATATTTGGAAGTTAAAACCAGTACTATTATTATTATTATATAATGTAGGAAAAATTAAATTTCTGCTGTTGTGAAAGGTTTTGTCACAAGACACAGCTCACCACTTTCTGTATGGTGTTCTACTTGGTACTAAGGAGTATTGAAACACAGGTATCAGAATATAACAAATTTCACTAAAGTAAAGAAGAAACTACTGTACCATTACAAATTAAACCCAACTTTAAAGACTTCCTTTACAGCAAATCTGAATTCAAAGATGGAACATTAAGAGAACCAAGAGAATGACACACAAATAGTCAATGTAGGAAAGCATTTAAACACAAACCTACTTACCTAATTACATCAAGTAGTCTAAAGTTTTCCACAAATTAATTTATATATCCAGTGTGTCTACGAACCTTGAATATTTCAGTTTTCAGTAAAAGAACCTACAAAAATTCAAATGCAGAACACAGACAGCTGTTAAAGACAAAAGAGTATCACCAAGCCCCATATCGATTAGGAACATTGCCACCTACACCTGCCATCTATGCATATATCTAAATTACACAAGAATGCAAGGGTGTCAATAGTTGAAACTGCTTTTTGCCAACGTTAAAGCTAAAAGTAATGAACTGTAGGTGTATTTTATTTACATAATTCAGCAAAGGAACCATTTCTTACCTGGCTATATTGTTTTACTCCACACATTAGTAAAAGCGTTGAGAGTGGACCCCGGTTTTTTCGGTTTTGCAGATGAACAATTAGAAAAAACAATTAATTTCAAAAACAAATATAACAAAAGTAATTTGAACATAACAATCAAATATAACAAAACAATCAGATTCTTCACCAGATGGTGGCGAAGAGGTCTAGGACTGATTGCTTCTCCTGAAACAAGATATGAATATCACATCAAACATTTTTATAAATGTCTACAAATGTAACCTTAAAAAGTGTTAACATTACAAGAAATCCCCCTCCCCTCAAATGGATGACTTAAACATCTTACCTTCTTTGAATGAGCTTTGCTGAATACTTTCCAGAACTGAAGAGTCTCATCACAAGTGCCAGTTACGATCACTTCTCCATCAGGTGACATGGCCAGGTAGGGCACACTATACAGATGGCCAGGGAGTTCTGCCTCCTGTCCCAAGCTGGGATACTTCCACACTCTTATTATGTTCTTTGGGTAGCCAAGGGAGCTAAACCTACAACAAACAATCAAACTTCCATTAGAATTGGAATTAAAAGCAACAATATGACATAACATCCATACCAACTTCCATAATAATTTGTCAGCCATTCTCAATTAACAGCCAATGACAGCACAACAGGTGTTGACATCATCAGTTAATGCACATTGGCATCACTGTAGATTGTAATCCAGCTACCTCACAACTTGTACCATGCATGTCATGTTGGTATTACAGATTGCAGAGTACAATTATGGAGTAAAATCAAAACAGCATAATTTCCATGCCAAAGTCATAAAAATCTATTCAGACATTCTAGAGTTGTAAGTGTATGGTAGGACAAAGAAAACTTATCAGGTGCTCTGTACGGACTCAAACATGCCTAGAAAACTTGTACTGGTACACCCAATTTGCCAAAGGTATAGCAGAAAAAGGAAAATTCAGTTCTACATCATTTAAATGTTTCTGGTTTACAATGTCTCCAGGGATGATCTCTCCAGGCCTCTGCCAACTCCGGGTAAGTCTAGAATCTCCTGTTCAGGTGGGGGCAACCACAGGGCAGATTCCATTACCCCAACCAAAAGGGTGATTATTAAGAGGGGCCCTACAGTTTAATGTGTGCTCTGAACCACAGTTGGGGGCCTGGTATACTTAATTTTCCCCAGGTTCAGAGGAATGTTTAGACCAGGCAAGATTACAGACTTGAGATCCAGTGTTTACACACTGCATTGGTAGTCCTGTGAGCGTGTTCCAGAAACGAGTATGCTGATCTGCTACGCCTCCACCACTAGCCAAGAGTCCACGATGGTGCGGGGACCAGGCAATAGGTGCAAAAAAAATGTATTTCTGTATATTAAGGATTGTGTCCAACCAAGTACTCCAACTCTGTCAAAATGGCCTTGCAGCTCATTAACTTTTGAACTTATAGCAACGTCCCAGACCTGCATGTAGCCATGATGTGTGCCAACAGCTATCCCTACAAATGCAAAACACCAGGTCATTATTGTGTCCACTAATTAAAGCAAGTCCTAAATTATATCAGAGGTGATGATGCGTTATCTGTTCGGTAACATTTCCTGGTCAGAACATGCATATCCTTATCTACTATCTACAGCACTTGCAGAATATGGCAATAATTTTTCATTTATACATAATCATGACACCATGGTATATCAAAACACAGACAAATACATTTTGGCTCATAGGTCTTTATGGCTGGAACAGCCTACATAAACAAGGCCTTCACAACTGGCCCCATCCTATAACCAACTTGACTGTGCATAAGTGCATTGTTTGCAAAAATTATGGTAAACATTAAACAACTGACATGTCAATGCATAGTGATAATTTTCCTATACAATTAATAATGCATATATGCATAACAAATACTTTAAAGAATAACAACAAACACAGAAATAACCAAATTCATATTTAACAGAAATAATTTTCAACAATCTGAGTAAAAACAGTCTGGCCAATACTTACGCGCTCATTCCATGCAACTGATATCACAGAGTTGCCATTTCCAGACACATACTTTAATACAGCATCCACAGCAAAGATAGACGCAACTTCCCAATCCCACACTTAACACATTCTCTTAAGACCAATCAATAAGAATGAGGTAGAGGTCATCTTGAAGCTCAGGGGCATCCAACACCTTCAAGAAAAAGACATAACCTTCAATAAATATGGACAAATATTAAAGTACAAAATATGAAACTCACAATGATTAATATAAAGAAGAAGAAAATTAACTATTTCATAATAAACATTCTATCATTGTCTCGTGGCTTGTGTTGGCAGAACAGCTGATCATGGAGTGACAACAGCCACGTCAGCCAATTCAGATTTCATCAGAGACGGGGGAGAATCAGACACTGAGACGGAATGTGGAGTGAGCAGAGATACTTCATTTGTGGATTTTTCAAGATTAAAACTAATACAAAATATGACTAACCTTGAAGGGTATTCTTCATATTTTCCTCCTTCACTTTCTCGGTGCACTAAGCAACTTCTGGCTTTGTGCACTAAGTGGTGACAAGGAAAATATATTTGATCCTGGAATGGACGCTCTTCTCTCATCACATTGGTCTCTAAGATCTTGAATGTTGGCGCCAAGAAGTTCGTTTTTCAGCAGACATGCGTATGCCAATCTCCCACTCCCTCTGTCACCATTTTCACGAGCCTCTTTCGTAGTAAATCCATTCTGGCCAGACTCCTATATTTAAAAACAGACATAAATTTCATTGACATTTCTACAACTGGCTTACATAAAGAGAAATTCATAAAGCTTATAGACAACTTCATGCAAAAGACCTGATGGGAAGTACATCACAAATAGTAGTTTTAAATGATGGCATGATACACTCACTCCAGGTCCAAAGAAAAAAAAAAGTAAATTAATTACCGGGACATACAGCACTTCTTATGTCCTCAATTTCATAATCTGTTATTGTTTTTGTACAGTGCAATTGTAGTCAATTAAGATGAAACCAATTTTTGTGGATAAAGGTTCATTTACATATCTGATAAAGTATTGTCATGAACACAAATTGATTTCATCCTGAGCACAGCATACTCACTTCATCTATCCACTACTCTTATAAAATCACAAAAATCATAACTTAATGAAAAACACTTACTGTGTTCATGAGAAACTTGATGCGCCAACTCTTGCCAGCACGCGGCTCAATAAAGCGATCTCCTGACTGCAAGTAAGGACAAGATGTCGGTAACATTGCAGTTTGAAGTACAAAACAAGTAACGCACTCCTTCCCAACTTAAGAATTTCAACTGCAGACAGGAAACAACAGTTAATGACAAAAGAGAATCAGCAAGGCACAGAGCACATACTAACCTGAAACACCGACTCCTGTCATCCATGCAGAATCTCCAAATTACACAAATATATAGAGGTGGCGGTAGATGGACTTGCTCTCCTCCTTCCCTACTCCAGACCTTCTCCCACCACCTTCCAACCCACATGGTCCTCCTCCAAGACCTGCATCCATCTCTTCCTCGGCCTTCGACGTCTCCTCCTTCCCTACTCCACAGCTTCTCCCACCACCTTCCAACACGCAAGGTCCTCAGGTCCTCCTCCAAGTTCTGCATCCATCTCTTCCTCCGCCTTCGACGTCTCCTCCTTCCCTCCAGTCTTCCCTACTCCTCAGCTTCTCCCACCACCTTCCAACACACATGG
Source organism: Zootermopsis nevadensis (assembly GCF_977971745.1). Taxonomy (NCBI): domain Eukaryota; kingdom Metazoa; phylum Arthropoda; class Insecta; order Blattodea; family Termopsidae; genus Zootermopsis; species Zootermopsis nevadensis. Next base: position 10,862,551 of record NW_028259148.1, on the reverse strand, counting down.
TCCTCGAAACAAGTGCTTTTGATGATCACACTATTCTTTAGCCTCTTCCGTGGGTGCATAAGCTGAAACAAAAGACAAGTTTCTGAAGAGTCCTTTGAGCCTTATCTTGCATATTCTGTCTCCTAAAGGCTCAAAACCTAAATAGCTTCGTTATTATCCACCCTGCCATGTCCATTCCACCTCACCTCCTCCAATGCCACCATGTCCATCCCATACTTCAGCACCTCCATCATTTTTCCTACCTTCATCATGGTTCTAACATTCCATGTGGCCATGGTCAATGTCGCAGTTCGCTTCTGAGTCTGTGAACGTTTGCCAGGTCCATTACCAAATGATCCATCCATCCGAGGCTCTTTTGAGAGTATCCTAACAATATTTGTTTTCCGGGGTGGGGTTGTTAACCCCAAGCCCAACCCCCAACCTGGAGGACCAGGGTATCACTCTTAGTCTGGCTCATCGCCTTAGACCTGTCCAGAATGGGTGACCCTACCAGGAGCTGAAGCTCTGGCCGGCATAGCCCTAAGGGTCATTTGAGCACGCAAGCCTCCTCACCCAGCAAAATTTATTTGCCTTCGACAAGGTGGTGATACCTTCAGGAGGAAACAATTTAACTATTTAATAAAACTAATCCATTTAACAAACCACAAATAATTAAACTATTTAACAAAATCTTAACAATTAAGTTATTTAACAAAATACTAAACAATTTAAAAATACTAAACTATTTACTAAAAGAATTTAACAAAAAAAATTTCAACTAATTTCCTAAAAACAATATAAGTACTGAATTGAAAACAATTTAACTATTCAATAAAACTAATCTATTTAACAAGCCACAAATAATTAAACTATTTAACAAAATCTTAACAATTAAGTTATTTAACAATTTAACTATTTAAAAATACTAAACTATTTACTAAAACAATTTAACTATTTATGTAAATGACTATTCTATACTGGTATGGACTTGAGATCTTCCAGAATCGAAGCATATAGATCTTCGTCCATTTCTGGGATCTGGAAAGGAAATAAACATTGGAATCAGAAAATGAACTGGAATAATGGGGAACAAGTATGGAAACACATGCGGCGAATATCTCGTGGAAGGCGATCTCTATGGCTGTGGTCACAGTGGCACTGACATCAGTCGTTTCGGCCGAACTCGCCCGATCTTTTCAAACCAGTTGGAAGGCACGTGCGTGGTCTCAGTGCAACCGATCTCATCGGCCGATTATAGCAGATGTCGGACGGTGATCGGGCGAATTCAAATCAGTTTGTTTTTTTCGGCCGATGTATGATTCATGTGAGAGATACAAAGATGGACTGTGAAAAATTGATAAGTTTGGTGCAGGAAAGAAGAAGTTTGTGGGATCCGCGATGTGGTCAGTATCATAATAGAGATGTAGCTCGGAAGCTGTGGATTGAGATCGCCACTTCATTGGAAACTACAAGTAAGTATTGAAATTATTAACATACACAGATATACAACCATCACACATTATAATTAATTATTAATTCAACCATCACGCAGTGTGTTAACAATTGAATTGTCATTTCTGAAATAATTAACGTAACCAACAAAGTTTTAAGGTACATTTGTGACAAGAAAATATTGTTTAAATGCATCGCGAATTTCATAAGCTCTCCGTGATGACCGATTGAAACGTCTTGTAGAGTTGGCCTGGTCACTATCATTGTTTTCATGGGTTGCGTTGGTATCTGATAATACAGACTCACTTATTCCTTATGTATCGATTACGATATTGTGCAATAAGCAAACGCACTTGACAACAGTATCAACGTGACTTCGATGTAATTGTAGTTCCGTCTTGAGGCATCTCCATTTGCTTACTAAGATTCCGAAGGCACATTCGATTGAGCGTCTAACTCTACTCGGGCGATAATTAAAAATCTCAGTTTCGTGGTCATTATTGTTCCCAGTAGGATACGGTCTCATCAAATATTCCTTTAATGGATATCCTTGATCACCAAGCAATACATGAGGCACACTAACATTTGTTCCTGGCAGTGGTTTATTGGGTGGTACGTTGAATGAATTATTTTCCAAATGATGATAGACACCAGTTTCCATGAAAACACCACTATCGCTCCTTCTTACATATGCTCCTACATCCACGGTTATAAATTTATATTTAGCGTCTGCGATGCCTTGAAGATGGATGGAGAAATTTTTTTTTTTGTAGTTATAAAACATGGAGCCAGATTTAGGGGGACATTTTATGCGGATGTGTTTCCCGTCAATGCTTCCTACACAATCAGGAAAATTCCACAAACGCTCATAATCACTTGCAATCTACTATAGAAATTTGTGATTAGTCGTTGTCGTCAACCAATTTGTCGTCAACCAATTTGTCGTCAAAAAATGATGCCATCAAAAATATCACCTTATATTTGTTTACTCGGCATTGTTGTGGAACACAACAATGCCGAGTAAACAAATAACGCTTCACTACCAAGCCAGTCGCATTATCACTGCTCCAGAAGCAGCACGTCGCATTATTAAAAATTGACCGACATCTGGCCTAAAACATCAGAAAAGTGAAAGAAGAAGTTATCAAGTATTTGAAGTACCAACTCTAACAACTCCTACAAGGTAAACTGATACTTATTCAATATATTACGATTACGAAAGTATTATGAAAACTGACTTTTGATCGATTTTAAGACAAAGATTTGCAGGGGTGGGGCTGGACGTAAAAAGTTGACTGAACAAGAACTGTTGGCCTCTGAACAGGGACGTAAAGAAGTACAACATCAGACCTATTTAAGAAATAAAGAAAAGCGAAAGAAGACTTACATTGATAAACGACACCATATTAACGACACACATAGAAAAACAGACGAAGATTTGCAAGGGTGGGATTGGACGTAGAAAGTTGACTGACCAAGAAGAGTTGGCCTCTGAATAGGGACGCAAAAACTTAAACATCAGACATATTTAACAAATAAAGAAAAGCGAAGGAAGACTTACATTGATCAACGTAGAAAAACTTATTCAACAAGAACAGAAGAGCAGGAGGAAACAAACGAAGACTTGCAAGGGTGGGGTTGGACGTAGATCCAGGCAATACTTTTAAATGAGAGGCACGTCAGTAATTGTGTGGTGGGCATTTTCTGTGGCAATAATTAACTGTGAGCGTGTAATTAGTTCTGTGTGATAATTAGGCAAGTACTGGCTTATACCTCACGCCTTGCCAGGTTCTTTTATTCTATAATACGTATTTCTAGATGTGGATACAAAGATTTTAAACGAGTTTAATTTGGCTAAAAATAGGTTCTTGAATCTGCTCAAAAATGTGCAGTGGCGTTGCACTTATATTTTCTTCTGTGTTTCACTTTACTAAATGTTCAGGGAAAGTTATCTTACATCCCAAATAATTCTGCTGGATAAATGTTCCTTGAGTCCTTTGAGATTGCCACCAAACAATTCAAAATCCCAGTTCGTCAATTTGTAGTTTTTGTTTTCAACAGGGACATTGAAAGTGAAAGTACATATTGAAATGAAGCTCAAAAGGACCATTTTAAAGCCAATTCTATTAACAATCACACATAATTAAAAATACACCTACAAAATCATCATGTGCTCGAATGTTCAGATATTTCTTAACTGTATAGTTAAATTGCCATTTTGAATTTTCTCTTAAACACATTTTACTACACCATTTACATAGATTAGTGCTTTCAGAAATTTATGTTGGGCCCAAATAATTGTTGTAATCAAAAGGAGAGTTGACACTAACCTCATCGTCAATAAACTGTTGGATTTCAGCATTCTCACTGGCGTCCAAAAATTCTGCCAAACCAAAGTCGTCATCAAATGGCACAGGAACATTTTCGTCGTCGGCCACTCTGTCTCCTGCGCATGACGGTTCGACATACATTGGTGGATTAATGGGCTGCAACGAATTAAACAAAATTCTTGTAACTTAAATTATTGATACAACATTCGATATAATAGTACGATGTCAGAAGACCCTGACAATAAAGAATCAGATGCACATTTATATCCAGAATGATAAAGTCTCATCCTTCATTGCAGTGAACGTGATGAATTTTATGCAGATGCACTCTTCCCAAATGGGATGTGATGAAAATGTGACAGAGGGTTTTGATGTAAACCCAACAGAAATGGTTAAGAGCAATAAATGTTTAATTACAGGTGATTTCAGTGCTCATGTAGGAAATGATGTAATTCTCGTAGGTCAAGTAAAATGGCGACCTGTGTATATTTAATGTCCATATAAATATAAACTACTTGTAACATGTCTTTCCTTTCAACGGCCAGTTTCTTTTTAAAATACAGAATTAATGTTTAAAACTTAGGGCAGAGTTTTAGGGATTTAAGTAGTGGAATCTGCTAAATAAATTCAACTGCGATGCGTTCTTCCAAACAGGGGCAGACTTACTTTCCTACTCACCCCGATAATCCAGAGTTTACAGCAGTCATTTTTCACCTCTGACATTCCTCACTCCTTTGTTTTCCATGTGCAAGCGACAGATGTCAGGCAAGTGCAATGACGACGTCTTACCTTTGATGAACTGACACGTTCCCTGCCTGTTGTCTCTGCCCGTTGATGTTCACGGGCAGGCAGGATACGGGCTCTCCTGGTCTTCACCCTGCTGACGCGTCGCTTCGCAGACTGGCGTCGCAACATTTTCTTCCGGGCCTTTGTGCGGAGAATCTTATTTTCGCGGGCCACATTGGGGTTGTAGACATAATCTAAAAACCGAAAGAATGACATTCAGATGACAGCATTCCGTACACGGTTGTTTCTGATCCCGTCATTTGACATCAGAGAAGAAAAATCAGTGACATTCATAAATCATGTATTACAGAAGAACAGAAACAGTACAATGTATTTTGATCATATCTAATTGCAGAATTAAATGTTTAAGTTACTCCATTTTAATATTATAACATCTCGATGCGTTTCGATATCTGGGTTCTGTTGCCTTGACTCATAAGTAGATGAAAACGTTTCGGAGAAACTGTCTCCAGCTTTCCTCAGCTTTCTCGTCGTCTAATATAAATATCTCCATTTCCCCGCATAGCACTACAGCCCTGAAGATTGTGAAAGTACCTTTCTCCAAAACGTTGCATCTACTTATTTGCCATGAAAGCTCCTGATAATACAAAATTAATATTTCCATTACAAATATTAAAATGAAGCAAACATTAATAACACTTTACAGTCAGGTCTTCCGTGTTACGTACTGCCTCAGTATCGAGGTTGAAGTCTCTTCAACTGGTACACACCCACATGACTTTGAGGCTTTCACGGCGGTGGGAATGAGGATGATGATTATATTCTGGATTTTGGTGCAGTGTAGACGTAGCAGGAAAACAAAAAATATATAAGCCGTCTGTACCTTTGCTGATTATTACCACTCCAGCTATGATCAACTCAAATCATAAAGCATGTTACTGAAGAATAAAGACTCAGCAACAGGTCAGTCAATCCCAAATATATCTGAATCGGTGATGTCTCTCAAAATTCTCGGGTACATTTTTTGAAAGTTTTCTGACGTATAAGAGAGCTGCTGCTTATTGACTTTAAAAGAAAAATTACTTACCAGGATATTTCTTCCTATGTTCTTCATCCGCCTGGCGGGCCCGAGCAAAATACTCTTCCTTGTCCTTATTTTGAATAGTCCTCCACATACAGCCAAGTCTGCAAATAGAAAAAGTGAAACTTGTAAGAATACAGGCAGGTTGCAGGACGAACATCAAGGGTTGCAGCTGGGTAAAGGCAAAGGCAGTGGTGTTTGAGAGCGCTCAAAATGTTTCACTTGTTCTCGACGATCAGAACATTTTCAGTAAATGGAAATAAGATATCCAATTTCAAATTTCACCTCATGCATACTCTACCCAGTGTGCATTGTAGTGAAGGACGATGACATTGTGAAGCAGTTCAGGACGATTATTCCTAATTGCATGACGTAAGTTATTCTGCAGAGAGGACATTTCCGACACAGATTGGCAGGATTTGAAGAAGGTGAAGCTGATGGTATTCGCCGTCTTCCTCGTCGTTGGCAGTGAGTACTTGATACACTAGGACACTACTTTGAAGGTTGCGAGTCTTAATGTAAGAATTGTGATTTAACTCACACTGATTTTTTTAATCACAATTGAATTTTTCGAGGATTAAAGAACGAAAAAAGGTCATTCCGTAATGTGTCATTTTTTCTTGCCTACTATACCTACAACCATTCACACCTACCTGATCTGACTACGCCAATCGGAGGAGTATATCGTGCCCTTTCATATGTATATTTTGGACTTACTTCAATATAACGTGTTTGTCCCCAAAAAATTAGTTGACATGACTTTTTAAGTACACACATTGCTTACCTTAAATTAATTTAAAATACCTTAAAATATTTGTAATTACACCATAAAAACACAAAAATATTATATAGTTATACAGTGTAGGCCAGTCAATGTTGAACATAACATAAAGTCATAAAAACATGTACCTAATTTATATTTGTGTTATGTTGTCAATTATCTTCACTTTTTTAAATTGTTTCCCAAGTGACAGCATTATGGAAATAAAAAGTACAGTGGAATGCGATTCATGTAAAAGATTTTGTGATATAATGTCATCTTTCACCAAAAAAGGCACAAGCTAAATACGCTCATCAGAAACCTCAAATAATAGGTCTGCTGAATTTGAATGGCTTTGAAAACAATTTGTCTTTCACAAATGCTCTGCACATTAAATTATTAACAAGTAATTGTCCTCAAGTACATTTTGTATAGAAACTTACCTCACACTAATGTGCTTATTTTTTTCCCCAGGATACAGGGCAGCCAGTGTCTTTCGCCAATCATTGGCGAAGACCAGGAAGGCGTTTGGGGGGCGCGTGATTTTCTGCGCCTGTCCTATGTGTCTCTTATCTTGGTCTGAATCTGTGATCTTAAAATTTCCTGAAAGAAAAGTGGAATCCATATATAACATAGTGTAAAACCTATAAGAATCAGAATATGGTCAACAGTATAATAGAACATGGCTGTCTCCAACGTACGTGGCCCTGCAGATCACTGAAGAGTTACAGACATACAAATCTTAAGTAATACAACATGCTGTGTTAACATATCTGAATGAGGTCTCACTAACATCCGTATAACAGAGAATATCTGAACTGTGAGTAAGAGACAAGAGTTTTGTGTTTCAAATGACTGGTCAGTTTCTGTATCCGTCAGCCGTAACGAATACATTTCCTAGTATTATTCCAGTAGTATTCAGGTAATAAAGCATGCATTGATGCACACAGTACTCAGAAAAAATTATTCCTTGGATGACATTTTACAGAAAAAGACCGATTTCCTCTTGCAGTCCTACTGACATAAATTTGAATAGTTTATTTTACAAGCTCCCTCAACTGCAGCCATTAAGTACTGCACCATATGAACATATTTCATAGGTCCCTTTTCACCACATATGACGCCTCCTCTGGTTGAAGATTGAGGAGGATGTGGCCCTCAAATATAAAAGTAGATGCAAATAAGCAGTCATAGGCAGCCAAAAATAGCGGTCCTTGACTTTATGCTGGATGGGAATTTATAATCTGTCACTGTAATGATCACACAGTGTTTTTACTCGGTGTTTCAAAACAATTAAGATTATTAGAATTGACTATATTTAATTCCACAGATCAGTTACAACCACCAGATGATTTTGTAGATGTAGAGAAACACTACAAGGTTCTTCTATGTCTTTAGTATATGCACCACAATGTACACAACAAATGGCTAGCGATATTGATTTTTCTCCCATGTGCTTTGTAGCATTGTTTCACAGACTAGAAGAGCCACACTCATTTGGCCTCGTAGCTCTGGCAAGGACTGGCATTGGTGGTCTGTAGATGCACACATTGATGACAAAGATGATTAATATATGACAATTCAGACACTATCCCACTGTAGTAATATCTGTGTCTAAATTAGGCCAACTTAATATTAGGTAATAATAATAGGTAATGAAATATTAAAGAAACAGTTGATGGTGTCACAACAGAATTTTTACAAAATTAAATGTTTTCTAGTAATGCCCATTTATAGTATTGTTTAAAGAACAGAACCTAATGGATGTTGGTGTGAGCTCATCATCTTATCATAAGATTTTTTGAATGTATTTTGCCTCATTCTGTCCAAAAATTGATAGTACTGACAATGGTAGAGATGAGAAATGCACAAATACATGCAATTTTAGTTGTAAACCTTAAGGAAAGTGACCTCGTGGAAGTGGGAGAATAATGAAAATGATATGTAAATAGTATTATTGAATTTCTCTGGCTCACGTTACCGTCCAGGGGTGGGCTGTTGGTAAACGGCAACAAACATTTTGATTCCATAAGAGCAACTGTTCCTGATTTATAAGAAAGCTTTTCAAGAGTTGTGTAACTAAAATACGTTGAATGCACACATTTACAAATTTTGAATAGACACAATTTTTATATTTCAGTATTTTCTGTCTATCTGATAAGTTATTTCCATAAAGCAACTAACTTATTAGCTTTGGTGTATCTGATGCAAGTAACAGTGTCCCAACAACAGTACTTGCTAATTTTTCCTTCCATCCAACTTGTTTTCGTTTCTTGGTAGAAATTTCACCTAAGAGATGAGTGAAATTTTATGTAGTTACTTGTGGATCAACCCCTCTGTCAAAAGTCTTATGATAGTCATAAATGATACTTTTATTATACTAATGCAATCTCAACTTATTTTAATTTAAGGTCACATTATGGAGGTAGGAGTCCCAAAATATTTAGGGAATAGGCTTATGTATATAGAATGAGAAAAAACAAACAGATCTACAAGTCGCATACCTTGAATAAATTAAACCACTTTAATGCAATCTCCTTCTGAGTTCATCTGCCCATAATATTTACAGTATCATTAAGTCTTCTGGTGAAAGATGGCAAATTAAGAAAGAATGAAAAAATTAAATTGTCATTATGGGCTCAAATTCACAATAACACTTGAATTAAATCTTAAGCTGACCACACAGAGCATGTTCACTTTATTGTAAAGCTGCCTTTTAACGTGACCAACCACTAATGTTGTAAAACTGCTTTCTCATGAATTTTCATAAGGAACAGTTGAATGGATTTCCATCAAATTGGATATTAGGGATTTTTCAAGTTTTCTGCACATTAAACTTCTTGTAAAAAATTGGCAAATATGGATATTTTACAGGATTGAAATTGTTTCTCAGGCAAGATGTTGAACATAAATTGCCAAGTAGATATTCATTGATGCAAGAATGTTATTAGCAGTAGTTGTAGAGATAAATGGACCACAAGGTTGTCTCGTGCTGTCATTTTATAACTTGGAAACCAATGGAGTAATTTTGATGACCTTTTGTACTGAAGGCACTTGTACAAATTTGCCAAACAATCCAACATGTCCTAAAGAGGAGCCCAAATAATAAAACATTTTCAATAATTGCTGTTTATACGACAGCAAAGTTAAAATATAACAATGACAGCAGAGCAAACACATCATAATCTTTACTTTCTTGGGAGGAGAGAGGTCTTACCTTCATCATCCAGGACACTGTTGATAAAGTCATCTAAGTCTTCCATTGTCGCAGTACTAGAACACACAGAGAGAACAGAATCAGCGATTAAATTCAGCCAACATACTTCTGTCTGTATTTAAAAAAATGACACTTTTGTGAAACTTAGCACCAAATTAACAGACAATTATTATCTTTGTATCACATGTTAAGGGTAAATAGACCATATGTAATGAAACTAGTGTTAATGGTAATCCATTAGTTCAGTTTGCCTAAATGAATAACTTAATGGTTATAAGTACCTGGTTTTACTGTAAGTTTATTTACAAAGGTACCTGCAAATCACCAGGTCAGGATGGTATTAACCAAATTAATTAAATAGGTCATATTCTCGTGCCCTCTAGACAAGGGCTGAGTGATCTGAAGAACCCTTAAGTAAGAATGATGTAAATGCAGAAAGAAATAATGAAAATATTAAACATGCTGCACTGCACAGCCCTTGATGATCCTGCTTTAGAGGAAGTGCAATATTCAAATTACAAAAATAATAAGGCTTCAGGTGAAGACCCTGTTGCTGACAAATGAAGAAAACATGGAGGTCAAGTATTATTTGTTAGAATATATAAATTAATATTTACGATAACAGTCCCTGAAGGAATGCCATCAGAATAGATGGACGGTTTGATATGCCCAATTTTTAACAATGGGGACGAGTATCATTGTAATAATTATGTTAATTGTGACATACAAAATTCTGTTACATATTATTCTTTGAAGACTTATTACATACATCAATGAGATAAGAGGGGTGGATGTGGATTTTGACCAATGCATCATGACCAAATACTTGTGATGAGGCAAGCAATGGGAGTGACGTTCGTTTTACAAATACGAATATTATTGGTGTTACAAGCATATAAGTTAATCCCTCTCCAAATAATGAGTCAGGCAATAAGGCTATACTATACTTTGATGTAAATTATATAGAATAATTTCTTGCATTTCAACACTGCATAAATTACATAAATATATAATGTATTTTACAGGCCTACTATGTGCTTTAATTTACTGCTCAAATACTTTCATTAACGTTGATGTTAATTTGCATTAATGCGGACGATATGGTAGGATACGATTACCTTATATTTGGTTTTACGTATTATAAGACGGAATACATTTCACATGTTTTCAGCTAATATTAAATGTCTCTTTAAATTATAATTATTGTGATGTTAAAATTTAAAACAACATTGACATCATCTTTAATGTCCATGCACTTAACATGTTTGGTATTTGCATCTAACACTAAACCTTCCATTTTCACTCATCAATTTATTATCCAGCTATAACTGGATGATGGATGTTACCGTAATAAGGCGAATTATGCTTAAAATGACAACTATTTTCCAGAAAATCAAACAACACTCACCAGTCCTTGTAGCAAGATGTTCCGGCCGTTTGCATTTGAATGTATTGGCACATCACACCAATCACAGCGATGCTCAATCATCCAATAAGAGTCGAGTACTAATAAAAAGCAGGATTTAAACTAATCTTGGTAATTAATTTATATAAAATATATTTTAAGTTAATAATAGATGTCTCCTTAAATTCGAAATTTTGTGATAATAAAATTTAAAACAACAATTACGTAATCTTTAATATCCACGTTGTTACTACTAAATATTATAATGCGGTAGCGGATGCACTCTATGGAGTACTCTAATTACTATAAGCAGAGGAGAGCACTTACTTGCTCGTTGCGCCATCTTTCGCGAATTGATGAACTTCTTCCGGTTTTGGTAGTTCTATCAATCATTTGAATTGGCATTATGATCGGCTTTTCTCCCGGGTTCTTCAAAAGTGACGTTTTAGACTCCCACATTTCTGCGGTTGTATGTTGAGGAAGCAATGAAGGAAAACTGAAAGAGAAGTTCAGGACAGTAATAAAGGATCAAGGGGAGAGGATAGCAATGTTAAGGTTCACTGATGATATTGCCCTTTTGGCTGAAAAGAAAGAAATAATAATCTACAGCACAATATGTGTGTATTCATTTTGTAGTGTGTTTCCAGGAGTCGCCATCTGACGGATGTCAGCTGTGTGTGTGTGTGTGTAGTGTAGAGTATTGTATTGGAGACTGTAATGTTGGACGTGTGTCCTTCAGACTGTGTCTCATGCGCAAGAAGACATCAAGAAATGTATACACACTTATTGTGTCCCAGAGTGCCAACAATTGTGCATGCCTCCATGTGAATAAATTTATAATATTGTGTTAATTGTCAGACCACAGATTGCAATTTTAAACTTACTTTTTAAATTCTTGTAATGAAAAATTCTAGACAATGGAAAGTTGCATACAACTCTGTTTCACAACAAAAAATGATTCCATAACGGCCTGGAGATGATGAGTGTATGAAATGCGCCCAGATTTAATTTTATATTGTTAATAATACAAAATATATTGTGTGCTGGAATCTTTGTTCTTTTACAGACTCAGTATTTGTTACAAATGGACTACTACAAGGTACATCTGATATGTATTGAATGTGGAAGTTTAAAATCTACAGTGACATTTATGCAGAATGCAGCAATTTCAAGCCGACATTTTGGAAAGGGATAGCATGAACAGATGTTTTTCATTTCTCTTTTTTCCACTCTCCCTTCATTAGACTCAAGAATCCTTCAGCTTTACAGAATTCTATTTAAAAATTTTCGTGTGAATATAAATCCATACATGTTTATCCCTGTTGACTAGTTGGCAAGGAAGGTGTGTAGGAATATCTGAACCTCTTCTGTAATTGTACAAAATAAAATCACAAACAGTCTTTTACCTTACAAATTATTAAGCCCATTATTATGCAGTTTTCACTATGCCCTATCCGTTTCTGTCCTAGGCCCAATTATCCTCATCAACGCCCTCTTCTCCTCAAAGTGAGAGACCATGGTTTTGCACCCATACAAACAACAGGTAAAATTACTGTTTTTTATATTAATCTTTATGTTCTTGGAAATCAAACAGGAAGACAAAATATTTTGAACTGAGAAGTAGCAAGCATTTCTGTAATCCAATCTCACTTCTAATTTCCTTGTGAATATCATTTTCTTTTGTTATTGCTGATCCAAAATATTTGAACTCTGTCACACTTTCAAAGGGTTAGCTGCTACAGAAGATGTGTGCTTTGGGCGTGGGGGTTTGTCAGAGGCCAGACTGGTGCACATGGCTGTGTCTGAACCTTGAGTGATAGAAGAATGTAACTTTCAATCAGGACAGTGTTTTCTTTCATCTGTATTAAATTTTGTATTATTTATTGCAACACTTCATCAACCATTTTTCTTGTGAATTCATACTGCTTTACAGGACTCTGAATATAAAACAAGAAATCTAATCAGAGTCTAAAGTATTTTGGTGATTGTGAAGTATAATGTGCAGAATTGCAATTTCGCACATTGTCCATCTTCTGAATTATTAAATACTAAGACCACAGTGTCTGGAAGCTGAATTCTGCTCTAATCTTCCAGTATTGAAGAGGGAGGATATAATTCTTTTCTTTTTTTAATCTGGAGCAGGTCTTAGGCAGGAGGGCCAAAAGATAGGATTTCTATCCCCTTTTGCTTTTGTATCTGATGACAGAAGCAGAATCCAGTTTTTCAGAATACTTTAGTTTATAATTTGGATGATGAAGTAAGTGAAATAGAATAATTTTATATATTTTAATGATACCAGAATACAGTCTGACATATTTCACTCAGAGATTGAACACAAATTTCAATATCTTATGGCAAGTCCTGACTAACAAACTACATTTTTTTATTCAGCTGTTCACGAAAATCTGTGAGATTATGAAACATCAGGCAGTGTTCATTACCACAAAAGCCCAGAATTGACCCTTATCTTAAGTCAGGTACTTCATCACTCCTGCATTCTCAAAGAGGAGAAATTCTCAACCTTTCCACATTATAACAATTTTTGAACACAAGGAAAGCTGAGCTACAGCCTAAACTGATTCCCATAAATTTTTCTATATTATTCTGCTAGAATTGAAGATCAGCTTTTGGGGAAAAATGTACCAGTCAGTGTACATAAAAATGAATAAGGAAAGTTTAATGAATTGTTCTCGGGCTACCAGCCTTGTAAGTTGCTTTAATGGAGGAAAAAACCTTACACTGTTGGTAGCCCAAGAATTCATTATACTTAGTCCCCGTGAAAGCTTCAGATCTTACACGGAAGGTATTGTCTCAATATGTAACTAACCAGTAAGGCACAGGCTGATCTACAAGTTAATCTCCATCTGGAGACATAGCCAGTTGCAAGACCCGTGCTGTGTGTCCAGTTAATTCGGCAACCTGAAATTAATTCAAGACTTGATTTAATTAACTTAATCAATGCTCTAATTTTACTGATAAAATTGTGCAAGAACCAGTTCTCCAGCTTTGGGGTTTGGCAATAAACTCTTGGAGTAAAAATACAAACTGACTCTGCCTGCAGAAGGTGGTACCGGTATTCGTGTTGTGTTAGTGGTTTGTTTGGACGACAAGATCCTGTCTGACATTTAGATGAAAAATATTTTATGGAAATACTTTATAAATTTGTACGGGGACCACAGAAGTTATTAATGTCTGTGGTTCCTGTACAAATTTAAAATATTCACCCAGTGCAATGATGAAAATAAAAGAGTTTCAATCCAAATTTAAGGATCATAATTCTTATGTTAAATAGTAAACTCCTTAACTACTAGATTAATGGCAGCAGAGATGCAATTTTTAAGAAGCAAAGACTGAAATACTAAAAGAGATAGGATAAAAAATTTAAAAAAATGAAAGAGAATCTAAGTTAAATGCCATGGAAGGAAAACTAGCAAAGAACAGAAGGAAATGGTGTGGACAATGGTTTATTAGGAATGAATAATAGACAAATCCCAAAGAAGGCTTTGAACATGAAAGTGAAAGGAATATGTTCACAATGGAGGCTGTGATAAAGATGGGAATGACAGGTTAAGAAACACAACAGAGACAGAAGAAAGGTCAAGAGGAAGAACCATAGGAGTTGTGGGTTGAGACCAAATTGAGAGGCCAGGAAAACCACCCCATTTTCTTCTTTCATTCCCTCAAGCATGGCAGAGTAAAGGTGATGGGAACAATATCAAAATAACCATAAATTACAAAGTTTGCCATGACAGTATTGGATAAACATTTTCTGAGATTTCAGGTTCTCATGTTGGTGCCATGTACTGCGGCATAAGTATGTATACTGACCCATGATTTATGATGAAGCAAATAGAGAGTGGGGGAAGAAGACTTTCGTTTACAAAATATTTGGTAATGGGTGCCTGACTGGGCATCAGGAACATCATGTTTGTGGTGCTAAACACTAAGTCAGACAGGAAGACAATAATATACAAAAGTGGCTGGTTTCACGAGCCTGTTCTACAAGAATTAAATCTCAGCCACAGGATGCTCAAAAATAAGTGTGAAATAAATCTATCTTCCAACTAAACAATTATATATGTATAATTTTAAAATACATGAAAATATCCTGAGTGAACTTTTGTAGACATCTCCCAATACAAACCGTTCAGAAATAACCAATTCATTTTCAATCCCTTCTCTATTAACATTTCATCTCACTAAAATTATGATCATTTACCTTTGTCATTGATGGATATTTCCACATAATTAGTTGATTATTTGCGTAACCATGACCTGAGATGAGTTCTCTGTATGTAGCTGACCACTGAAAACCACATACCTGTAAGAAATTTTTTACAGTGTAAATATTTCAGTGGATTCAAGGAGGTAACAAAATCCACTAAATAACCCAGTCCAAGGGGACAAATGACTGACAGATTTAAAAATTCAAGACAATTATGAACTAAGAGGATGAAAAAATGTTTAACACACATATCGAGACTTTTATTATTATTATTATTATTTATTATTGACTGCAAATGGGTTTATACCCGGTGGCAGTGACCTACAATAAGATATAAAACAATTAGACACAGCAAAACAATGAGACACTACAGAACAATGAGATACATCAACACAATGAGACAGAACAAAACAATAAAAAAGGACACAACAAAAACAATAAGACACAACAAAACAATGAGATACATCAACACAATGAGACAGAACTAAACAATAAAAAAGGGACACAACAAAACAATGAGATACATCAACACAATGAGGCAGAACAAAACAATAAAAAAGGGACACAACAAAAATAATAAGACACAACAAAACAATGAGATTCATCAACACAATGAGACAGAACTAAACAATAAAAAAGGGACACAACAAAAATAATAAGACACAACAAAACAATGAGATTCATCAACACAATGAGACAGAACTAAACAATAAAAAAGGGACACAACAAAACAATGAGATACATCAACACAATGAGGCAGAACAAAACAATAAAAAAGGGACACAACAAAACAATGAGATACATCAACACAATGAGGCAGAACAAAACAATAAAAAAGGGCACAACAAAACAATGAGGCACAACAAAACAATGAGATACATCAACACAATGAGGCAGAACAAAACAATAAAAAAGGGACACAACAAAAATAATAAGACACAACAAAACAATGAGATTCATCAACACAATGAGACAGAACTAAACAATAAAAAAGGAACACAACAAAAACAATAAGACACAACAAAACAATGAGATACATCAACACAATGAGACAGAACAAAACAATAAAAAAGGGACACAACAAAACAATGAGATACATCAACACAATGAGGCAGAACAAAACAATAAAAAAGGGACACAACAAAACAATGAGATACATCAACACAATGAGACAGAACAAAACAATAAAAAAGGACACAACAAAAACAATAAGACACAACAAAACAACATATCCCACTCAAAATCAACCAACTCTTAGATTACAAAACCATCTAACCTAAAGTACTTAACTTAAAAATAAATACCACCTAGACATAAGACAATAACCGTAATGAATTACAAACGTCATGAACTGATGCACTCACTCAACAATACAATGAGACATAAGGTAGTATATTTGCGTCATATTGTGAATTATGTTAATATTTTAATATTTTCCGTCAAATCACAATTTTAATAAGATAATAAAATATAAAATATTTAAAATATCATTTCACGTTCCGCATCGAATGATCGATTTACATATTGGAACGTCTCTTACGACATGTTTCGGTTATATTTAACCGTCCTCAGGTATAAATTAGATTGGTAAATTTAAAACTCGAATTACAATCATTTACAATGTTATGCAGTTTATTGAAATGTTCTTATCAGATTACTCTTATATATTAGAACGAAGGTATTGTTTTTTATATGGCGTGGTTCATCTGATGTTCAATATTAGTCGGTGATGAGTTGATAGAGACATGACGTGTCTGGCGGAAGACATCTAGAAGTATTACTGTGTCGGGTCGAGGTTTAATATTAATATTAAACCCTGACACAGTAACCACCTGATTAGTGAGAATTGGAAGCATCAGTAAATCAAATGAGACAAGTAAAACAGCTTATTAGACGCACATTCATTTTTGTACTTAAGCATAGTTTAACAGCATCTTAACTTTCAAAAAGCCCCCCCTCCCCCCCCCCCAAAAAAAAAATCTGAAAATACTGCTTCTTCCATTGAGTGCATAAATTACCTCTGATACACCAAGAATTCCTGATAGTAGTGCAATGAAAAATTCCAGTCATATGTGCTACTGTTGTCCCAGCCACTGAATCAAATGCCAAAGGTAGTAATTCATGTGGACTCTTTCCAACAAAATTATGCCGTTCAGATTCCCCCACAGGTAGGAGTTGGTAGATGTAAAATCGGGCCACAAAGTCGATTTGGTTTATCTCATCCATCAATGTGTGTGATGAGAGTGCAAAAGCTGCTTTATGTTGCAGGTAAATGAACAGGAGCTTAGCCTTGCGTAAACCACACAGTTTTTTTTTACACTGTCAATGGTACAGCCAGTAGTATTCAAGGTAATTCTACTGAAAATGTATATAAGACACCCCAAGAGTTTAAACACTAACTCTTAATGTGATCACCAATTATTCCTGTCCAAATATTACGTCTGAACTGATGCTTCATTGCTGCAGCCTCTGACAAGGCAATTGTGACCATTTGTTTATAGGAGCTTCATCTTGGATTGATTTTAGGAGTAGATCACAATCCTTAAATGAAATGAATGCAATTAAGAATCACACGCACATATATTATTTATTGCAGAGGTGTCAGGCAATGAATCTGCATTTATTATTCATTAATTATTGTCATGACACATAATTAATTTCATCGCCTGGCGTATGAAGGCATCTGGAGTATGAAAAACTTGGCATCAAGACAAACTCTTTGTTGTCAGTACGAAGACGCACTTAAGGCTCTCAAGGAGGGAACAACTGCAAAGGCCATGTTCACGTTGAAAAAGAAGCAACACAGATTTAGAACTCTTAGCTGTAAGAGACTGTAGACTTTTTTCGTTTAATTATGGTATAACAGCAGACACATTGCAGCATTATGACACCATTTGCAATGTCCATTCATTATTACCATTAGCATATCAGTCATAGATTTCAGTGCATTTTAGTATCTAATGACCAGAAAATCTCCACTTAATATCGTTATATCGAGTTCCTCCATCCAGAGGGTCTGCTTCTACCATCAAGACCTTCCAGGAACTATAAAATTGTAACACTTAAGTAAAGTTAAAATTAATAGAGAGATATTTACTGAATACCAATATTAATATAAAAAATACCTGTTCACTTAATGCATCTAAAAGGTAACCCAGAAAGTCATTTGCTGACAGAATGGAAAGTGAGTAGTTAGCAACAAACTACTACCCTCTTAATTACATTTCTGCTGTGTTCTGTTTCAGCAAGTATTGTTTCCTTCTCGAGCAAAGTTTATTGCGAGAAATGTTAACTGTGCATTCATTTTATGTACGGTGATCTTTTGTATTAACTCGAATGTTCCTGAGTGTCAGCCTCAGTTTCCTTGCAGTTATTCAACCCATCAAGTGTCTGCCTCTGCCTGTCAGCATCAGCGCATCGGCTCGACTCTTGCCCCTTTTGATAATCCTTCATATCACGATACATTGGGAACATTTCCTTTTAAAGCATGATTTCCTTAACATTTTAGTTTTGTTTCCAGGTTTTCCACCCATTCTCTTTATGTTCCTGAGAAAGACAAAAAACGGTGCCACAGAAAATAAAGAATGTTTCCGCAACTACAGTAATTTGCTGACAGTTCGAGTGGATTGAAAATTGCAAAGGAACTGTTTCTGAATGTTTTGTGTCTTAGTCTGAGGGATGCAGCCTGTAAAGAATGAAGTTCTAACTGAGTTAGTTTTCCTACAAGTATTAGTAATGTCACATAAATCTTCATTGCTGCATAATACTGCGACAGTCAAGTGATGACATACATGCAGATATAAGAATATATTTTGGGAAAACTTAAAAATTATACAAATGGTTAAAAATGTAGCTGTTTATCAAATAATCTGTTTATATTCAAGTATATGTTTCAATGGTAAATATCATTTATTGGAAATAATTAAAATAAATTGTTAATGTTACAAGCTGAATTCCAATAAATTGAAGCACCCAAAATATCACTCATCACATCCCAAACTTCAGAAATGCGGAGAACTCCCTCTTCAGTGCGATCCATTAGGCATCAAGACTGGAGCGATTTAAGAGCATGCCTGCAATACCAATAACAAAATCAAAAAATTAGCAAGTAAATTCAAATGTATTGGAACTTACTTAATATGATGTTGATAAGATAATAAAGTATGTCTTCTATGAATGGCCGTGTCGGGTGACACAAACAGAAAGAAAGCCCACTTAGCTCTGCGGTATTTTCTATGTGTAATAATACATTATACATAATCAGAATTATTTTTGTTAAACACATACTCCTATAATGTTTATGCTTTGAATCGTCTTCGGAGGGTCACTGACCCAGTCACACCAACTTGAAAACACAAGTTAATTTTCGCAGTCCTTCAATGAATGCTGTTTAATCAATATTCAACCATAAAGAAATGTTGTTCAAGAGCGTATCGCCATCTATTAGTCATTTATCAACGGTGATCGTGAAATATTTTAGTAGAGCGTTATCACAACAGAAAATTAGAATATCAATTACATCAAAGGAAGAAGCAGGTTATTTCTGAATATGGGTTCCATCTTATTTTGATCGCCCTCCTCTGGCCCTTTACCTTTGGTAGGGAATCGATTTCCACTAACAACATTTCGCAGATGACATTCAAGAAGAATGTCAATCACCCGTCATCAGAAAGAGAAAATTATCGTTGACAGAAAATTTTGATTGCCTTAGGCTCGGCAGAACAAAATTCCAAGCAATTTGTAACCATCTTCTGGAAGCAATAAACGTTCTCTGATATTCTGACACTAAATCTTTATAGAACATTATTAATCAAGACTTGGCTCTGAGTTTAGGAAGATTATGATCCAACAACACTTGTTCATATTAGCAAATGTCTGAATGGAGTAACTCTTGTAACTGACGTCTAAAATATTTATTGTTTCTGCAGATTCGTTTGCGTAAATGTAAGTCGCGTGAGTGTTCCTAGACGGAGGTTAAGCTCCACTCTTCTCACTTACATTGCTGTTGTCTCAGCTGATTTACTGCTACTGGAGCGGTTCACAAAATCAGGGCCATATTGTATAAGTAGAGAAATCCACAGTTAATTTGTGAAGTTTTTACTACAAGAAATCATACATGCCTCCTGTCCCCAGAAGTTGGAGCGGATCGAAGTCCTTGAGCCTCGGAAGGCCGATCTCTGAATGTTCGACCGCACTTGCAGAACGAACAGCCACATCTAATCTGCCTTGGTCAGCGCCCTGGCCGCTGTAGTCCTCGTCCCAGTTCTCACTGCAGTCCTTGACCAGTCCTCACTGCAATCCTCGTTCCACTCCTCACTGCAGTTCTTGCACCAGTCCTCACTGCAGTCCTCGTCCCAGTTCTGACTGCAGTCCTCGTCCCAGTTCTCACTGCAGTCCTCGTCCCAGTTCTGAATGCAGTCCTCGTCCCAATTATGACTGCAGTCCTCGTCCCAGTTCTCACTGCAGTCATCGTCCCAGTTCTCACTGCGGTCCTCGTCCCTTTTCTCACTGCAGTAATCGTCTCAGTTCTGACTGCAGTCTTCGTCCCAGTTCTCACTGCAGTCCTCGTCCCAGTTCTCACTGCAGTCCTCGTCCCAGTTCTCACTGCAGTCCTCGTCCCAATTCTAACTGCAGTCCTTGCCACAGTTCTCACTGCAGTCCTCGTCCCAGTTCTCACTGCAGTCCTTGTAACAGTTCTCACTGCAGTCCTCGTCCCAATTCTCACTGCTGTCCTCGTCCCAGTTCTTACTGCAGTCCTCGTCACAATTCCTAATGCAGTCCTCGTCCCTTTTCTCACTGCAGTCCTCGTCCCAGTTCTCACTGCAGTCCTCGTCCCTTTTCTCACTACAGTCCTCGTCCCAGTTCTCACTGCATTCCTCGTCCCTTTTCTCAATGCAGTCCTCGTCCCAATTCTCACTGCAGTCCTCGCCCCTTTTCTCAATGCAGTCCTCGTCCCAATTCTCACTGCAGTCCTCGTCCCTTTTCTCACTGCAGTCCTCGTCCCAGTTCTCACTGCAGTCCTCGTCACTTTTCTCACTACAGTCCTCGTCCCAGTTCTCACTGCAGTCCTAGTCCCTTTTCTCAATGAAGTCCTCGTCCCAATTCTCACTGCAGTCCTCGTCCCTTTTCTCAATGCAGTCCTCGTCCCTTTTCTCAATGCAGTCCTCGTCCCAATTCTCACTGCAGTCCTCGTCCCTTTTCTCAATGCAGTCCTCGTCCCAATTCTCACTGCAGTCCTCGTCCCTTTTCTCACTACAGTCCTCATCCCAGTTCTCACTGCAGTCCTCGTCCCTTTTCTTAATGCAGTCCTCGTCCCAATTCTCACTGCAGTCCTCGTCCCAATTCTCACTGCAGTCCTCGTCCCTTTTCTCACTACAGTCCTCGTCCCAGTTCTCACTGCAGTCCTCGTCCCAATTCTCACTGCAGTCCTCGTCCCTTTCCTCAATGCAGTCCTCGTTCCAATTCTCACTGCAGTCCTCGTCCCTTTTCTCAATGTAGTCCTCGTCCCAATTTTCACTGCAGTCCTCGTCCCTTTTCTCACTGCAGTCCTCGTCCCTTTTCTCACTGCAGTCATCGTCCCAATTCCCACTGCAGTCCTCGACCCTTTTCTCAACGCAGTCCTCGTCCCAGTTCTCACTGCAGTCCTCGTCCCTTTTCTCACTGCAGTCCACGTCCCAATTCTCACTGCAGTCCTCGTCCCTTTTCTCACTACAGTCCTCGTCCCAGTTCTCACTGCAGTCCTCGTCCCTTTTCTCAATGCAGTCCTCGTCCCAATTTTCACTGCAGTCCTCGTCCCTTTTCTCACTGCAGTCCTCATCCTAGTTCTCAATGCAGTCCTCGTCCCTTTTCTCAATGCAGTCCTCGTCCCAATTCTCACTGCAGTCCTCGTCCCTTTTCTCAATGCAGTCCTCGTCCCAATTCTCACTGCAGTCCTCGTCCCTTTTCTCAATGCAGTCCTCGTCCCAATTCTCACTGCAGTCCTCGTCCCTTTTCTCAATACAGTCCTCGTCCCAATTCTCAATACAGTCCTCGTCCCAATTCTCACTGCAGTTCTCGGCCCAATTCTCAATGCAGTCTTCCTCCCAATTCTCAATGCAGTCCTCGTCCCAGTTCTCACTGCAGTCCTCGTCCCAATGCTCACTGCAGTCCTCGTCCCTTTTCTCAATGCAGTCCTCGTCCCTTTTCTCAATGCAGTCCTCGTCCCAATTCTCTATGCAGTCCTCGTCCCAATTCTCACTGCAGTCCTCGTCCCAATTCTCACTGCAGTCCTCATCCCAATTCTCACTGCAGTCCTCGTCCCAATTCTCACTGCAGTCCTCGTCCCTTTTCTCACTACAGTCTTCGTCCCAGTTCTCACTGCAGTCCTCGTCCCAATTCTCACTGCAGTCCTCGCCCCTTTTCTCAATGCAGTCCTCGTCCCAATTCTCACTGCAGTCCTCGTCCCTTTTCTCACAGCAGTCCTCGTCCCAGTTCTCACTGCAGTCTTCGTCACTTTTCTCACTACAGTCCTCGTCCCAGTTCTCACTGCAGTCCTAGTCCCTTTTCTCAATGAAGTCCTCGTCCCAATTCTCACTGCAGTCCTCGTCCCTTTTCTCAATGCAGTCCTCGTCCCTTTTCTCAATGCAGTCCTCGTCCCAATTCTCACTGCAGTCCTCGTCCATTTCTCAATGCAGTCCTCGTCCCAATTCTCACTGCAGTCCTCGTCCCTTTTCTCACTAGAGTCCTCATCCCAGTTCTCACTGCAGTCCTCGTCCCTTTTCTCAATGCAGTCCTCGTCCCAATTCTCACTGCAGTCCTCGTCCCAATTCTCACTGCAGTCCTCGTCCCTTTTCTCACTACAGTCCTCGTCCCAGTTCTCACTGCAGTCCTCGTCCCAATTCTCACTGCAGTCCTCGTCCCTTTCCTCAATGCAGTCCTCGTCCCAATTCTCCCTGCAGTCCTCGTCCCTTTTCTCAATGCAGTCATCGTCCCAATATTCACTGCAGTCCTCGTCCCTTTTCTCACTGCAGTCCTCGTCCCTTTTCTCACTGCAGTCCTCGTCCCAATTCCCACTGCAGTCCTCGACCCTTTTCTCAACGCAGTCCTCGTCCCAGTTCTCACTGCAGTCCTCGTCCCTTTTCTCACTGCAGTCCACGTCCCAATTCTCACTGCAGTCCTCGTCCCTTTTCTCACTACAGTCCTCGTCCCAGTTCTCACTGCAGTCCTCGTCCCAATTCTCACTGCAGTCCTCGTCCCTTTTCTCAATGCAGTCCTCGTCCCAATTTTCACTGCAGTCCTCGTCCCTTTTCTCACTGCAGTCCTCATCCTAGTTCTCAATGCAGTCCTCGTCCCTTTTCTCAATGCAGTCCTCGTCCCAATTCTCACTGCAGTCATCGTCCCTTTTCTCAATGCAGTCCTCGTCCCAATTCTCACTGCAGTCCTCGTCCCTTTTCTCAATGCAGTCCTCGTCCCAATTCTCAATGCAGTCCTCGTCCCTTTTCTCAATACAGTCCTCGTCCCAATTCTCAATACAGTCCTCGTCCCAATTCTCACTGCAGTCCTCGTCCCAATTCTCAATGCAGTCCTCGTCCCAGTTCTCACTGCAGTCCTCGTCCCAATGCTCACTGCAGTCCTCGTCCCTTTTCTCAATGCAGTCCTCGTCCCTTTTCTCAATGCAGTCCTCGTCCCAATTCTCACTGCAGTCCTCGTACCTTTTCTCACTGCAGTCCTCGTCCCAATTCTCACTGCAGTCCTCGTCCCAATTCTCACTGCAGTCCTCGTCCCTTTTCTCACTACAGTCTTCGTCCCAGTTCTCACTGCAGTCCTCGTCCCAATTCTCACTGCAGTCCTCGTCCCTTTTCTCAATGCAGTCCTCGTCCCAATTCTCACTGCAGTCCTCTTCCCTTTTCTCAATGCAGTCCTCGTCCCAATTCTCACTGCAGTCCTCGTCCCTTTTCTCAATGCAGTCCACGTCCCAGTTCTCACTGCAGTCCTAGTCCCTTTTCTCAATGAAGTCCTCGTCCCAATTCTCACTGCAGTCCTCGTCCCTTTTCTCAATGCAGTCCTCGTCCCTTTTCTCAATGCAGTCCTCGTCCCAATTCTCACTGCAGTCCTCGTCCCTTTTCTCAATGCAGTCCTCGTCCCAATTCTCACTGCAGTCCTCGTCCCTTTTCTCACTACAGTCCTCATCCCAGTTCTCACTGCAGTCCTCGTCCCTTTTCTCAATGCAGTCCTTGTCCCAATTCTCACTGCAGTCCTCGTCCCAATTCTCACTGCAGTCCTCGTCCCTTTTCTCACTACAGTCCTCGTCCCAGTTCTCACTGCAGTCCTCGTCCCTTTCCTCACTGCAGTCCTCGTCCCAATTCTCACTGCAGTCCTCGTCCCTTTCCTCAATGCAGTCCTCGTCCCAATTCTCACTGCAGTCCTCGTCCCAATTTTCACTGCAGTCCTCGTCCCAGTTCTCACTGCAGTCCTCGTCCCTTTTCTCACTGCAGTCCTCGTCCCAATTCCCACTGCAGTCCTCGACCCTTTTCTCAACGCAGTCCTCGTCCCAGTTCTCACTGCAGTCCTCGTCCCTTTTCTCACTGCAGTCCACGTCCCAATTCTCACTGCAGTCCTCGTCCCTTTTCTCACTACAGTCCTCGTCCCAGTTCTCACTGCAGTCCTCGTCCCAATTCTCACTGCAGTCCTCGTCCCTTTTCTCAATGCAGTCCTCGTCCCAATTTTCACTGCAGTCCTCGTCCCTTTTCTCACTGCAGTCCTCATCCTAGTTCTCAATGCAGTCCTCGTCCCTTTTCTCAATGCAGTCCTCGTCCCAATTCTCACTGCAGTCCTCGTCCCTTTTCTCAATGCAGTCCTCGTCCCAATTCTCACTGCAGTCCTCTTCCCTTTTCTCAATGCAGTCCTCGTCCCAATTCTCACTGCAGTCCTCGTCCCTTTTCTCAATACAGTCCTCGTCCCAATTCTCAATACAGTCCTCGTCCCAATTCTCACTGCAGTCCTCGTCCCAATTCTCAATGCAGTCCTCGTCCCAATTCTCAATGCAGTCCTCGTCCCAGTTCTCACTGCAGTCCTCGTCCCAATGCTCACTGCAGTCCTCGTCCCTTTTCTCAATGCAGTCCTCGTCCCTTTTCTCAATGCAGTCCTCGTCCCAATTCTCACTGCAGTCCTCGTACCTTTTCTCACTGCAGTCCTCGTCCCAATTCTCACTGCAGTCCTCGTCCCAATTCTCACTGCAGTCCTCGTCCCTTTTCTCACTACAGTCTTCGTCCCAGTTCTCACTGCAGTCCTCGTCCCAATTCTCACTGTAGTCCTCGTCCCTTTTCTCAATGCAGTCCTCGTCCCAATTCTCACTGCAGTCCTCTTCCCTTTTCTCAATGCAGTCCTCGTCCCAATTCTCACTGCAGTCCTCGTCCCTTTTCTCAATGCAGTCCACGTCCCAATTCTCACTGTAGTCCTCGTCCCTTTTCTCACTACAGTCCTCATCCCAGTTCTCACTGCAGTCCTCGTCCCTTTTCTCAATGCAGTCCTCGTCCCAATTCTCACTGCAGTCCTCGTCCCAATTCTCACTGCAGTCCTCGTCCCTTTTCTCACTACAGTCCTCGTCCCAGTTCTCACTGCAGTCCTCGTCCCAATTCTCACTGCAGTCCTCGTCCCTTTTCTCAATGCAGTCCTCGTCCCAATTCTCACTGCAGTCCTCGTCCCTTTTCTCAATGCAGTCCTCGTCCCAATTTTCACTGCAGTCCTCGTCCCAATTCTCACTGCAGTCCTCGTCCCTTTTCTCACTGCAGTCCTCGTCCTAATTCTCACTGCAGTCCTCGTCCCTTTTCTCACTGCAGTCCTCGTCCCTTTTCTCACTGCAGGCAACGTCCCAATTCTCACTGCAGTCCTCGTCCCAATTCTCACTGCAGTCCTCGTCCCAGTTCTCACTGCAGTCCTCGTCCCTTTTCTCACTGCAGTCCACGTCCCAGTTCTCACTGCAGTCCTCGTCCCTTTTCTCACTGCAGTCCTCGTCCCTTTTCTCACTGCAGTCCTAGTCCCAGTTCTCACTGCAGTCCTCGTCCCAGTTCTCACTGCAGTCCTCGTCCCTTTTCTCACTGCAGTCCACGTCCCAGTTCTCACTGCAGTCCTCGTCCCTTTTCTCACTGCAGTCCACGTCCCAATTCTCACTGCAGTCCTCGTCCCAGTTCTCACTGCAGTCCTCGTCCCTTTTCTCACTGCAGTCCACGTCCCAGTTTTCACTGCAGTCCTCTTCCCTTTTCTCACTGCAGTCCTCGTCCCAATTCTCACTGCAGTCCTCGTCCCAATTCTCACTGCAGTCCTCGTCCCAATTCTCACTGCAGTCCTCGTCCCAATTCTCACTGCAGTCCACGTCCCAGTTCTCACTGCAGTCCTCGTCCCTTTTCTCACTGCAGTCCACGTCCCAATTCTCACTGCAGTCCTCGTCCCAGTTCTCACTGCAGTCCTCGTCCCTTTTCTCACTGCAGTCCACGTCCCAGTTCTCACTGCAGTCTTCGTCCCTTTTGTCACTGCAGTCCTCGTCCCTTTTCTCACTGCAGTCCTCGTCCCAATTCTCACTGCAGTCCTCGTACCAGTTCTCACTGCAGTCCTCGTCCCTTTTCTCACTGCAATCCTCGTCCCAATTCTCACTGCAGTCCTCGTCCCAATTCTCACTGCAGTCCTCGTACCAGTTCTCACTCCAGTCCTCGTCCCTTTTGTCACTGCAGTCCTCGTCCCAGTTCTCACTGCAGGCTGGCGCCAAGTTCTGATAGTGGCAGTCACGTAAGCTCTGAATCTGCTCGTTCAGGTTGACGCTTTCGGCCATGATATTTGATACTACATGAATCAGACCATTTATCGTTTCGTGTGTGCTTCTATTGTCAATCACTTTTCGCTTCTCTAAGTTCTTGATTTTTGTTCTCATGTCCTCGACGTCTTTGTTTCGCTCACGAAGGACCTCCAGCTCTTTCTCCATGCGAGCGAAATGAGCTATTATCATAAATAAAGTTTCTGCTAATATTTGTTCTCCACAATTTTCTTTCTTTCCATCACCAATCAGATCGTCTATCAATGTCTTAACGTTCTCCATGGTTGTTATCGCTTTTCTCCTCAGGCACCTGTAGTCAAAAAAGATACATCTTATTACCTTCCAATGCTATTATAGCATCAGTGCCCTTTTAAATGCAACACGAAATTCGGAACACGTGAAATACTAATTTATACTACGTATTCTTATATTTATATTGTAACGTGGGTCGGCGTTGCGACCTTGGATTGTCAACCCTGATTTATTCACATCAAACTAAATCAGTTACAGTGGTCTGCACATACAGTCAACTCTCTACAACAATACACTCGAGTCTTTGTGCACACACACACACACACACATTCTCTCGCACTGTCCATCGAGTCTATCTGGTCCCCGAGCTCCGCTCTTCACACTCTTCTCTTACACGTCAGCCCGTAGCACCCCACTGGACTCTCGCTGGCTCCTCAGCCGCCCCGGTCCACGTACCCGGTGCTCGCTCACGTAGCCGACCCGTCCTTACTCGGCGTCGGCCCGTAGCACCCCACTGGACACACGCTGGCTCCTCAGCCGCCCCGGTCCACGTACCCGGTGCTCGCTCACGTAGCCGACCCGTCCTTACTCGGCGTCGGCCCGTAGCACCCCACTGGACTCTCGCTGGCTCCTCAGCCGCCCCGGTCCACGTACCCGGTGCTCGCTCACGTAGCCGACCCTTCCTTACTCGGCGTCGGCCCGTAGCACCCCACTGGACTCTCGCTGGCTCCTCAGCAGCCCCGGTCCACGTACCCAGTGCTCGCTCACGTAGCCGACCCGTCCTTACTCGGCGTCGGCCCGTAGCACCCCACTGGACTCTCGCTGGCTCCTCAGCCGCCCCGGTCCACGTACCCGGTGCTCGCTCACGTAGCCGACCCTTCCTTACTCGGCGTCGGCCCGTAGCACCCCACTGGACTCTCGCTGGCTCCTCAGCCGCCCCGGTCCACGTACCCGGTGCTCCCACACGTAGCCGACCAGTCCTTACTCGGCGCCACACCAGACCTCTCGTTGACTCCACTCACTCGACTCCCCCAATGTCCGCAACAGCATATCGCTTGCAACTAACTTCTACATCCTGATTCTCCTCAACACTCTCTCCAACACTCTCCCTTTCCAACTACTCTAAAACCAACCAACCAACCAAAGAAGCTAACTGAGGGCAGAGGCCTGCGCAAGCGCAAGCATCGTCCCTACCTAGGTGAAACCATTCCTGCGCACAAGACGCATTGCTGGAAATGGTAAACGGTCGTAATATAAGAACGGAAATTTTGCTAACGCTAACGGGGTTTCGTCGTGGCGGGAGCCTCGACCATTCAAACTGGGATTTGTTGCTGCTGATTACTCTAAAACCGCTTGTCATTCGGCTTTTATACAAATACAACAATGTCATTAAATAGACACAACAATTATAAATGAATACAACAATGTCATTAAACAGACACAACAATGCTAAACGCAACAATGCTAAACGCAACAATGTCTATAAACTAACAACAATGCCAGACGCGACAATGTCAATAAACAGACTACTAAACTGTTTATTGACATTGTTATGCTGCTCTCAAGGCAACACGTCACAATATTATTAATATTTTGGTCTTTGACCGGTCGATTAGTCTGTTATTATGCTAAAAATTAATCCAGGGATACGATATTTTGTATGTATTATTCATCCTTGGACGCACTGCAGGATAAATCGAAATGAGAAAACGTTTCCTGCACTTTCGGTGAAAGCAAGGACAGGTACATCGAGATACTACGATTTCAATTCCGAGAAACAGAATTTACGTTCCTTCAGTTAATAAGACGATATCATACTTGCCAGTTGGTTCATCATCGTTTCAAACTCAAAAGCAAAACGCTACTAAGCTTCGTTGCTCCGCACTGAACTTCAAGAAGAACTTCACAGTTTTCACGACACTTGAAACCGAGTGCTAGTTCGTACACGAGTTAACGTTACATTCCTTATTTAAGGGTTACTCTGTAAGCAGCGATTATTCGGAATTCTTAAATATTCTTTGGGCCGTCTACGAATTAAAAGAGTTACGAAATTAATTCACTAGGTTTTTTGTATTGCTGTAGAAATTGAACTATTTACTATAAATGCAGACAGTATTTGGAGCACAACAACAATGTTTAACAATTGCATACCAATCCTCACGATGCCACAGAAAATTACAAATAAAAATTCAATAGCCAATTACAGATACAGCACGCGAGACGAATACAACAATCAAGATGGAAAGGTAACAACAAAGAGATTATCAAACAACACACGAGTGCATAGGACGTTAATGCACAAAGAAAAATTGCTACTGAATGCATCAGATGTTTGTAATAATAATTTAAATAAATCAAATAAAATAGAACTTCGTAAAATCCGATTAAAGGAAGCGATCTTCCTTACAAATTCATGGACGCCCCAGCAGACAGCATCAGCAGTTGATGAGCGTCCAGCAAAGGGAATGTTTTTAATCGAAGGGCTGCAACTGGACATAGAAGAGTCTCTCAGATTCCGAGCAGGAATGCGGAGACCGACAGCTTCCAGAAGGGAAGAACAGCGTTTAAATCCGCGGTAAACTTTCGTAAGAGACAGCACATCACTGCAATAATCCTTCTCACAATTGTAAATGATAACCTGTAAATGTAATGAGCAATAATATTAAATAGGAAACCCTTGGCTCACCTTTGTGGAGAGGAGGAAATCTCGATGTTCACAGGCAGCGAAAGTTTAATTATAAATTAAATATTAATCGAACGAAATATTAATTGTCACTAAATTATAGAACGTAAATCCACGAAAGGCTTTTGCTAATTAAGGCAACACAAAAGTATCTCGTTCTCGAAGCACTTAAACCAAAACCTCTTTGCAGCACAATTCGAACCAGAGTGACGAAAGTCGATTGTTGCCTGCTATTTATACCAACACAACAAAGCAGACGTAACTATGACGCAACAGTCAGTAGAGGGAGTGCAATACGGTTCATTCAAGCGTGCATATGGACTGAGAAATGAACCTTATCGCATGCCAGCCTTGATTGTTGCAGGCGTTCGTATTTTATATGAACACATATATTTACACATTCTTTGTAGTTAAAGAAATACAAATTCGATTACTCCAAGTTATAATTTGTAAGAAATCAAAAATTAATATTAAACATTTTCTGTGTAAAAGGAAATTAATTTAAAAGTAACGAAACGAGGCTTGAAGTAAATTTTGCAATTTACTTTTCCCTTGTTTAAAAATAACGTCGTGTTTTGTATAATTTTTTAATTTTAAAGACGATTTTTGAGGGGCCCGGGCGCTGTTGAACCCATCGCCCCTGCGACAGGGAAAATGCTTCCTTCCTTCGAATCCCGATTATTCATTTTGACCAATGAGAGAACGCAGGAAGGTAAGAACTCTGGAAGAAGCCTGTAAGCTACCGGGTGTTTCCGAATTAATCTGCAGATTTTGTGTGGTTATAGCAAACCATGTATTTTTATTTATTCGTAGTTTGTTTAACGACGCAAGTTTTTACCCCCAAGGCTTCCTTCACTGTTTTGAGGTATTGGCGGACATTAGCCACGAGGGCTGAGATAGACGTAGTTTGATGGGTAAATATGAGCTGCCAATACACTGTACAAGGTTGCACAAAATGTGTCCAAAATTGGAATGTGCAGTTCAAATTTATACCACCATACTCACACATGACAGCAGCACTGTGGCATTTCCTGGTGGATTCCAATAAAGTCTGTGGGCCAGACGCTGGTAAGACTCTGAAAGACTTCAGAAACATCTGATACACAGGCTCATAAATATATCAGAAATCAAACAGAGCTCACAAAATGCATTTGATAAAACTACCTACAAATCTGTGCACTGTAACTGTCACAGAAGTGACTTGTTAGGTTGATCTAAGTCCTATGCTTCTTGGTTCGTATTTAGTATTTATTGGGTGTGTGATTTATCAAGTCTTTCGCAGCTTTACAAGTGCCTTTTGACCTGGTCAACTGGACCATTCCCTTGTACGACATTTAGAAGCACAAGCAACTGGAGTTATCAGCGTGCACATTCTATACCTAAATACTGTTTCAAGATTAAACTTCCTAATTCTAGGCAAAACTGCACTGATTATACGGTCAAAAGAATCTGGGAGTCTAAAATGTCAGATTTCGGAAACTGTGATTAAAGTAGATAATAATGCTGATTCACTTTATTGATAGAGCTACCAAAACCGGTTGAACTTCTTTATTTCCCCGAGAGATGGCACAACGAGTATGAACCCCCGACCCCCCAACGCTCATAGTACCAAGAGTACTCCATAGAGTGCATCCGCTATCGCACATTAATATTGATTTTAGTTGGACAGGTTTCGCCTGCGTGAAAGAACGCTGTATAGAACACAGGTTTTAACATCACAATTGAAATGAGGCAGTGAAATTTATTTTACCCATTACTTTTACGAGCTGCATACAGACCTGTCCCTCTGATCCAGTAACCAAATCAGCCAACATTTCTTCATTAAATCTGGCGTGAACAGAGTGCACTGCAAGCCTTTTTAAGGAGTAATTAGATTTTTGTCAGCCCAGCGGAATTCGGCGTACTAATACTAATACCCACCTATCATATATTAGCCAACATAGACATATGCTTATATTGCATGCATCGCGTTAAAGAGCAAATGAGCATAAGAACAAGTCATTTGTCTTTTATTTTTGATTACGCTTAGTCCAGCTTAGGTCGTTGCAAATATTCCGTCCCAGTCAGAGGACACGCACAAAACGTCGGAACAATTTCTTATTCTCACAGTCGGCAATTGTTAGCCCCACGACAACCCACAAGTCCGAGAATCACCCCTTGTCGGCTGTCCGCGAATGCTTATCCGAAACACTCCGTATCTGGCGGCCATAGTCGATCGCGATCCTAGTTTTGTGTGGACTACGGGGCGAAGTTCTCGATATTAAGTTCGAATCTCGTACAACGACACAATCCCCACCTTGTCGAAGGCAAATTCCTTAGCAGTTCCTAAAATCCATTTACACATTCAGCCTGTCCCATTCACAATTCATAACAAACTTTGCATCCGCCATTTGAAGCCGTCTCTGAGATTATTGAAACTCTGTGGCACCATAATCTAAAAGAAAAATAGATCCAATTCCTGCTCCCCCTTAAAACACGCCGAAAATATCGGCTTCATCCAATCGCAGTTAACTAACATGTTGGCACCGGCTAACCCCAGCCTCCTGGTTCTTCTCAGTTACTTTAAAGCAAGCACAGAATGTACTCCCGCGATTTATCATTCATAATCATCCTTTCATATTTAATTAATGGATACGCAACATTATCAGTGAACGCCTTCTAACTGGTTTACCCATCAAACTACGTACACCTCAGCCCTCGTGGCCAATGTCCGCAGTTAAGGAGGCCGTGGGGGTAGAAACTTGAAAGTCCTCCCTCTGTAGGCCTTATCTCCGCCTGGACCAGCAGCTTCAGGGCTCTGACGTCACCCCAGAGAACAGCCCAAGTTCTCGATTTTGCACGTACAGTTCACGCTTGAGGCGAAAAAACCAATTGTCGGGAGTTGGTAGTCAGTCCAGTGCTTTAAAAACATTCGTGTGCACAAGAACTTGTCAGTGGGGCACATTTTCATACACTTTTTATTCTTATCCACCAAACTATGTGCTTTATTCATCCACTGGTCAAATGCGGTAAATTATATTACCACAAAAACTTTTCCGATATTTGGGTAACCCTACAAATTGTACAGCACTTTATTTTTGAGACATCTGGTGGCATCCGTGTTAGTCGACAGGAATTCAAAATGAAGCTAGTTTTGTGTTTCCAAACAATAAAATAGGATTTATCAATGGATTTAATGCTCGGAGCTTCTGAAATTGCGTCGTTAAATAAACTACGAATAAATAAAAATTATGGGCTACTATAACCACACAAAATCTGCAGATTAATTCGGAAACACCCGGTAGCTTACAGGCCTCATCATTGAACGTGCGAGTTTAATACGCCCGTAAAAATTACCCCAGAAACAAACATCCTAACAGAGACTCGAACAGAGGACTGTTTTCGTGTCTGTGACCTTAGACCCCGTAATTTCCTCTCCGAAACAAAAGAATTTTGCCTTGGCGTCGATTTCTTCTCGTGGGTGCTTTCCCGTCAACAGAAACCATCCTTGTCGGGACTCGAACTCAGTGTCGAAGCCTTCGTTTCCGAAATCTCCTCTTCGAAGCAAAAAACTCTGATCCCTTCTTCTGGCTCGCTTAGATTCGGAGCCAAAGGAACCGCCCTTGAAGGAAATCGAACTCAGGACACTTCTTCCAGAGCTTTTACCTTCCTGCGTTCTCTCATTGGTCAAAATGAATAATCGGGATCCGAAGGAAGGAAACATTTTCCCTGTCGCAGGGGCGATGGGTTCAACAGCGCCCAGGCCCCTCAAAAATCGTCTTTAAAATTAAAAAAGGATAAAAAACACGACGTTATTTTTAAACAAGGGCAAATTAAATTGCAAAATTTACTTCAAGCCTCGTTTCATTACTTTTCAATTAATTTCCTTTTACACAGAAAATATTTAATATTAATTTTTGATTTCTTACAAATTATAACTTATAGTAATCCAATTTGTATTTCTTTAACTACAAAGAATGTGTAAATATGAAACGCAGGTGTTCATATTAAATACGAACACGTGCAACAATCTCGGCTGGCATGCCATAAGGTTCATTTCTCAGTCCTTATGCACCCTTGAATGAACCGTATTGCACTCCCTCTACTGACTGTTGCGTCATAGTTACGTCTGCTTTGTTGTGTTGGTATAAATAGCAGGCAACAATCGGCTTTCGTCACTCTGGTTCGAATTGTGCTGCAAAGAGGTTTTGGATTAAGTGCTTCGAGAACGAGATACTTTTGTGTTGCCTTAATTAGCAAAAGCCTTTCGTGGATTTACGTTCTATAATTTAGTGACAATTAATATTTCGTTCGATTAATATTTAAGTTATAATTAAACGTTTGCTGCCTGTGGACATCGAGATTTCCTCCTCTCCACAAAGGTGAGCCAAGGGTTTCCTATTTAATATTATTGCTCATTACATTTACAGGTTATCATTTACAATTGTGAGAAGGATTATTGCAGTGATGTGCTGTCTCTTACGAAAGTTTACCGCGGATTTAAACGCTGTTCTTCCCTTCTGGAAGCTGTCGGTCTCCGCATTCCTGCTCGGAATCTGATAGACTCTTCTATGTCCAGTTGCAGCCCTTCGATTAAAAACATTCCCTTTGCTGGACGCTCATCAACTGCTGATGCTGTCTGCTGGGGCGTCCATGAATTTGTAAGGAAGATCGCTTCCTTTAATCGGATTTTACGAAGTTCTATTTTATTTGATTTATTTAAATTATTATTACAAACATCTGATGCATTCAGTAGCAATTTTTCTTTGTGCATTAACGTCCTATGCACTCGTGTGTTGTTTGATAATCTCTTTGTTGTTACCTTTCCATCTTGATTGTTGTGTTCGTCTCGCGTGCTGTAACTGTAAATGGCTATTGAATTTTTATTTGTAATTTTCTGTGGCATCGTGAGGATTGGTATGAAATTGTTAAACATTGTTGTTGTCCTCCAAATACTGTCTGCATTTATGGTAAATAGTTCAATTTCTACAGCAATACAAAAAACCTAGTGAATTAATTTCGTAACTATTTTAATTCGTGGATGGCCCAAAGAATATTTAAGAATTCCGAATAATCGCTGCTTACAGAGTAACCCTTAAATAAGGAATGTAGTGTTAACTCGTGTACGAACTAGCACTCGGTTTCAAGTGACGTGAAAACTGTGAAGTTTTTCTTGAAGTTCAGTGCGGAGCAACGAAGCTTAGTAGCGTTTTGCTTTTGAGTTTGAAACGATGATGAACCAACTGGCAAGTATGATATCGTCTTATTAACTGAAGGAACGTAAATTCTGTTTCTCGGAATTTAAATCGTAGTAAGTCGATGTACCTGATCTTGCTTTCACCGAAAGAGCAGGAAACGTTTTCTCATTCCGATTTATCCTGCAGTGCGTCCAAGGATGAATAATATATACAAAATATCGTATCCCTGGATTAATTTTTAGCATAATAACAGACTAATCAACCGGTGAAAGAGCAAAATATTAATAATATAAATATAAGAATACGTAGTATAAATTTGTATTTCACGTGTTCCGAATTTCGTGTTGCATTTAAAAGGGCACTGATGCTTTAATAGCATTGGAAGGTAATAAGATGTATCTTTTTTGACTGCAGGTGTCTGAGGAGAAAAGCGATAACGACCATGGAGAACGTTAAGACATTGATAGACGATCTGATTGGTGATGGAAAGAAAGAAAAGTGTGGACAACAAATATTAGCCGAGGCGGACTGCAGTCAGAACTGGGACGAGGACTGCAGTGAGAACAGGGACAAGGACTGCAGTGAGAACTGGGACAAAGACTGCAGTGTGAGAACTGGGACAAGGACTGCAGTGAGAACTGGGACGAGGACTGCAGTCGGAAATGGGACGAGGACTGCAGTGAGAACTGGGACGAGGACTGCAGTCAGAACTGGGACAAGGACTGCAGTCAGAACTGGGACGAGGGCTGCAGTGAGAACTGGGACGAGGACTGCAGTCGGAAATGGGACGAGGACTGCAGTGAGAACTGGGACGAGGACTGCAGTGAGAAAAGGGACGAGCACTGCAGTGAGAACTGGGACGAGGACTGCACTGAGAACTGGGACGAGGACTGCAGTCAGAACTGGGACAAGGACTGCAGTCAGAACTAGGACGAGGACTGCAGTTAGAACTGGGACGAGGACTGCAGTGAGAACTGGGACGAGGACTGCAGTCGGAACTGGGACGAGGAATGCAGGGAGAACTGGGACGAGGACTGCAGTGAGAACTGGGACGAGGACTGGAGTCAGAACTGGGACAAGGACTGCAGTCACAACTGAGTCTAGGACTGCAGTCGGTACTGGGATGAGGAATGCAGTGAGAACTTGGACGAGGACTGCAGTTAGAATTGGGACGAGGACTGCAGTCAGAACTGAGACGAGGACTGCAGTGAGAACTGAGACGGGGACTGCAGTGAGAACTGGGGCGAGGTCTGCAGTCGGAACTGGGACGAGGACTGCAGTGTTAACTGGGACGAGGACTGCAGTCGGAACTGGGACGAGGACTGCAGTGTTAACTTGGACGAGGACTGCAGTCGGAACTGAGACGGGGACTGCAGTCAGAACTGAGACGGGGACTGCAGTGAGAACTGGGGCGAGGTCTGCAGTCGGAACTGGGACGAGGACTGCAGTGTTAACTGGGACGAGGACTGCAGTCGGAACTGGGACGAGGACTGCAGTCAGAACTGACACGGGGACTGCAGTCAGAACTGAGACGTGGACTGCAGTGAGAACTGGGGCGAGGTCTGCAGTCGGAACTGGGAAGAGGACTGCAGTGTTAACTTGGACGAGGACTGCAGTCGGAACTGGGACGAGGACTGCAGTGTTAACTTGGACGAGGACTGCAGTCGGAACTGAGACGGGGACTGCAGTCAGAACTGAGACGGGGACTGCAGTGAGAACTGGGGCGAGGTCTGCAGTCGGAACTGGGACGAGGACTGCAGTGTTAACTGGGACGAGGACTGCAGTCGGAACTGGGACGAGGACTGCAGTCAGAACTGAGACGGGGACTGCAGTCAGAACTGAGACGGGGACTGCAGTGTTAACTGGGACGAGGTCTGCAGTCGGAACTGGGACAATGACTGCAGTCAGAACTGGGACGATGCCTGCAATCAGAACTGGGACGAGGACTGCAGTGAGAACTGGGATGAGGACTGCAGCCGGAACTGGGACGAGGACTGCAGTGAGAACAGGGACGAGGACTGCAGTAGGTACTGGGACAAGGACTGTAGTCAGAACTGGGACGAACACTGCAGTCGGAACTGGGACGAGAACTGCAGTGAGAACTGGGACGAGGACTGCAGTCGGAACTGGGCCGAGGACTGCAGTGAGAACTGGGACGAGGACTGCAGTCGGAACTGGGACGAGACTGCAGTGAAACCTGGGACGAGGACTGCAGTTACAATTGGGACGAGGACTGCAGTCAGAACTGGGACGAGGACTTAAGTGAGAAAAGGGACGAGGACTGCAGTGAGAACTGGGATGAGGACTGCAGTGAGAACTGAGACGAGGACTGCAGTCGGAACTGGGAGAGGACTGCAGTGAGAACTGGGACGAGGACTGCAATCAGAACTGGGACAAGGTCTGCAGTCAGAACTGAGACTATAACTGCAGTGAGAAGTGGAACGAGGACTGCAGTCGCAACTGGGACGAGGACTGCAGTGAAAACTGGGACGAGGACTGCAGTTAGAATTGGGACGAGGACTGCAGTCAGAACTGTGACGAGGACTCAAGTGAGAAAAAGGACGAGTACTGCAGTGAGAACTGGGATGAGGACTGCAGTGAGGACTGGGACGAACACTGTAGTCGGAACTGGGTGAGGACTGCAGTCAGAACTGGGACAAGTTCTGCAGTCAGAACTTAGACTATAACTGTAGTGAGAAGTGCAACGAGGACTGCAGTCGGAACTGGGACGAGGAATGCAGTGAGAACTGGGACGAGGACTGCAGTGAGAACTGGGACGAGGACCGGTGTCAGAACTGGGACAAGGACTGCAGTCAGAACTAGGACGAGGACTGCGGTCAGATCTGGGACGAGGACTGCAGTGAGAACTGGGACGAGGACTGCATTCAGAACTGAGACGAGGACTGCAGTGAGAACTGGGACGAGGACTGCAGTCGGAACTGGGCCGATGACTGCAGTGAGAATTGGGACGAGGACTGCAGTGAGAACTGGGACGAGGACTGCAGTTAGAATTGGGACGAGGACTGCAGTCTGAACTGGGACGAGGACTGCAGTGAGAAAAGGGACGAGGACTGCAGTCAGAACTGGGACGAGGACTGCATTCCTAACTGGGAGAGGACTGCAGTGAGAACTGGGACGAGGACTGCAGTCGGAATTGGGACGAAGAATGCAGGGTGAACTGGGACGAGGACTGCAGTGAGAACTGGGACGAGGACTGGAGTCAGAACTGGGACAAGGACTGCAGTCAGAACTGGGTCTAGGACTGCAGTCGGAACTGGGACGAGGAATGCAGTGAGATTTTGGACGAGGACTGCAGTTAGAATTGGGACGAGGACTGCAGTCAGAACTGGGACGAGGAATGAAGTGAAAACTGGGACGAGGACTGCAGTGAGAACTGGGACGAGGACTGTAGTTATAACTGGGACAAGGACTGCAGTCAGAAGTGGGACTAGGACTGCAGTGAGAACTGGGACGAGGACTGCAGTGAGAACTGGGACGAGGACTGCAGTTAGAATTGGGACGAGGACTGCAGTGAGAAGAGAGACGAGGACTTCAGTGAGAAAAGGGACGAGGACTTCAGTGAGAAAAGAGACAAGGTCTGCAGTGAGAACTTGGACGAGGACTGCAGTGAGAACTGGGACGAGGACTGTAGTCAGAACTGAGACGGGGACTGCAGTGAGAACTGGGACGAGGACTGCAGTCGGAACTGGGACGAGGTCTGCAGTGAGAACTGGGACGAGGACTGCAGTGAAAACTGGAACGAGGTCTGCATTCGGAACTGGGACGAGGACTGCAGTCAGAACTGGAACGCGGACTGCAGTGAGAACTGGAACGAGAACTGGAGTCGGAACTGGGATGAGGACCGCAGTGAGTACTGGGACGTGGACTGCAGTGAGAACTGGAACGAGGACTGCAGTGAGAACTGGAACGAGGACTGCATTCGGAACTGGGACAAGGACTGCATTCGGAACTGGGACGAGGACTGCAGTCAGAACTGGGACGAGGACTGTTGTGAGAACTGGAACGAGGACTGCAGTCGGAACTGGGACGAGGACTGCAGTCAGAACTTGGACGAGGACTGCAGTGAGAACTGGGACGAGGACTGCATTCGGAACTGGGACGAGGACTGCAGTGTTAACTGGGACGAGGATTGCAGTCGGAACTGGGACGAGGTCTGCAGTGAGAAGTGGGACGAGGACTGCAGTGAGAACTGGAACGAGGACTGCAGTCGGAACTGGGACGGGGACTGCAGTGAGAACTGGGACGAGGACTGCTGTCGGAACTGGGACGAGGACTAACTAACTAACTAACTAGATGGCTTACCGAACCCGAAGGTTCATCACCGAATTAACCAAAGCCCTCCACCGGACCCTGTCCTGGGCCAACAAAATCCAGTTTCCTTCAACTCCTATCTCGGATAGATCCCGCCTGAGATTATCCTCCCATCTACGTCTAGGTCTCCCCAGCGGTCTCTTCCCTTCAGGTTTCCCAACCAGTACCCGGTGCACACCTCTTGTCCCATCCATGCGCGCTACATGTCCCGCCCATCTCACTCTTCTCGACTTAATCACCCTCACAATACTGGGGGAGCAGTACAGATTTTTAAGCTCGTCATTGTGCAGTTTTCTCCACGCCCCATCGTCTTCCCTCTTAGGCCCAAATATCCTCCTCAACACCCGATTCTCAAACACCTGCAATCTGTGTTCCTCCCTCTGAGTGAGAGACCATGTTTCGCACCCATACAAAACAACAGGCAAGATTATTGTTTTGTATACTTTAATTTTCAGGTTCTTAGAAATCAGACGGGAAGACAAAATATTTTGGACTGAGAAGTAGCAAGCATTTCCGGAATTTAGTCTCCTCCTAACTTCCTCACAAGTATCATTTTGATTTGTTATTGTTGTTCCCAAATATTTGAACTTTGTAACCCTTTCAAAGGATTTATTAGCTACCCTAAGATAATTTTGCCCGCCTGTCTTCTGATGACGAGATACTAACATGTACTTAGTTTTTTCTGAATTTACTTCCAGCCCCACTTGTCTACCAGCCTCTAGTAAAACTTCTGCGTTCCTCTTTATTGTATTTATATCGTCCCCCAATAAATTAACATCATCAGCATATGCCAATAGCTGATGTGTCCCGTTCAATTGCAAACCCTCCTGCCTACCTTGGACCTTCCTGATGGCGTATTCTAGCGCAAAGTTAAAGAGCAAGGGAGACAAAGCATCTCCTTGTTTTAGACCGTTCTTGATGAGGAATGTCTCAGATACATATTTACCTACTCGAATTTTGCTGCAGGTTTCATTTAAGCACATTTTTATTAGACCCACTAGCTTCTTTGGTATACCAAATTCAATAAGAATATTATATAGCACTTCTCTCTTCACAGAGTCATAGGCTTTTTTTAAATCTATAAATAACTGATGTACAGTCCCACCGAACTCCCATTTTTTCTCTAGTATCTGACGAATGCAAAAGATCTGATCAATCGTTGATCTGTTTCGTCTGAACCCACACTGATGATCCCCAATAGTTTCATTCGCATATGGGGTTAATCTTGCCAAAAGAATGTTGGATAGAATTTTGTATGAGGTTGATAGCAGCGATATTCCTCGGTAATTACCACACTCAGTCAGTATTAACTGGGACGAAGATTGCAGTCGGAACTGGGACGAGGTCTGCAGTGAGAACTGCTACGAGGACTGCAGTGAGAACTGGAACGAGGACTGCATTCGGAACTGGGACGAGGACTGCAGTCAGAACTCGGACGAGGACTGCAGTGAGAACTGGAACGAGGACTGCAGTCGGAACTGGGACGAGGACTGCAGTCAGAACTGGGACGAGGACTGCAGAGAGAACTGGAACGAGGACTGCAGTCGGAACTGGGACGAGGACTGGAGTCAGAACTGGGACAAGGACTGCAGTCAGCACTGGGACGAGGACTGCGGTGAGAACTGGGACGAGGTCTGCAGTCAGAACTGGGACAAGGACTGCAGTCAGAACTGAGACGAGGACTGCAGTGAGAATTGGGTCGAGGACTGCATTCGGAACTGGGACGAGGAATGCAGTGAGAACTGGGATGAGGACTGCAGTCGGAACTGGGACGAGGACTGCAGTGTTAACTGGGACGATGACTGCAGTCGGAACTGGGACGTGGACTGCATTGGAAACTGGGACGAGGACTTTGCACCGTTTTTCAAGTCGATCTATCCTGCTGACTCGTCGTTTGTGTATTCTATGCCCCTATATAAAATTGGTAAAATAAGGAACATGAAATTGGGTAGTTGTTTATCAGATAAATCACATCCATTAGAATTCAAACCAAACAACTAATGTAATATATTCAAAAAAAAAGCAAAGTAATATGACAATATGTAGTAAAAATAAACAAAAATATAAACCAAAAAAAAATGAATAGGTAATTTGTCTTGTACAATGCTAATATAACAGAAGGAACATTCGTGTTACACACACACGTGGTGCATCCATACTTCACTGGCTACCACACCCAAGACACAGCAGCGAGAAACATTCCCCTATGAAACAGAATTACAGTAAAAAGCTCCCCCCCCCCTCAAAATTGTAGGGTTGTGTGCGCTGACTTAGCTGCTCGACTTTACCAGACCACCTACCGGCCCAAACTCGCCACTGCAAGTGGTACCCCTTGTAACCACGTTACAAGATTCAAACAGGAAATGTTCACGTGCATCACCAATGTGATGACACATATGATTTTCCAACTTCAACAGAACTTACATATATGTTACAACAACAAAAAATCCAGAACACCGGGTGCCCCATGGCACGGTTCACACGTTTTTCTTCACTTCACAAATCCAGAAACTACACCTTCTCTAACGACCAAGCACCCGCATGGTCAACCAATCCACACACTAATCTCTCTCAACTCCCACTCTCCTCTGTTTAGCGTCACCAGGCCACGCAAAAATTATGAAATCACGCTAGCCTCTCACCATTCGTAGGCTTTAGAAATCAAGCAATAATTACGCAGTGCCTCCTTGTCAACTGCGTAATTCCTAGAACTGACTACCCTCGCTTGAATATTAAATAAAAAGCATGTTTATAAACTTTCCTTTTGTTATTTTAGCAAAGTAATATTTGAACGTGTCTCCATCCGTGGAATAGAGGATAATGTGCTCGGTACTGGACCCAAGGTACGCGGGTTCAAACCCAGCCGAGGTCGATAAGAATCCATAGCACAGCTTCCTCCAGAGGGGAAGTAGAGCCGGCGGTCCCATGACGTAGATTTACGGCGCGTAAAAGAACCTTACAAGCACGATCGAGATGTTTCTTAAGCAAAATTCAGCCATTAGCAATAATTTTCCGATGAAGGAGAGCATTTTTAGTTTAAACAATTTCAAGATAACGAACCATCGCTGCTACCCGCACTACATGACTGAACATTCGGCCTCTGAATTTATGTTCTTGTACGAGTTCCAAAACCTTTTGCTGATGTAGGACGTGCTTAATTTTGCCCACTGTTTAACAACACATTCCTTCGTTCTATGTAGGATTAGAGGTTTTGATGATACAAGCAATTCTGCATGCAAGCCTTGCGTGCTACATACCCAGCCCATCGGAGCCTGATATATTTCACTACCCTCACTGTTCCAGGTGACCCGTACTCGTTATACAGAATTCTAAATTCCCAACTCACTTCGTCCCTCGCCAGCTGAGTCCGGTCCTCATCCTTAAAGGTTAGACCTCAGACACGCGTTAGCATTATCCTACATTAATACCAACGTGTCGAAATTTATTTCCCCTGCCCTTCTTAAAAAAGCTTCCTCTATTTGCTGTATGAATGTGAACAGAACGTTTCTTGCTCCTTCTACATACGAAGTTACATTATCCTCTTTTAATATTCCTCGGCGTCTCCCTCTCTTCTGGTTTCAAGACCTCAACTCCACACGAATTTCCCGCTGCTCGTTCACGTACCAGAAGCCGCGTTTTGTTAGGGATAAGAGAGGAGAAGGCGAAGGACGTCGACATGAATGATACACGGTCTCCATCTTCGGGGCATCATATTCCTGAGCAGTTACAATTCGGAAGTTTCGTGGTGACGTAAATGACCCCTTTGTCACGGGGACTGGGTAAAGTCTGGCTTCTTTAATGGACCTTCCAGTGATTACGCTTTCCCGAAATTATAAGAATTAGATAAAGCGCGTACAAAACGAAGTCACAAATAGTTCTTGTGCCTACACATGACTAAGCTTCATCCACCGGACCATTTTAATGGCGTCTGGTAACTGTGATTCTGCCGAATGTTCTCGATGGTTTAATATGAACAAGTTAAATGAAATTCCTACTTTACACACGCCTGTCCATCTGCGTGTCAGCATCTTTACCCTCTAGGACCCCCAGACGGATTTTGATGAAATGATGTATGAACGA
The DNA here is from genome assembly GCF_977971745.1 of Zootermopsis nevadensis. Classification (NCBI taxonomy): domain Eukaryota; kingdom Metazoa; phylum Arthropoda; class Insecta; order Blattodea; family Termopsidae; genus Zootermopsis; species Zootermopsis nevadensis. The sequence goes on along the minus strand of NW_028259148.1, from coordinate 10,819,046 downwards.
CACCCAGAATTTACATGCTTGTCGCTTAATCGATAATAAGAACGTGGCGAAACTAGCGCTAATAAATATTTTGACTGGGTGGCAGATGAAAAATTAGGATATTTCACAGAGATAAAAAGAATATAAGTGCCACAAATTTAAGTGGTATTCTTCAAAATAATTTTCTCTAAATTAATTAGGCGCAATTTAAAACATACACAAGAAAAATTTCCTTTAGGAGGATTTAGCGAAAGCGTGTGCATCGTACGGGTAAATTTCGCGAGTGAAAATCCCTCACTGCAACTACCAACAGTCGCAGAATGATTGCACGCAACACATAGTAAGCCATTTTAACTAAATGGAGTGGCCACGAATTCTCAGTCGGTATTGCAGCGGGTAATTATGTCGACAGTTTCTCCGTTCTTGTCAAAACAATTTCCCGCCTATTACCGAACCGAAGACTCGCTATCTTGTTTGCTATTCTGCGCCAGATGATTCCACGGAAGACTTTATATTTATTTACGCTCCATTTTAATATTATACCGTAATCTGCGTCTGGTTCTCTTTGCGAGTATAACACCGCCAGCCAATCACTGATGACGTGAGTCGAGTATCCTGACACTTTTAGTGCAGACAGACAAGAAAAAACTCACGTAGCCTGACTGCCCTCGAAGCTGCAAACTGCTAAATTATTGCCCCTGTAGGACGTCGACCCTTCCTCTGCCATCCTCCTGGAGTCCATCAACAGCCACTTGGACGAAGAAATTCGAAATGGGGTAACATCGGACTAATGCCGAGTTCGGGTTCGAACCGGGTGTTCTTGATTGCTTGAGCTCTGGACTGGAATATGTTAGATTGTCAAGGACTCTGCTCCATGGAGATCGGCCACGCTACAAAATACAGGGGAGTAAAACGAAACAGCTGGCAGGCACCAGAAATCATGACTGCCTTATTTATGGCAAGAAAAGCCCATGGCTTACCTCCTCCATTAGGTAATAAATCTCTTAATGCGGAAGCCAAGGCCTACTCAAAAATTCCTTCCGCTTCTTGTTCTATCCGTTTTCATTGCACGAGTTCTCACTCACTTAAATCAGAAGCTGATATCATGATTCCAGGCAAAAGATTATTAATGTTTAAATATGACAAAGTTAATTGACATAATTACATCTTTTGAATTAAGTGCACGCAAGTATTTAAAGACGCAAGGAAAGAAACGAGAATTACGAATATAAATACGACGTTCAAAGCCTCACCAAAGCACTGGTTCGTACACTAGCAAAGAACGCCTGAGAACGCGACACCCAAGGATCTTCTGGCGGCACAAGCCCCTGGGGGTGGGGCAGACGCCAAAGGACGTCAGACAATACGAAGGAACAGTCTTAATGCTTGAAAGAAGTTCAGGCCAAGAGATAAATCTACGACGCTATGATCATGTAAACTGACTCCTGAGACGCTAATGGTCGCTCAGCTAGTCAAATATACAAAAGAAGCTAGTGAGTCTAATAAAAATGTGCGTAAATGAAACCTGTAGCAAAATTCGAGTAGGTAAATTTGTTTCTGAGACATTCCTCATCAAGAACGGTCTAAAACAAGGAGATGCTTTGTCTCCCTTGCTCTTTAACTTTGCGCTACAATACGCCATCAGGAAGGTCCAAGGTAGGCAGGAGGGTTTGCAATTGAATGGGACACATCAGCTATTGGAGTATGCTGATGTTGATAATTTATTGGGGGACGATATGAATGCAATAAAGAGGAACGCAGAAGTTTTACTAGAGGCTAGTAGACAGAAGGAAATTCAGAAAAAACTAAGTACATGTTAGTATCTTGTCAGCAGACAGGAGGGCAAAATGATCTTAGGGTGGCTAATAAATCCTTTGAAATGGTTACAAAGTTCAAATATTTGGGAACAACAATAACAAATCAAAATGATACTCGTGAGGAAGTTAGGAGGAGACTAAATTCCGGAAATGCTTGCTACTTCTCAGTCCAAAATAATTTGTCTTCCCGTCTGATTTCTAAGAACCTGAAAATTAAAGTATACAAAACAATAATCTTGCCTGTTGTTTTGTATGGGTGCGAAACATGGTCTCTCACTCAGAGGGAGGAACACAGATTGCAGGTGTTTGAGAATCGGGTGTTGAGGAGGATATTTGGGCCTAGGATAGAAGACGATGGGACATGGAGAAAACTGCACAATGACGAGCTTAAAAATCTGTACTGCTCCCCCAGTATTGTCAGGGTAATTAAGTCGAGAAGAATGAGATGGGCGGGCATGTAGCGCGCATGGATGGGATATGAGGTATGCACCTGGTACTGGTTGGGAAACTTCAGGGGAGGAGACCGCTGGGGAGACCTAAACGTAGATGGGAGGATAATCTCAGGCGGGATCTATGGGAGATAGGAGTTGAAGGAGACTGGATTTTGTTGGCCCAGGAAAGGGTCCGGTGGAGGGCTTTGGTTAATTCGGTGATGAACCTTTGCGTTCGGTAAGCCATCTAGTTAGTTAGTTAGCTAGTCAAATATCCCTCCTCTTAAACGGAAAAACCGAGATTGCATCACAGTCTTCAGCCAGATAAATCCAGTCCAGACCTTACTCCTGGAAGATCCATTTTAATATTATATTCATATCTGTGCCTACGTGTCTGAGTTACCTCGTCCCTTCAGGATTCACACCAAAATGCCGTACAAATATCTCGCCTTGCTCACGCATGCTACATGACCTAACCATCTCAGTAACATTGAATTAATCGTCCTAATATAACAATTTTAACAGTAAAATCCATAAGTTCTTTTTTGTAAATTTTTCTCCATTTGTCTCTGGCCTTCACTTACTTTCTCCCTTTGGGTGATGACGTCTGACTTCGAATTCCCTTTCAAGAGGAGCGTAACTCTAGCAATAAATTTCCGTGTTCGTTCATCTGTCGAAACCCTAATCACGCATGCGCCTTGTGAACAAACTTCGACGATGTTTGCATAGACCTTGTGTGCCAGTTACATTTCCTCTTTCTGTCGATAGTTATCATCGATTTTATATGCAAATCAGTACGTTATATAAAACGACTTACAGAATGGAAGAAAGTGTTTTACTCAGACGCACTAATCAAACTAAACCCTTCAATGTTCCTAAAACGGCTTATCAAAGTAAACGAAAATTATCTGTTATCTTTCAATGAAGTGCATTTCAAGAACTCGTTATGGGCTGGTCGTCTCTGTCTGTCCGTCCAGTCGATTCAACTCGAGAACCAGTGGACGGACTTGTTTGAAATTTGATGTGGAGGTTGGCTATTCTGCAAGATTCCAAAATCGTACTTTTGAATTTCCTACGAACGGTGAGAACAAGATGGCGTTTGAGGAAAGCTGCGATCTGGTGGCCAAAGTGGGAAGTATCGAAATAAGACGGCTTTAATACATCCAAATGCACGCTGCAAAGAACGCGTCACGGAAAACACTTTCCGAGCTTGGTCGATATATCGCTTGGCGCACAGGATCATTAAATTTCGTTGAGGAGGGCGTCAGAATGCAAAACTGCACAGGAAAATTACGACGTCCGATGCTCTCCGACAAAAGGCACAAAGGGAGTTATTTATTATTATTTATTATTGACTGCAAATGGGTTTATACCCGGTGGCAGTGTCCTACAATAACATACAAAACAATGAGACAGAACAGAACAATGAGATACATCAACACAATGAGGCAGAACAAAACAATAAACAAAAGGACACAACAAAAACAATAAGACACAATAAACAATGAGATACATCAACACAGAGACAGAACAAAACAATAAACAAAAGGACACAACAAAAACAATATGACACCCAAACAATGGGATACATCAACACAATGAGACACAACAAAACAATAAACAAAGGACACAACAAAAACAATAAGACACAATAAACAATGAGATACATCAACACAGAGACAGAACAAAACAATAAACAAAAGGACACAACAAAAACAATATGACACACAAACAATGGGATACATCAACACAATGAGACACAACAAAACAATAAACAAAGGACACAACAAAAACCATAAGACACAACATACAATGAGATACATCAACACAGAGACAGAACAAAACAATAAAAAAGGACACAACAAAAACAACACATCCCACTCAAAATCAACCAACTCATAAATTACAAAACCATCCAACCTCAAGTACTTAACTTAAAAAAAAGAACTTAATACCACCTAGACATAAGACAACTGTAATGTATTACAAACGTCATGAACTGATGCACTCACACAACAATACAATGAGACACAACAATACAACATACCACACTCAAAATAAAACATCTGACACAATAAAAAAACACACATCCACTAATTAATCACAATACTTAAGAGTGGAATATAAAGTCCGCTCTCAGTACATGAAAATTTTATCCCAAAGAACTACAGCCCTTCATCACTTGGAGACTAAGACACTTCACTTCACTTATCACCATTTATTCCCAACTTAATAACCCTTAGCTTGTAACTACTTTTCTGACCCTCTTTCTAAAGGTGCCTAATTTACAGGGGAAAGACTCTAGCACGCCTGGAGGTAATTGGTTCCAGCTTCTTATGGTCCTATTTACAAAGGAATATTTGCCTACATCCGTTCTTTGTTTCCTAGTCCTAATTTTCCGAGTATGATCGTCCCTGCCCAGGTAGCATGGCTTTAATAATCTATCCTCTATCATTTTCCAAGCCCGGCCCCCCGTGTATGCTTTGAAAAGGGCGCACATTCGGGCTATCAATCTACGCTGTGCCAATGTTTCCCAACCAGATTCGTTCGTGAAATTAGCAAATTTAGCCGCTCTCTTCTGCACCCGATTTAGTGCTCTTACCTGTCCTTCCCTGTAAGGGTCCCAACACACAGCTCCATATTCAAGTATCGGTCTCACTAGCGACGTATAAGCTAAACGTTTCGTATTGTTATTTCCCTTTTTTAGTATACGCATTACGAAATGGAGAGCCTTCCATGCTTTAATTAGTGTATAATTCACATGATCTGCCCAGCTCAGATCACTGCGAATAAGTATTCCTAAGTACTTAAAGCTATTTGCCTCTGGAATTAATTGATCCCCAAAAAAGTAACTCAGCTTATCCTTCACCCTAGCTCTATTGAAGCTGACTGCTTTACTTTTACCTGGATTTATCTTCATTTCATTTTCTACCGCCCATTCCCATAATCTATTCATATCTGTCTGTAACTTATCAATGTCACTACTATCCATTATTTTCCTGTATACTATACAATCATCAGCGAAAAGCCGTATATTTGAATCAATGTTTTTCCAAATATCATTAACATAAGCTAGGAATAGCAAGGGACCTAATACGCTCCCTTGCGGCACCCCTGACGTTACCCTGACTTCATGAGATAGCTGTCCTTCCACTCTTACTCTTTGCGAACGTCCTAAGAGAAATTCCTTTACCCATAACACTACCCTCAAGTCCACACCGGTTGCAGCAATTTTTGTAATCAGCCTATCGTGTGGGACTAAATCGAATGCCTTTGAGAAATCTATTATAACCGCATCAGTCCTGATTCCCTCGTCCAATGAATCAGCAACATCTTGACAAACCGTGACTACTTGACTTTCGCATGAGTACCCTGGTCTAAACCCATGTTGACCCTCATATAACCACTCACTCCTTTCCCAGACTTGCCTTAGATACCCTGCTATAACGTGCTCCATTTGCTTGCAAACCACCGAGGTTAAACTGACCGGTCTATAGTTCCCAACTACCGATCGAAAGTTCCCAACTACCGATCGTGCTCTTGATATTTGTATTTCCCAGTGTAATTAACCCTCTGACGTCTTCCTCGTGGTTTATTTCGTCTCGGGACGACAATATAAGGTCGATTGTAAATCATAAAGTTCAAAAATCGTCACAAAATCATCACCACAAAGAAACAAGTGATTTTCAAACAATTAAAGTGGCACAGCTGTTAAGAAGACGAAACGGTTCAATGCATTTACACAAGGGCATTGTAGAAAAATTTAAGCTTTACTTAAACAATACTTTTTTGTTCAAGGGTGGCTTAAAATGTTAACAAGCACGTATTGTTACAAGATGCTTTGGCTTCAATGACCGTCTTCAGGTAACAGGGAACTGACAACATGACGCACTGGTGCAACGTGCTCAATACACAATATGGACCATTTTCACAATTATCGTTTAGAGTGGCAGTACTGTTATTTAAAAGAACCAGGAAATAACTTCACCACCTGGAGCGGAGTCTCTCGTTAAGTACAACCTTGAAGTCCACAACAATGGCAGCTTTTGGGTTTGTCGCCTTTTGGTCAGTGCAGTTGTGCCCTTTCAACTTCTTATCGCCAACAACTAATACGCCGTTGATAATGACCTAGGCCTATTCGTTACGGTCTGGACAACAACAGATGGCGTGGAATCTCCTTTTGGAACTGTGTGACGCAATGCGAAACTGACGATAACATTATAAATCTGTTTCGAATACATTCTCATAAAAGCCGAGCTAAATTTGTATTAAATAAACAATTAATAATATCTCAACGTCTTGTCATTAAAGGACGTAAAATACTGAACACATACACAAAAATAAATATTCGAAAACGTCCATCCCAGGCGTTTTCGGCTACACGTAATATTTCACACTACAGTTAATTTCGCGACAAATCAATTACTGCACCCAGTGAACGGAATTTTTCGTCTTGTTAACTTGGAAGTTTATTCTAATCCCTGTTTTAGTAATTGTATTTCCCAGTAAGTTAAGAATAATTTTGTTTGGATAAACTCAGCTCACTTCCCTGTAAACATTTTCTTATCAATTCGAGATCGAAAGCAGCTGAAACATTGATTCGTTCTTGATATGCAGACAATTAAACCACTTCAACACTTCACCAAACAGCGAATTCACAGCGAGGGACGGACCGAATCGCAAATTCACTTCCTTACGCGACAATAAACTGACAACAGGTCAGAATCCCTTGAAGGAAAGAAGAAATTTTGAAACTGTTCCAGCGGGGGCGGGAAGCCTGTGACTTCACAGAAAGTAAGAATTGACCGATAAACCAAATTATCGAAACTACTATTTTCGTGGCGAGCTTCTGCCTTCTGCTGTTTGTCTCTTCAGCGTCCCACAGTTCGATTGTCGTTCCTTGTTGCTCCTCTGACCAGTCAGAGGCCACGCCCACCATTTCGGAACAATTTATTATTCTCACAGTCGGTAATTGTTAGCCCCGCGACAACCCACAAGTCCGAGAATCACCCCTTATCGGCTGTCCGCGAATGCGTATTCGAAACACTCCGTATCTGGCGGCCATAGTCGATCGCGATCCTAGTTTTGTGTGGACTACGGGGCGAAATTCCCTCCCTCTCTCTGGGTTCAGTCTGTTTCTGGGGCCCACCTAGCCTGGTATACCCTGACCACCGAGGGTCAAGCAGGCCGAAGCGTGAAGATGACGCTTGAGCACAGGAACAATTATCGCATCAACGAATTATCTGAGGCAGAATCGGAATCAACACCAGAAAATTCTCTAACTTAACGAAAGTAAAACCTCGAAGTACTCAAGACAAAGCAGACAGGTTATCCAAGCGATATTCTGCTCGAATCTTCTACAACGAGACAATTTCCACCTTATCGAAGGCAAATTCCTTAGCAATTCCTCAAAACCATTTCCAAACAACGTGCTTTATTCAGCCGCTGGTCGAATGCGGTAAATTATATTACCACAAAAACTTTTCTAATATTTGGGTAACCCTACAAATTGTACAGCACTTTACTTTTGAGACATCTGGTGGCATCCGTGTTAGTCGGCAGTAATACAAAATGAAGCTAGTTTTGTGTTTCCAAACAATAAAATAGGATTTATCAATGGATTTAATGCTCCTGTGCTACGCCTATTGAAAATGCGTCGTTAAATAAACTACGAATAAATAAAAAATTATGGGCTACTATAACCACACAAAATCTGCAGATTAATTCGGAAACACCCGGTAGCTTACAGGCCTCATCATTGAACGTGCGTCGTTTAATACGCCCATAAAATTACCTCAGAAACAAACATCCTAACAGAGACTCGAACAGAGGACTGTTTTCGTGTCTGTGACCTTAGACCCCGTAATTTCCTCTCCGAAACGAAAGAATTTTGCCTTGGCGTCGATTTCTTCTCGTGGGTGCTTTCCCGTCAACAGAAACCATCCTTGTCGGGACTCGAACTCAGTGTCGAGGCCTTCGTTTCCGAAATCTCCTCTACGAAGCAAAAAACTCTTCTTCTGTCTCGCTTAGTTTCGGAGCTACAGGAATCGCCCTTGATGGAAATCGAACTCCAGACACTTCTTCCAGAGTTCTGACTTTCCTGCTTTCTCTCATACCACCCAGACATTCAACAGGCACACCAACTTAAATACAAATTAAACTAAAACATTGAAATTTCTTAATTAAAATACAACTGTGCCATTCATAACTGCATAAATATGTATTTTAATAGAAGACTCAGCATGATGAGGTGGTATGCAAAACAGAAGGGTAGGACATGACAAAGAGATCTATGTACCAAGACAACACATTTTGAAGATGATGTGATAAAGCTCCTTAAAATATTAAATGATGAATAACACAGTAATGCAACTACATACACCAACCCCCATATTTCAAAGTATGAGCCTGGTTAGAATTGCGTTGGGTATGATGAATAACTGGGTTTCCATTCATGAAAAGAGCAGTCATTTACTCATCAACAACATCTTTTGACAATATTCAACATGATTAGGAAAACAATAAGCTGCACTGTTCAACACCTAGAATGTTTGCTGCAGGTTCCAGTCATGTCCCTATTATTCTCCCAATGTAAATGTGATGGAAACAGGCATGTGGGAAATTTGCTTTTTAATGGTTTGCACAAATGGAGAAGAAGGATATTGATTTCAGTTTTAAAGCATATTTCCTCCACTTCTTGGCTGAGTGGCTATATTAACAGGTATTATTTTAAAAGTCTGTAATCTGCAAAGATGCCTCATGCAAGATAACCCTACTACATAAAATTGATAGAGGGTACTTTATGTGATAGTTTGTACATAAAAAGGTATTGTAAAAATATACAAATGGAGGAGAAAGTGAATGCATATATGACATGAATTAATTGGTAATTGTAACAAAAAGCACTTATATAATTCTTCTGAAGTATAAAAATAGGATGTCTTCTAGATCAGTGTTTTGGGTAACATATGCAGATAATTAGAAATGGCCAAATAGTTGGTTCTTCTTAAATGTATGCATCAAACAAAATGATTGTGTTCTATTCTTAAAGCAAACTCATAAAATTATTATAAACATAGGGTTGCAACCTCTTCATTAGTGAGAACTGGAAGCATCAGTAAATCAAATGAGACAAGTAAAACACCTTATTAGAAGCACATTCAATTTTGTTCTTAAAAATACCTTAGCAGTATTTTTATGGTCATAAAGTATTGACAAAACTTTCTGAAAATGTCGTCTGTTACTTTGAATGCGTAGCTGAGCTCTGTGGCTCTGGTACACTGAAAAATATCTGTTGTCACAGCCACTGAATCAAATGCTAAAGCTAGTCCTTCATGTTGACTCTTTCCAAGTAAATTACATCCTTTAGATGCCCCCACAGGTAGGATTTGGTAGATGTAAAATCAGACCACAGATTTGGTTCATCTCATCCATCAGCATGTGTGACAAGAGTCTAAAAGCTGATTTATGTTGCAGGTAAAATGGACAGGAGCTTTGCCATGCATAAACCACAGTTTGTTACATTGTCAATGGTACAGCCAACATTATTTGAGATAATTCTGTTGAAAATGGAAATAAGACACCCTAAGAGTTGAAATACTAACTCATAAAGTGATCACCAGTTATTCCTGTCCAAATGTTACTTTTGAATTGATGCTTCATTGCTGCAGCCACTAACAAGGCTCTGACCATATCATTACAGGAGCTTTATCTTGGCTTGATTCTAGGAAGGAGTAGAACACAATCCTTAAATGAAATGCATGCAATTAAGAATCAGCCGCCTATATATTATATATTGCAGGAGGTGTCAGGCAATTAATCTGCATTTATTCTTCATATTAATACGCCATGACGCGTAATTAATTTCATCGCCTAGCGTGTGAAGGAATCTGGACCATGAAAAACTTGGCATCAAGACAAACTCTTTTTTGCCAGTATGAAGACGCAATTAAGGCTCTCAAGGAGGGAACAATTGCAAAGGCCATGTTCAAGTTGGAGAAGCAGCAACACAGAGTTAGAACTCTTAGCTGTGAAAGACTGTACTTCAATTACTGTAATTTCATTGAAACTTTATTTGTTTAATTATGCTATAACAACAGACAACATTGCAGCATTATGACGCCATTTGCAATGTCCATTCATTATTACCATCAGCAAATCAGTCATAGATTCCACTGCATTTTAGTATCTAATAACCAGCAAGTGTCCAGATCTTTCTAGAGGAAACAAAGTGTAACACATCATCATCATATAAAGTTCTTGCATCCAGACCTTCTAAGAAACATCAAATTGTAACACTTAAGTAAATTTAAAATGAATACATAGAGATATTTACTGTACACCAATATTAATATAAAAATTACCTGTTCACTTAAAGCTTCTTAAAAGTAACATACAAAGTCATCTGCTGACGGAATGGTAATTCTGACCAGCAAGTGAGTGGTCAGGAACAGAAATTACTAGACCTTTTGCCCTCTTAATTAAGTTTGCTTCTACGAGCGTTATTATGATATGTTTTCACTGTGCACTCAACTTATGTATTAACTCTCATGTTCCTGAGTATCAGCTGCAGTTTCTTTTCAGTTATTCGACCCACCATTTGTCTGCCTCTGCTTCTCAGCATCATCACTTTGCTACTTATGATTGGTGTGACACTTGCCCCTTTTAAACTTCCTCAACACCAAGATATATATCAGTAACAATTGTTTCTAAAGAATGATCCTCTTAACATTTTAGTTTCACTTCCAGGATTTCCACTCATATCCGTTCTATTCCTGAGAAGGACAAAAGATGGTGCCATAGAAAACAAAGTACATTACCTCAAGTATAGTAATTTGCTGACAGTTTAGGTTGATGGAAAATTGTAACGGAACTGTTTCTGAATGTTTTGCATCTTACTCTGAATAATGCAGACAGTGGAGAATGGAGTTCTAACTGCATTAGTTTTCTTACATGTTTTGGAAGAACTTAAAAATGGAAAAAATTGGCAAATATGTAGCAATTTATCAAAAATGTTTATATTCATGTGTATGTTTCACTGGTAAATAACAAAACATCATTTATTGCATAGATTCAAATAAACTATTAATATTATCAGTTGAATTTCAAAGGCACAACATCTGAAAACTGGAGCTGAAATATCACTCAACACATCCCAAAGTTCAACACTGCTGAGAATTTCCACTTCATTATGATCCATTAGGCATCAGGACTGGAGCTATGCAAGAACAAGCCTGCAATACTAATAACAAAGGTAAAAAATTAGTGAGTAAATTCAGATATAGTGGAACTTAATTAATATGGTGTGTAAGAGATAAGTAACAATGTCTCATTAAGACATGATTATAAAAGTGTATTTTGTTTTAAAATTCAGACTAGGCCCCTGAAAATTAAACAAATGTCTTCATTATGTGTAAAGTTCAACAGTGAACCTGAAGCTGAATTAGCTTAATGTAATTTACATTACCAATACCAATTTGTTAAGTCATCTTTTCCCACTGCATGGCACTTCCTCTGGTAGCAGGAGAAGGCATCCAGAAATGGAGGATCTCTGGAAATCAGGTGGGATGCTAACTCCTCACCATAAAAGGACTAGCATATTTATACGGGTCTAATTTTTTAACTAGCTGAGCGTGCTGTCAGCCTCTCCAAAAGAATGCTCCATGCAGTACAAATTTTTGTGCACATCTTCATCTCTATTTTCCATTAGGTTTCCTTGACAAGTTTCTCTGTGTATTCAAAATGTGGCAAAAGAAATCAAGCATCTCAAATGTGACCATGAAGTCCCTCTGTGAATTCATGCTGCCTCCTGTCCGAAAACGATCACTAAGCGATCTCTATCCCCCCCCCCCCCTCTTACCACATTCCCAAGTTTGGCATTCCTGACCTGCAGCATAATTAATTTAAGTAGCCATGGGATCTGCCAACGTAAAGCACTTATGTGAAGTGAATCTATCTTTCATCTACTGCGTGCACAGGGAAAATTTTGAGTGCCTTCACAGTTTATAGCATGCAGTCCCCCCACAACCTGTTAATTCTCGTGGAATGCTCTTCTTTCAAGTGCTTAGAATGAAAACACATTGAGCATTAACAGACTAAGAGCCAGTTGACAGTCTGACTGCATGCAGCCTTTGTAATAACACTGCAACTGCGCTCTCTCATTCAAAAATGAGGTATGGGATGAATGAGACAAGAAAGAAAGGATTGAAGAAAGTAAGAAAGGACTCCAGCTCGTGTATTAAATAAAAGCTGATGTTGTAATTAAGAGTCTATAATAATGGAACTGTGTACCAAAGAATTCTAAGGCAATGAAAATTGATTTTGACATGCTGTGTTATATTCATCTCATTTTTATCCTCATAATCATCAACCAGAAATTAGTTCTTGGGCATGTTGTGATTCAGAAGCAACCTTCAACTATGTGACTGCAGGCCTATATTCATAAATTATTTTAGTTATCTTACTGTGCGGGTGTTGACAGAGGTTGAAGGTGCTGTTGCCATGAAAATGTTGAGTGTCTGCCAGTGACATAAAGGACTCCAGGAAAGTAAGGTGAAGACAAATTTTGTTCCTTTTCCCTTCTCTTTCGATCGCAGGAGAACTGTTCACTTTGATTTTGTTGAAAGTTACGCATCGTGACAATGACCTTGGTAATGATGCACTTGCTGTCTACGAGTTTTAGGCCAGAAATTGATGTTGAAACTGGACCATCTACCAGATTCACCACATCTGGCTATGCCAAAAACTGAAAACTCATTTGAGGGGCCACAGAATTTCAGGGACATGCAATGGCCACCCTGAAAAGCATTCCTAAAGAGGAGTTACAGAAACGTTTCCAGCAGAGGATAAACCGCTTCACAAAGTGTATTGGTATGCAGGAAGACTGCTTCAAACATAACAGCAACCATTATTGGGCAAGTAATTAAACACAGCTTTTATGGGGCATTTCATGGATGTAATTGTCACATCTCGTGAAACAAACATATATGTCATATGTTGAAGTTTGAAAAATGGAAATTTATTCTGAACTTCACAGGAAAAAATCTGTACCTCAGAGGATAGCCATTCCATTCTGTTATTCCAAAGATATTTGAGACTATTTTATTGGATCATAAAGTGGTGATTTCAGAGAATAAAGTTAATGCCATGCACTACTAATAAATCTCATTCTAAGGGTTTTCAGACAGGTAACAAAAGAGGCTTATATTTTGGTAATGACAGCTTACTCTAAGGTAGAAAATTAATTATACTGTAAACTCATTAACTCACACAACAGCAGAAGAACATTAAATATTGCAAATTAAATTATAATAACTGCAAGAACTAAACAGTTATTCCAATTAATTTCCGTACAAAGCAAGAACTTAATGAGTAAATTATCAACTTTTCAACTTTACCTGGTGTGGCCAAGAATTTCATTTATGAGACAGAATGCACACTTTCAAAGTGCAGAATAACAAACATTACACTGGCACAGGGCACCAAATGTGACCAGTAAACAACACCGTTTACAATTGTGAAAACAAACATATATTTAAGCCATGAATGCATGACATAAAGGATTCACATTCCTATCAACAGGTGCATTTTTACATCATTTTATGTAGGTCTAATATGAAATCACATTAAACAGTTTGCCCATATGAGTCCCATTAAGTTAAAACCCACCCACAAGCATGTGATGGCTATGTTCTAATTGTGACCACCTCATTTCCTGGCAGTTTGCTTCCTGCTGCTGCACTGGCAAGTGTCACAGTGGATTCCACATTTAGTGAGACACACTGTATGAGACCAGACAAGATGATGGAATAATGCGCCTGATAATTGCTACAATACATACACTCCATGTACAGCAGGTATGGGTGGTTGATAATGGCCCTTTATCACTTCAAATGAGGATTTGTCTGAGAAATAAACAAATAATAAAAGACAAAAGTGAAAGGAAACAATGAAGAATTGTGAGGTAAGATCCTTATTTCCTTTTCCTTCTTCAAACATTAGTACTCTACTATTTTTTTAATATATATACATATATATATATAAAGAACAAAAAGCTGATTACTTATCAAAATAATTATGAATCTTGTACTTCTTTCTGGGTACGTGGCATTAAAAGAGTGAAGATGAGTCTTATATATAAAATAATATATTTAAAATTAAAAATACAACACAATTTAATGAAAAAACAATCATATACAGGTTGAGTCAAAAGTATGTTTACAAACTGTGTGTGTGTATTAATGGATCAAAAATAGGAAAGAATGTTTCTATGAACATGTGGCCGCAAATGCTTATTTTTCAAAATAATAGCCAAAAATAAGTCTCGATGTATGCCTTTATTGCCAAGGATAAGGACAGGGATGTTTCTTTGTAACAGATGCTCAAAGGTTGCTCCTCCATTCTCCACACATGCCCGAGCACAATGTACACAAGGTTGACGGATTCATTCATACGCAACAGGGTTTCCTCGAATCATCAGGCATGCATTCTGCCAGTACAATCACATAAAGTTTGTAAACATACTTTTGACTCACTCTGTATATATACACATACATATATATAAAAAGGCTAAATAGCTGATTACTTATAAAGAGATTTAAGAACCATGTACTTCTGGGTATATGGCATTAAAGAGTAAACATGAGTCTTATCTAACCATATATTTGAAAATAAAAAATCAACACAATTAATTTGAAAAAACAAATATAACAAAACTAATTTGAACATAACAATCATATTCTTCACCGGATGGCGGTGAGGAGGTCTAGGACTGATTTCTTCTCCTGAAACAAGAGATGAAAATCACATCAAACATTTTTATAAATGTCTACAAATGTAACCTTAAAAAATGTTAACATTACAAGATACAAGTTTCCCCCTCCCAATGAATAAGTTAAACATCTTACCTTCCGTGAACGATCTTTACTGAACACTTTCCAGAATCGCAGAGTCTCATCCCCAGTGCCGGTTACAATATCTTCTCTGTCTGGAGACACGGCAAGATACGGCACTCCAGATGAATGGCCAGTGAGATTTGCAACCCGTGACATGTATGGATATTTCCAAATGTGTGTGTTGTATTTGGAGTCACTGTGGGTGCTAACCTACAACAAACAATTAAATTTCCATAAAACATAGAATCAAAAGTAATGTAGTGAATTATGAATGTAGAGAATTGAATGTAGTTAGAAGTAAGTATAGTAGACCTTTGCATGTAGAAATCTGTTGATTCATTTCCTGTCTAGAGTAAAGCAGCAAGGCTAGTTCACCTTATTCTCAGGATATGAAAAAATGCAGATGTAGCCATTAGGAGTCAGCAAAATAATGTGGGAAAACGCTAACGGAAAGGTTGTGAAAGGAAGTTGAAGTGAGATCTAGAGCAGATGGGCCGAAACTTCGAAGATAGCAGGAGGTTACTAGAATCAAGATGGGCAAGGTGCAGCTGATTGGGCTACTTCTAACAGGTAAGCGCTGAGGAGACGTATCCAAGTTTAGTACGGGTGGATGAATAAATATTCAAAATTTCGTAACTAGAATATACTAAGGATAAAGTGAATTAGCCTAAATTAAGAAAGTAATGTTTTAAATTAAATGTAAAATTTATGTAGAACTTAGTGTTAGAAATAAATGTGATAGTCTTATGAAACAAGTTGTAGCCTCATGGACGTATTATCTATCATATTAGCTGAGCATGTTTAAGCTGACACCAGCATCCTTGGGAACTTGCCTTGCTCCATGCCAAGCCACACTACCACATTAATAAGACTAATCCACACGAATTTATACAAAGTAGAACGTTACAGTAACAATCTGGAATAACATCCATACCAAATTCCTTGAAAATTTGTCAGCCATTCTCATTAACAGGTAATGATGCAAACAATGACATCATCAGTTAATGCACAGGATAATGGATATTGGCATCACTGTAGATCGTAATCCAGCTACCTCACAACTTGTACCATGTCATGTTGGTATTACAGATTGCAGAGTACAATTATGGAGTAGCCTCAAACAGAGTACTTTACATGCCAAACGTCTATTGTTGTAAGTGTATGGTAGTACAAAGAAAACTTATCAGGTCCTCTGCACGGACTCAAACATGCCTAGGAAACACGCATTGGTACATCGCGCACACCAAAGGTATTCTAAAAAGTAAAAAAAGTTTGTCCCACTATACGCCATGTAGGCGTTTTGGGGTGAGTGGAGGTATAGCTCCTCTCTTCCTTGACCTCGGCACTAGATGGGGGTGAGTGGTCAGCATCACGCCCCGGCCGGCTTTACCCCCGGGGAAGGACCCCCGGTACCCATTGTAGAGGAGGCTGGGTGGGCCCCAGAGCCGGTCTGGACACAGAGGCTAGAGGAAAAATCCTCTGCCCCCGTCGGGGATCGAACCCCGGTCGTCCAGCCCGTACCTAGTCACTATACTGACTGAGCTATCCCGAAAGGTATTCTAGGAAAAGGAAAATTCAGCTCTTCATCATTTAAATGTTCCTGGTTTACAATGTCTCTGCTAACTCTGGGCAAGTCTGAGGCAACCACAGGGCAGATTCCATACCGCAACCAAAACGGTGATTACTAAGAGGGTCCCTAAAGTTTACTGAGTGTTCTGAACCACAGTGGGGGGTACGGTACACTTCATTTCCCAAGAATTTATTTTTGGAAAATTTGAAGACATCAGTTCATAAGCAAAATCTGAGAGATGTGGATGAATGAAAACCCTGTTAATTCCTCTGTAAACGACAAGTATTAACCTAATGAAAACTTATTTGATGTAAAGCTGGCCCTTTTACACTGCCAACACAGGGTGAAGGCAAGGAAGCGTCCCAAGTGGAGACGACTTCACAGTTATAATTTTATGGTTACATTAAGTGCAATCTTCATCAAAGTACAAATGTACAGATTTTATAAATTATGCCTGAGGCAAATGGCATTTCAAAATTATTTTTGCGGTGCCCGAATTTATAACTTGTGTTGGGCAAGGCCGTGGTCTAGGCAACACGGAGTTTTCCTCCGTGGCATCCCAACAATTACTCCATTCACACACAGAAGAAGGCAATGGCAAACCACTTCTGGATCATCTGCCAAGAACATATATGAACAGGTCCCAGTCCGAGAAAAGGATGGAAGGATCCTGTTCATATGGACCTGTCGTCAGACAGAACACTAAATAATATATAAAATGTTAAGGTGAACACAATATATATTTAAATTTAATCTTCTATTTTACAAATACTTCACTATCCGAAGAAAAAAAAAATAATAATAATATATCTTACTTCTATCAACAATATCGTTCCAAGTACAAATTGCAGATCACATCGACATGCAAAGAACTTGCCAGTTCAGAGGAATGTTTAGACCAGACAGGATTACAGACTTGAGATCCAGTGTTCACACACTGCTTTGGTTGTCCTGTGAGTGTGTTCCAGAAACGAATACACTGATCAGCTGCGCCTCCACCGCTAGCCAAGAGTCCACGTTGGTGCGGGGACCAGGCAATAGCTGAAAATAAATGTATTTCTGTATATTAAGAATTGTGTCCAAATGATCAGTTTGATACATCATGCTGCATAGAATATTAAAATAAAGAAAGAGAATGAAGGAGGCAGAGATGAGAAATGTGAAGAAATTTACTTTGCAAATTATAAATGCTGCGCAGAACAGTGAAATCAATGACATCCAAAGAATATGAGCACCATATTGGAGAAACCATGAACTTGTATCAGTTATATTACGCTCTTCTCAATTTTCCATTCCAGCACTCAATTACGAATCATGTGAAGCAGCAAATACTATACACAGTACAGGAAAACGAAATGCATTTACATAAAAAAAATTTGGGGGGGGGGGGGAGGAGGAGGAGATGACCTGGAGTTTTTCAATTAATGCTCAAGGCATGGTATAATGGCATTAAACAAAATTTGCTCCTATTGTTTTCAATCAATCCCTTCCACGATCAATATCTTTTTGAGAATATGAACCAAAACATAACATTCTTTTTATTTCACATTTGGAATATATCCACAAAAATGGTGTCATAAATAAATGTGATTTACGGGCAATGATTGGAACCGATTCTTCCAGCACTTATGGTTTTAAGTGCATGATTTTTCCTGCATCAAAGACTGCACAAACACGTGACAATATAATAACAATATTTATTCACTTCATAGAATCTTATTTTAATCCATCACAAATGCGGATGATAAACACAATGATTTCTACCTTTCACTGCTGCCAAATGCTGAGTGTAAGTCTGCACAGGTGAATCCAAATGGAGATTCCAAATATTGAGGCGATTGTCATTGCCACCGGATGCCAGGCTCTGCTTGTCTGGAGACCACTTCAAGCCGCAAACCTTTAAACAATGGATATTTATAGTAATTGAAATTGATGACAATAATTTAAAACATATTTTTCAGCTCTAACTATAATAACAATATTAGATGTGAGGTTCTGACCGTGGTGAAGATGTTGATGCTGTTCTTCTGGGTCATGATGCGATGCGGAGATGAAATGTCTTTATCTTCAGAGCTCAAGATGGAGACTGTATGTATGTGTCTCCAAAACTCTGGTATCTATGTCAGTCCACATGGTTTAACAATCCAGAAAAATATTACATCTGTTTTGCAGTAATAACACTTAAATGATTTCCTACTTACCTCTTGTCGATGGCCAAGCAACCTTCTCTCTGGCACAAGACTAGGAGTTCTCACATCACATTGTAAGATAAGTCCATCCCGACTTCCTGACGACACAACATCACCATTCCAAGCAAGCGATCCAACTCTGTCTGGATGGGTCAGCAGCTCATTAACTTGGGAATTTATAGCAACATCCCAGACCTGCACGTAGCCATGATGTGTGCCAACTGCTACCAAATTTCCCTACAAATACAATACACCAGGTCATAAATTTGTCCAATAATAAGAGTCAGTCCTAAATTATGTCAGAGGTGATTTGATGTGTTATCTGTTCGGTAACATTTCCTGGTCAGAATATGCAAATTCTTACCTATTATCTACAGCCACTGAAGAATATGGCAATAATATTTCATTTATATAAAATTATGACATCATGGTACATCAGAATACAGACAAATACATTTTTCTTTGCAAGTCTTCATGGATGGAGTAGGCTATATAAATAACGCCCTCGTAACTGGCCCCATCTCATACCCACCTTGAATGTGTGTAACTGTAATGTTTGCAAAAATTACTGTTAACACTAAACACCCACAAGCCAAAGTTATACAGACAAATGCATGTATCCTGAAATAAATATGACTACCTCACAACAAAAATCTCTATAAGACAAACCACTAAAATTTTGGGCTTGGTCTCCCTCACTTGGCAGGCGGAGGACACAATTCTTCTCCACCTTCCTCCAGGAAGTTTGCAACAAGAAATCCAAATTCTTCAGATTTCTTCTAATGCACACAACAGTGAACTTCAGAAATAACAAGGTGTTTCCTTTGTCATGGACACAAAACATAAAATGAAAAGCAGAAAGCACCCACAGAAATGGGGCTAGCAGCTGACACTGATTTGAGATGGGTACAAGGAAGACGAGCAGAAGCAGAATTGCAGCAGCAACAACAAGAGGCCAAAATGGGGACTTTGGCAACTTTCGGAATTAAGAACACAAGTCCACAGACTTACTGGGCATGAGACAAGCCTGAGGAAAGTTACTTTATGACAGGCAATAAAAAGTCTACTCCAACAGATAACAACCCTTCCTGATCCCATGTTGCTGTATAAGAAAGGGACCTTCTTTTGCTCTAACTTCAAGGGCAAAGTCCACAAGTCATATGTTAGCTACAGTTGAACACAACCTCCAATAACATGGTATAAAAAGCACAGTAGTAGAGTGTTAAACGGGAAGAGGCTATGCAAAGCTCAAGAAATATTGGCCACCTAATATCAGGACCTGCTCTCCAATAAACAAATGTGTTAATTGTAAACCAACAATTATGTCAAATAGTATTCTAGTGGCGGGTGACCATAGGCTGCATCAACATTACGCACTACATGATAATTTTCCTATACAATTAATAATGTATTTATGCACAACACATACTTTAAGATTAACAACAAACACAGCAATAACTAAATACAAGATTTCTAGCTTCTGGGTTGTTGCGCTATGTAGTATGGTCGATGTTTACCAACGTTTCTGAGGGCGTGCTGCCTCCGTCATCAAGGCGATGAATACTACACAGCGCAACAACCCAGAATACAGAAAACTTCGTAATCACCGCTGTGAAAACCTCAAATCTTACAACCAAATTCAAATTTAACAGAAATACTTTTCAACGACCTGAGTAAAAATAGTCTGGCCAATACTTACGTGTTCATTCCATGCAACTGAAGTTACAGAGGTGCCATCTCCAGATAAATCACACAGCCTTCCAGCCTGATTTGTGCTTGCACAAAAAAGATATATGCAAGTTCCTAATCCCACGCTTAACACATTCTCTGAAGACCAGTCAATAACATTGAGGTAGAAGTCATCTTGGAGATAAAAGGCATCCAACATCTTCAACAGAAAAGACATAAAATTCAAATAAGGTAGTACAGCACATGAAACTCTCAATGCTTAATATAAAGAAGAAGAATATTATAACTATTTTATAATAAACACTCTATCACTGTCTCGTGGCTTGTGTTGGCAGAACAGCTGATCACGAAGTCACAACAGACACTTCATTTGTGGATTTTTGAAGATTAAAACTAATACAAAATATGACTAACCTTGTAGGGTATTGGTGATATTTTCCTCCTTGACCTTCTCGGTGCACTAAGCAACTTTTGGCTCTGTGCACTAAGTGGTGACAAGGAAAAGATATTTGATCCTGGAATGAGCGCTCTTCTCTCATCACATTGGTCTCTAAGATCTTGAATGTTGGCGCCAAGAAGTTCGTTTATCAGCAAACATGTGTATGCCAATCTCCCACTCCCTCCGCCACCATTTTCACGAGCCTCTTTCGTAGTAAATCCATTCTGGCCAGACTCATATATTTAAAAACAGACACAAATTTCAGTGACATTTCTACAACTTGCTTATCTTAAGAGAAATTCATAAAGCTTATAGACAATGGGGAGTTGACAACTTCATGCAAAAGACCTGATGGGAAGTGAGCTATACAAGTACATCACAAATAGCAGTTTTAAATGACGGTATGAAACACTAACTCCATGTCCAAACAGAAAAAAAGTAAATTAATTACAGGGCATGCAGCACTGCTTATGTCCTCAAGTTGATAATCTGATAACATTTTTGTACAGTGCAATGGTAGTCAATTTTTGTGGATAAAGGTTCATTTACATATCTGATAAAGTACTGTCATGAACATAAATTGATCTCATCCTCAGCACAGCATACTCACTTCATCTATCCACTACTTTTAAAAAGTCACAAAAATCATAACTCAATGAAAAACACTTACTGTGTTCATCTCAAACTTCATCCGCCATCTGTTGCCATAGCGTGGCCGAATAAACCGATCGCCTGTCTGAAAGTAAGGAAAAGATGCCTGTAAAATCTCACAATTCCTTTAACCACATTTTCTCAACTAACTGAGAGAACAATATACAATATGAAGATAACTGTCTTCTGGGGCACTGTGCCAAGTAGCATCGCGGAAGTCCACAGACGTTTCAGAGGTGCTTGCTGCCTTCATCATCAGAGCAAAGAAGGCCGAATGTGCGTCTGAAATGTTGTCAAACTTCGAACAGACTACATGGTGCAACCTCCAGAGGACACTAATTTCCTTACCTGCTGCCATGAGAACCTGAAATGTCACCAGTATGGAAATATGTAACACACTTTTAAATCAGAGAAAAATTCTTATACTCAACTGCACACTTCATGTATTAGAAACCAGAATGCAAGTAAAATCTAGAATCGTCCTCAGCTCATACACCAGAGACACACACGACTACAGTCAAAATGCCTTCATCACCACTAAGCAGTGCAATAACGAACAAAGCTATCAGAACGACAAAGAAAATTTACACTTGGGTTATGAATGAACCTATTCTTTGCTGCTGCAGACTTCAAAGTTTACTTGCAGAAATTGTTTGCGATGGTCATACGAAGATGGAAGGATACCATCAGGCAGGATCCATGGGACACAGGATTGTCATTCTGGTTACTGCCAACCACACCTCCTACATCAGTTCTAGCTGCAACATCTCGTCAGGTTAAACTTATAGATGATGGAATGAAGCAGCGGATGGTGGAAGGTCTTGCTGCTGAGACTGGAATGAATAAGCAGTGGGCAAGAAAGTGTCTTGATGAATGCAACTGGGACAATACCAGCAGAAGCTTTTATTAGTGAACCTTTCATCAGAGAATTATTTGATAATTTTTGAGAGGGCAATTTTCAGTCTACAGTTTGTCTCAATATACATGTGAAAAATTGTGGATTGATACATTAAATAATATGGTTTTCCTTATTCTTACTTGTGCCATTATTGAATAAACTAATGTTACCCTATAAACTGCCACTCTACAAAGGAGCAAAAATGGGTGTACTGTGTGCCAGTGTCCACACTAAGGAGATCAGTTATCCTGCCTACATGCAACCCCCATTTTTGTTTTACTAACGTTATGGACTTCCATGTTTTGGCATCTGAGATGTTGGTAAGTATACCACTAGGGTCAGTATGGTGAAACCCAAGTTGTCAGGTCAAATCACCAGGGTTTTAAGACAGTTCTAGACATGTAAATGAACTTTTACCTGAGGCTGACAACAATGAAGAAGGAATTGGGCAAGTTTGTGATATAAGCCTGTGGACAGTAAATTTTAAATATGAAGATTGCTGTCTTCACTGTTGTGCTGTGTAGTCTGGTAGAAGTTTACTGACATTTCAGAGATCCATGCTTCCTCCATTATCACCATGATGATGGAGGCAGCAAGGACCTCTGAAACTGGATAAGTGAGCTGATTTCCTACCTCGCATGTGTACTTTCAAGCTACTACATATGAAAGTAAGACAAAATTAAACATTCTGTAGGCAGGCCCATGTTGCCTTACAAAAGTACTTTTATGCATTAAGTGGGGTTTTAAATTTGTAAATATGAATAAATGCTTAAACTTGAGAACTTTCAATTAAACTTCACAGAACATGTCAAATGTAGTTTCAAGGGTTGCGTCCTGTTGTGTTAGTATCTTAGCCCTGAAAAGTCCAATTTTTAAGGCCTGAATTCTGTAAAAGGATGCCCAGAATCCCTGAGGTTCAACACAAACAGTCATCTTATCTCAGTACAGACGCAATTAGATTCTCAACTCACTACCAGAGAATGTGGATGGCCAAGTCAAGTACGTTCATCACCTCCGATCTGCTGTGGAACTTGGTCACATGTCCTAGAATAATTATTAATATTAAGCCACACTTTCCTTCAAATTAGGCGACATATTGGTCTCTCTGCTTAACAGGCATGTGGCATAAATAAACGTAATTAATGGGAGATACAGACTAGCTGTATATTGACAAATATTATTGGAACTTAAAGCAGCTGTATGCTTTCAAGCACTAGATTTTTGTTGCACAGAGTGTACAAATACAATTTACATCAGTGACTTCCATAATTTCCAGTAGCAGTGCCAGCCTCCAATTAACAAACTGTGGAGTATATGCATACATGAAATTATCAGCTATACATATGAATAATATTTTTCTGTTTCATCATTTACACACAGGAGTGATGAAAAATGTATTACAATGAAAGAGACACTTCAAGTAAATTTGAAACTTTGAAATTTCAAACAGACCAGTCACTCTGGTAGGTGTTTTATTCTGCTATGTATTATTAATAAGAATAACCAGTGGTTATTTTTCTCTGGGTCATAAGAAGCTGCTTGTAATAAATACTTTGAAAATGTGGCAAAGTTCAAACATTTAAAAATGACAGTATTAAATCAGAACTGTATTCAGGACAAAATTATAGCTTGCTTACTACCATGCAGCTGAAAATCTTTTGCATTTCCATCTGTAATCTAATAATGTGAAGATTACATATACAAAATTATACTTTTACTGGCTGTAGTGAATGGGCGTGAAAGTTGTGTGTCAAACTACTGAGACTACACAAACTGAGGATGATTGAAAACATGGTGATTAAGAGAATATCTGGCCCTAAGAGGAATGAAACAGGAAGCTCTACAAAATTGCACCAAATAGTATTTGGAGCATGAATTAGTTTCATCTGCCTTAGGATACAGACTGTTGATATGCTCTTGCAAACATGGCAACAAATTCTTTGGGTTCCACAAAGGACAGGAAACATCCTAACTAATTCAGCTACCAGCTTCTCCAGAAGGATTCTGTTCCACGGAGTTAGTTACTTGTTTCATAACCATGCTTTCAATTAACTACAACTCCTCCTTCCTACATTAGCAAGAATAATTTGGGGTGGAGTTCTGTTGCTCTGATAGGAAATGAGTGTACAGTGAATAAGAAGTGCTCAGGGAACCTATGGGGGGGGGGGGGGGAGAATAAGAATGGAGTACAGAAAATTACATAACAAGGAGTTTCATAATTTATATTCTTCACTTAATAATGTAACCATAATTAAATTAAGATAGATGAGGAAATATTGTGGCTAAATATTAGAAGTGCATAGAGAATTTTTGTCAGAATAGAAAGCAAAGAGACTTCTTGACCACCTAATAACCATATCAGGAAGACAATTTACCACAGAAAGCATATTTCTACATCACACAGAATACTACATGTTTGGTAATATTACCTACATCAATGGTTAAGCACACTTGTATGATGGCTGTGATGGTTCTGCAGAAGTGATCAAAATAATATATGAAAAATGGTACCGTTTCATGAGTCAGTATAGTGACTGAGATGCAGGCTGATGACTGGGCTAGGAAGGAATTTTTCTCTTTGTCACAATGTCCAGTCTGGATGTGGGGCCCACCCTACCTCCCATCCAATCCATTGAAT
The DNA here is from genome assembly GCF_977971745.1 of Zootermopsis nevadensis. Classification (NCBI taxonomy): domain Eukaryota; kingdom Metazoa; phylum Arthropoda; class Insecta; order Blattodea; family Termopsidae; genus Zootermopsis; species Zootermopsis nevadensis. The sequence continues at coordinate 10,793,852 of NW_028259148.1, read as the reverse complement.
ACCAGGGTTCTTTTCTCAGGCTTAAGGCAGCTGTGGCATGAAGTTGACCCCTTGCCCCCTTCTACTGCCAAGGTTAAGAATGCATGGAGCTTTACCTCCAACCCCCTCCAGTAATGACTATGCTTTCACCATTTATTTCCTATGGAAATTGAACCCAATGCAGTGACTTTGTAAGTGCAGCTTCTAGCTATTTTTGTGAATAGCCATATTCATTCCATCCTCACACTTAATTATTTTCTGCATATGCAGAATAAATTTAGCTTCTAAAAATATTTTGTATGTACAATGATGAAGTTCCTTATATACTGAGGAGCATCCACATCAATTCCCTGTTTTACAACTGCATGTGATTACTAAAAATCTCTTGTCATGCAAAATCTTCGGTTATAAATTTCTGTAATATTATGCAGTTATTTATGGGCGTTTCTAAGGCAAACATGACTTTGAGTACAGTCGTCAAAATTACTAGGTATGTATGTTCCTGAAAACTTTTCTGTAGGAGGTCAAATTTTGGAATCTCTGCTTTGGGTTTCTGACATGATAAAATGTGAATTTCATTACACCACACATAACCTTTCAAAATCTTGGATTCCACTTAATCTCTTGTTATTCATCTTCATATATCTCATAGCAGACTAATGCATCTCCAGCTTTTAAACCAATCCATCCACCAGCTGAGGACTACATTCAACAACCTTCATTTTTAAGGTGGCACATGCGAGCTAACAGTCGTAATAAACTACAGTTCATACATTCTACAACGTATTATGCAGAATATTTCAGAAGTGTATGAAATGGCATTCAACAGATCTGTTGCTCTGTTTATTAATTTGTAAATTCTTTGCAAGTAAGCATTTTTTCTTATTCCCACCCACCCCCCAGTTATCACCTCTTGCTCTTTCTCACATTCTATCTATTTGAAAATGGTCAAGGACCCCATTCATGTTCACCATAATGTGGCTTATGTTTTAAAGTGATCATAAATATGTACCATGATAATTTGGTTTCCATTTTTACATTGAAACTTTCACAAGAAAGTAATTCATAATAACAAAATTGACTATCATATTGTAGTGTAGACAACTGGATTAGAAACATGTAATATTTTGTAAAATTTAATGTTGTTTATTGCTTTCCCTTGCAAAATTCACACAAGAAACTGAAAAACCAATTTGCTAAATTTCACACGGATTTTCTCTATTTACATTTTTAAAGAATCTGTTTCTTTACATTCTTCACCTTTCTAAACACATTTCAGATTATTTCCTGACTACAGTGTAATTTGATGACATGGAAAGACTTGCAGAAAAAATTCTATCACTTAGCTGTAGGTCCAAGAATGACAGAAAATGCCAAACGAAGAACAACAATACATTCATAACATGTTTCATTCAACTCACCCATAAACAAAATCTCGCAGAATGAAGTAGATGAAGCTTAATGAATTTTTCCTGGCCTACCAGCCGTGTCAGATGGTCAGCAGACTGCTTTCTGTTCTGCAAACTACCTGTGCCATGGAAACAGTTCACCAAATGTGATATTGTCAATTGTTTTTGGCACAGGAGACTCAGAATATGTATCCCTAAACACTAAGTTAAGTAAAAACAAGATGCTAGGTACTGCTTCACAATGAATAAACATTATGCTGTGAAAAAGACATCAACTGCTGAAAAAGGATGGATGGACTGGTGCCAGCATATTACAACATACGACCTGCGAGGGCTCTTGTATAGTCAGAGTCATAATACATGTTAATTACTTCACTCATTTTGTACTGAATTGCAATCATCAATAAATATTTTAATATGGTCACACGACTCTTTGATCACTTTCTACAATCTGCACATATGAAACATCTGAATTCATGTACAAAATTTGAAAAGACCACTTACCACAAGAGGTAATTTATTTAATTCTTAATTTAAACTGCAGGTCTCACTTGTGACACATGCTAACATTTACCATTTGTATGCATTCCATCCATCTTGAATGCTTATTATGAGGTATTCTTGTGTAAAGAATCCTCATTACAGACAAAGTAGAAATCAAAGTTGTTCTTCAGATTCGGATGCTTAGCTGTGCCACTCTCTCGGAAGATGCCAACTACGTCTCTCCACATTCCAGGGAACATTTAGTTGACATGAAATGCCAGTCATTTTCAGACAAGAGTTCAGTGCAGTGATGACATCTGCGGGGCATGATGTCTTTCACTCGAGAACAAGGTTACAATGTTGCTGCGGATCCAAACAGGTATAAAAAAGACCTGGTGGTGTTAGTACACCAATAACAAACATAGGAAATATGCTTGGTAGAAGTTTGCCCCAGTTCTGTTTTTTTTATGTTACCCTGGCAAAATTTTGTGCATTTAAATTCCTCCTCGTACAACAGAACTCATTATACAACCTTTTTTACCATATGTTTCATTACCTGTCTTTGGTTCAAGTATTGACACATGTCTGGAACTATGAAACTTTCTTGAACAAGTTCTAGAACATGGTATTAAGATACTGAAACAGAATGAAGTGATGTAAGGACAGAAAGGACACTACAGTGGGTGCATGTCACATGGTAATTACAACCACTGCAGTGGTGTTGGGATTGAAAAGAGCATGGGGACTGGGCAGAGTTCTGCGTGGTGCCAGCTGACCAGGTGCTCAAACTACCCAATAATGTCTCACTCCAGCAAGGATGTGAAAATACTCCCATATCGAACCAAATATTCTTCAATGCAATCTCCAAAAAACCTACAAATAAAATATGATGTAATAGCATTCTCATGACCTCTCAAGTGATGTTTTCCAACAAAAACGTAAAATTCAACTTTTGTTTCTACATTTGCAACAATTTGAATTTGCTTATTTAAATTCTCTTACAATAACAGGTGAAGCGCAAAAACAATTTCCATATTAGGCCATTCCACTACCATCAGAGTTACCTTTTACTTGGATTCTAACACTTGCACCTTCCTGACTTGGCTGCTGGCAGCCGACCTCCAGATCGGGCATGGGTATTCCATCTTGGGATGGATGAGCTGCTTGTAGAGCAGCACACCGTTCTCGATGGACAGGCCACTTCTCCTATTAAGGAGCGGGCCTAGCACGCCCTCTTTCCCGCCTGGTTGACGTGCGCCGACCAGGTAAGACCAGTATCAAGTGTGACCCCCAGATACTGCGTTCTTTTGACCCATTGTATCAGTTGTCCGAGAAACTGCACCGCTCTGGGCTGATGGATGCGTCTCCCGGTCTTAACGAAGAGAACTGCGGTGCTCTTCGAGACGCTGATAGCAATCCTCCAGGCCCTGAGCCAGAGCTCAAGTCTACCGAGGTAGGCCTCCAGATAACCGACTAGATGCTTTGGACTAAGGGATGTGGTCACGACAGCCGTGTCATCCGCGTACTGCGCTAACTCGACGTGGGTTTGTCGTTGACATACAGACTGAAGATCACAGGGGAGACGAGTCCACCCTGCACGACTCTGGCCCGCATGGCACGAAGTGCGGACGTGGCCAACTGGAAGGACGTGTGGAATGTCCGGCAAGCAGGGTAGGATGAGATGGTTTTCACCAGGTATGACGGGAAGTTGAGGACGGTCAGCTTGTAGAGGAGGCCTTCGATCCACACTGTGTCAAAGGCTTTGGCCTCGTCCAGGAAAACCGCGCCGGTTAGCCGCCTCTCGTCGAAGTTCCTGTCGACCCTTTCAACGAGGCGAGCCAGCTGCATCGTCGTGCTGTGTCCGGGTCGAAAACCAAACTGCTCGTCGCACAGCAGCCAGCGTTCGTTCACCTCGTGTAGGACCCTTGTTAATAGGATCCTATCACAGAGCTTGCCTTCCGTGTCAGGAAGACTGATGGGTCTGTAGGAAGAAGGTAGCGTGAGGTCTTTCCCCGGTTTCAGTAGTACTGCGCAGGACCGCGTTTATGTAAATATGGAACAACAATGGTCAGCTTTTATATAAACACCTCAATCTACAACAATGCAAGAAAAAGTATTGGAATTTCTAAACCACACCTGTAACAATCTTGACCGTGCATACCATAAGGCTCATTTCTCATTTCTTATGCACGCCTGAATAAACCTTATTGCACTCCATTTCTTTACTGATTGTTACGTCATAGTTTTCGTCGGCTTTCGTTAGTGTGGAAAGAACAGAGCTGTGAATCGCTTGTAGAAGTGCATTGTAGACGAGATACTTTTTGTGCTGTTAAAAACATTCAGAATAAATATAAGGTAAGATATGTGAATTATTAAGAAATTCATGATACTGTACTCTCTCATTTTAACCTTGTATTCTATTGTTTATTGCGGGTGGACATCAAGTTCTCTTCCCTTGAACGAAGAGTTAGGCAAAGGGTTGCAATATTTTATTGTTATTATCATTTTTCAACATATTTACATGTTTTCATTTATATTTAGTTACAATTGTAAGAAAATTAACCTTGTATTTCTTATGTAAGATTTGAGGTTTTCACAGCGGTGAGTATGAAGATTTCCTCTTACATAATTTCAAATAATACGAGACTGACGTCTGTTAGTTTACGGCATTGTTTATAGTAAAATAATGTTCTAGTAAACAATTAAGAATTTAAAATTTTAAGGGGTAAGACGTGTTCAGTAGCCCAGAGACTTAATAAAAATATATTGCATGTATCGCATTGATACTTAAAACTCTACAGAATTTTCACCTGGTGTGAACAATGAAAAACGTTGCTTATTACATGACACTGCATATATTTCTCATATGTAGAGCTTCGCGGTTCACCTTAGCGATCGCCAAAATCGTATAGAATCTCGATAGGCATTTCTATAACTAGCAAACAAACTGACGACACAGAGCCAAGTCCTGCTTGAGAATCCAGTAGCAGCGCATTTAATCATGATCCACTCTCCCCTTTTCAGCAACAGTCGAAAGGGGGAGGAGGTGTTCAGTTCTGTATGTCGTTGGTTCACTTCGCCCACGCCCCTGAAAAAGGGTGTACTCAAAACACAGCAATGTACAATTAGAAACAAAATAATTTACTTTCTTAAGACAAATTGTAATACATACACGTTACACGGGGTCATTGATTACCCTACTACAAACAAACAAAACAAAAAGCCCCACGACTCGGCTCGCTCTCGGCCCCTCCCTGGCCTTGACCACCCTGAGGGACCAAGAATAACCCAAAAACACTGTAGTTGCCCCTTCCACCAACACAACAAAATCAAAACCTATTCAGACGGGCAACTACAACGTCAAACCAAATACAAACCAAGGTCACCTCGAAGGTGGTGCCCAGCTGGAGAGACGTTGCCTACCGGATCCGTAGCCACAGCCTGAGTGAGCCTCCGTGTTCTGGCGAGAAGAGGTCTCCCCAAATCAGCCCCCTCTCCTAAACCGGCCTAACCTCCCCACACTCATGCCCACCCCTTTCGAAGTTTCACCGTCACAACATCAGAGCCGAATTTAGTCGGCTCAATCAAAAATGCTTCGCTTTTATAAAAGCGGACATTTTATTACCAAGGTTACTAAGGACCGCGGACCTGGACCATATCCTGAAGCACATGAAGTCAGTCCATACCCTCAAACCCATTTACTTAGTGCCCGTTTTAATATTATCATCCCACCAATATTTGGGTTTCCGAAATGGTCTCTTCCTTTCGGGTTTTCCGATAGAAATATCGCATTCCTTGCCTCTGCTATGCGTACTGCATGCCCCACCCATGTCATCCTCCTTGATTTTATCACCCGAGAAAAATTCCAATTATAAAGCTCCACTTTGTGTAATTTTAAACATTATCCGGCAGGACCAAATATTCTTCTCAATGCCACATTGTCAGACACACTCAGTTGATAAGCAGGTATGTCAATGAGAAGAAAAACCTGTTATAACAATGGGAGACTATTTTTCAGGAAATGGAGTTAAAACAAGAAATCTGCTGTTCTCGACAAGATGGCAGGTGCATGTGCACCGAAGAGCTGTCCTCTCTGAATGACTTGAGACAGAAGAACTTGCTGTGTGACGCAGTTTTAAGGTTGGATGACGGTGGCGCTTTTCCTGTCCACAGAGTTATCCTCTCGATGTGCAGCGAATATTTCAGGTTTGTTTGGGCGCTCTTGAGTTCCGCGCCGTAGCCGCGCGGTCTGAGGCATCATGCTTCGGACCGGCGATACGGAATGCGCGCTGGTTCGAGTCTCAGGGGAGAAGAGATTTTCGACCGGAATATGGGAAATTAGGACATAACAGGACTTCAGGATGTAACAGACGTCAATTAGAATGTGAAATTTGATATCGTTTCTTCTTTTTTGCAGGAAATTGTAATTTTTCTATTGTGGTGAGATATCAGGTTCTCACGGCGGTAAGTATGAAGATGGCTCTCTTCTGGATTGCAATGTAGAAGTTGACTGCCGTTACTCCCTGGTTATGGGGCAGTTGCCACAATGTACAAACACTAACGTATATCTTCAATTGTTTGTCGGCAAGGGGTTGGTGACAGAACACTCATTCAGGGGGCCTTCGCTTTGTACAACAATGATCTATCAGTGCAATGCATAGCCTGAGATATGTGCGATGCCCCCTAAATCATCCATTACCAAGATGGCTTCTTCTCGTTTGTAGCGCCGTGAAGTCTGTCAGTCATCTTCTTACCGCCGTGAGAACCTAAAATCCTTCTATATATAGATCTATGTGTGCGTGCGTGCTCACGCAACGTATAGAAAGTATTCACATAAAATAAAAATATATTCATCACACAACAGACGTTAACAAAAGTGACATTACTTTTTGACTACGTAAATTATAAAGATAAATGAAACTTCATGTAAATTACTATTATGAATTTCTGTTCGCATTTCTCAAAATCAGGCCGCTTCGAGGGAGCACAAGCCCTGTGTACTTATATATTAACGGCTGCTTCGTGACGTTACAGGAACCTCTTCACCACGACACTGCACGCCCGTGAGCAGAACGACGTTCTCCTTCACGGAGTCAACTCGGATATCATGGCTCAAATATTGGATTATATTTACACAAGGAAGGTGGACATTCATTACGGAAACGTGTGTCAGCTGTTAAGGTCAATACCAGAATAAAAATTCATATCGAATGCAGTTAGATCATCTGCTCAAATTTTCTCCTTGCTCTACTTTTCATATCTCTACCTCCTTCACTTTCGAACGTCTTGCCTTCTCTTCAACCTTCCTGTACCAGAAGGACGAGTGGGCTCTGCCTGGGGACCTTCACAGTTCGTAAACTTCTCCCTTTTCCCCAGTTAAATGAAGCGCCTGTCACTACTTCGTCTCCACGTTCTCTCCTCTTCATCCGGGTTTCAAAGGGTTTTTGGTAAAAGATGTCGGCGAAATTCTGTGGTGTGCCGACAATACAGAATCTAGTTCTAGTTGCAGTGTTTCACTTCGTCGAGATTTCGAAGGAGCTCATGAGCCCGTTCTTATTCTCGCTGCCGCAGGTGTCACTTTTGCGCCGGCCTTGAATCTCACGCTCGTCGCTTCGTTTCGCGCCACTTCGCTCATTTGTCTCAGCACAGCGAGGAACTCCTGGAAATGCCAGTAGAGGAGCTGCAGGCGATTATCGGGGCGGAAGATCTGAACGTCAAAGACGAGGAAGTCGTGTGGAACTGCGTACTCCGGTGGATCGACCACGACGCAGAAAACAGAAAAGGACACATCGCAGAGCTCATGACGAACGTCAGGCTGGGACTAATTGACGAAGATTTCTTCCTTGAGAGGGTCAGTATGCCCCTGAAATCGTGGATGTTTACATGCAGAGAAAGCACGCAAGTCCAAATCCACTTACTCTTAAGCAGCGATTTAAGCTGGGCTGATCAAGTAGATTATACGGTGAAGAAAGCCTGGAAGGAACTTCATTTTACAATGCGTGTTCTCAAAAAGGGGAATAGTAGCACTAAAAGTCTAGCCTACACATCACTAGTGCGTCCGATTCTGGAATATGGGGCGGCGTGCTGGGATCCTTACAGGGAGGGGCAGATAAATGCGTTAGAACGGGTGCAAAAGAAAGCAAGTAAATTTGCATATCATAGGAGCGATTCGAACTGGGAAACCCTGGCACAGCGTAGAAAGATAGCACGTATATGTGCTCTCTTCAAAGCGTGTACGGGAGACCGGGCATGGAAGGCTATAGGTGACAGATTGCAAAGGCCATACTACCTGAGCAGAGTCGATCATATTCGGAAAGTTAGGAGCAGAAAACAAAGAACAGATATCGGAAAATATTCCTTTGTAAATAGGACCATCCAACTCTGGAACCGGCTACCTGCTGGGGTTTTAAGGACTCTCTCCTGTAAACCAAGTGCTTTTAGGAAGAAGGTTAGAAAAGTGATAAATGAGTTGGAGTGAAGGGAATACGAGGGAAACAATCAAGAATTCGGTGAAGTAAGTGAGGTGAAGGGGGGTAAATCGGGGTGAGGGTGGGAAGGCTACATAAGTGGAGTGACGAGGAGGTCCTGATGAAATGTGAGTGCATCAGTCATAACGTTATGTAATTCATTACTGCTATCGTCTTCTACTTTAGGTTATCTGTTGTGTTTAAACACTTTTTTTTTATTTTGCGTAATGTGTGTGCCTTGGGGGTTTGTAATTTTATGACCTTTTCTTTAGTGTGTTGTTTGTGTATTATTGTAGCAACACTGCCATCCGGTATAAACCCATCTGCAGTAATAATAATAATATAAATATATGCACATGTGTTAGTGTGTGTTCATGTATTGTTCAAAACAACTAATTATTTATCCTTTACCTTTTATTCACCGTAGATCTAATTTTTCGTAACTTTCGTTCCACGCCACATCATTTTGAAGATGAATTCGAGTTATCAACTCAAGACGATCGAAGCAAGCAGCTCGCATGGGAGAGATAATAAATACGTATCCATGTTTGGTTGTAACTCGAAATACAGATCTTACTGAAATCTGTATCTTGCAACTGAAATATTTTTCAATAGAAATCTTCAAGGTCGATTTTAACATTGTTCTCCCTATTCTCTGTAACCTGTACAGTTGTGAGAGCGACATTACGTAAAGCAAGAAATTTCTTCTCCTGTGTATGCCATAATCTCTTTCAGTGGGTTTTCCCAACCAAAACTGTGTGTTCGTTTGTAATGAAACCTCCAAAGATTCATACTCTCTCTTCTTAAATGTTTATAAGGTGTACATTGCACTGTTAAACAGGTAAGACATCACCCTTATGTGACGGACAATGAGACATGTAGACCCGTGATCGAAGAGATGCAGAAGTTTTTGCACGACAAAGAAATGATCTTGGCGAACGACAAAGAATTTCTGACTCCAAAGTTTGCCAGCCCGCGGATCCCTCATGACATTCTCTTTGTTATTGGAGGGTGGACCGCGGGAACTATCGCTGATTCGATCGAAACATACGACACGCGGGCAGACCGATGGATTAAGGTGAGTACCACACAAATGCTCCGTGTTGAATAATGTCTGCAGAAAAACCCTTTTATCTTTTGTTATTTCTGCCACTTAATTTATTTTCTCATTTCATTTAAAGTATTTGAACTCTCTTTGCCTATTTTCTTGCCTTCATTTATTTCCACTGCATTCGAACGTTTTTTTAAAAAAAAATAAGTTACAGGCACGAGAATTAAACCGAATAAACAAATTAAATAAACGTTTCTCGTATGTGAAATACGAGGTGCGATCGGAAAGTTTCAAGACTGTGTCAATAGAGGGCGAACCGGATGTAGTACGAGCTTCTGCCTTTAGGGGGTGCGGCCTACGTTCATAGTGAATCAGTGTGCCAGCCGGCATCATCGAATTAGCATTTGTTTCTTAATTACGGGCGTTTTGGTAGTGCATTACACCGACCCTCCTGCGATTTCGGAATGGCGTGTGCATCAAATTTTGCCAAAGACTCGCCAAAACGGCTACGGAAACCTATGAAATGCTAAAGCAAGCATTTGGGGAGTCCGCAATGGGTCGTGCACAAACTTTTGTGTGGCATTCACGTTTTAAAAATGGCCGAACCTCTGTCGATGATGACGAGCGTTCTGGACGACCATCTTCGAGCACAACGCCCGAAAATGTTACGAAGATTCGGCAGGCCATTCACGAAGATCGACGTCGTACCATCAACGACTTGTGCGACATTGTTGGGATAGGCTATGGGACCTGTCAGCTGATTCTAAAGGAAGAACTCCACATGCGACGCATCCTGTCTGAGGACCAGAAGCAGAATCGACTTCTCGTTTGTCAGGAGCTCAAAGATCTTGCAAGAACCGACCCCAACTTCCTTTCTAAGCTCCGTGTGACTTCTTCCTCTTCCCAAATATGAAAATTCAGCTAAAGGGAAGGAGATTTGAGACGATAGAAGAGATTCAGGCAGAATCGCAGATGGTGCTTGACAGGCTGACAAAGAAAGATTTCCAGGGATGCTTCCAGGCTTGGCAGCGGCGCTGGGATCGTTGTGTTCACTCCCAGGGGAACTACTTCGAGGGTGATGGATGAATTTAATACCTGAGATAAGTGTACGGGTTTTTATACGCGCAGTCTGGAAACCTTTCGATCGCACCTCGTATGTGTTAAAATTGGAGTCCACGAAATAAATTTTGTTCGCCAAATACAACATTCACTATAAACGTCCTACATGAAATGTTATAACAACTTGTCTGATGAGTTTGCACCTTAAACGAAATTATTGTCGTCCATCATTGTTATTTACAATATTATAAATTACGTTAAGTATCGAGCAGCGAGAATGTTGGTCATTTGGTTGGTAACATCGTGTGAATCGGTACGTAATTTCATTGTTTCCGGGGAACGTACTACCTCCAGCTTCGCGTCGTTTAAGACCCTTATTAACAACCGCTGTCTTCATCGCTTTCAGAGCCTCATATGTCAGAAATGTATAACATATCCCACATCCATCTGAGAGCAGAGACAGAACTGAAGTAGAATAGCAGTGGATCAGTCACTTAGAGACTTCAAGAAAACATTAACCACAATTTCACCGTTGTTTCTCATTCATTTCTCACGACTTTTCTCGCGTGCGGTAGGCCGGTCCAGCCAGCACGGTGTAGCAATATTCGTCCACTGTTGAGGGCTTTACCTCTACTCCCTTGGTTGCCCATAATCTTAGGTAAAATATTAAACTTTGGTGGACCTCACGAACAAAAGAATTATATGCCCGTATTATGTCGTTGTTGTAGATGGAGGAAGGCGATCCGACCGGACCGCGAGTCTGCCATGGCACGGCGGTAGTCGGTTTTAACATTTACGTAATCGGTGGTTCTGACGGCGTGCAATTCTTGAGCTCAGTCCGCTGTTTCAACGCTGTTACAAAGACATGTCACGAGGTGGCGCCCATGAATGCCAGCAGGTAAGATACGAACTCCGTCCTTCTTGAAAAGCTGATAGTTATTCTGCTAGTCAATAAATATATGTGTGCAATGGCTATAATATGTACCGCTCACATACAGGAGCATTCAGTAGAGTGCATCAGTGTCGGTCTTCGTTAAAACCCGAATAGAAGCCAGTTATTAATTTCGTTCTTAGTTTCTCCGGGTTCTAAGTATACTCGTTTGAGTTACGATTCAACAGTAGAGAATGCAGAGTGAGGTTCTGCGAAAGAGAATCTGTTTGTGTGAGCAATAAATGAGCTTCAAAGCCAGAGGAGAGTGAAGCATATCAACGTCTGTACTCTTTGGTTTCAGAGGCTACCTCAGTGTCGCAGTGCTCGGGGGTCTGGTGTACGTTGCTGGTGGCTACGCTGACAGTCGTCGACATAGAACGGCCGAGCGATACGACTACAGGACGAACCAGTGGTCTATGATCGCTTCTATGAACACGCACCGATCCGACGCAAGTGCGACCGTACTCAGTGGTAAAGTGAATCTCGTGAAACAGAACCTCGTCGATTAATGCAAAATGGCGAGGCTATCAGAACTGAGAGATAGAATCCAGTTACACTGCAGGTGATAGAGCGCAGTAAGATCCAATAACAGACTAAGAGAAACTATTGTATAGAAATAGGTCTAGTCCTGAACGTATTTCCTGTAATTTGCCAACATTTCAAATATGCAGGATTTAATTAACTGTGATCGGAAGTGAGAAGCTAACGACAGAATGGAACACAGAGGAATTGCTTGCTGTTGCTAGGACATTAAATGCATCCACAACTACAAATTGTCCCACATCTGTATTACGTACGGATCGGTACAATTACTCAGAACATCTCAAATATATTGTATCATATAGCTTGGTTCCTCTTTATAGATAAAATCTACGTCGTTGGCGGATGCAGTGGAGATGGATATCTGGCCTCAGCAGAGGTGTATCACCCACAGACAAACCAATGGACAAACATTTCCCCGATGTTTTCCACACGCAGCGGCCTGTCTTGCGTCGCCTTCCAGGGCAGCGTGTACGCCGTAGGTAAGAATTTGCGACTTTGTGAGCAGCATTTTTCTCCTGCTTTTACGGAATTAGTTTGTCAACATTTTGAACCTCGTATTATGTGATTTGTGTATCGCGGTTTCGACGAATTTCTCCACAAAGCTCACTAACAACAACAACAACGCGTAATCTTTTCTTAAGCGTGGGAGAGAAATTTCAATTCGCCGTGCGCTGTGGCAAAACTGGTGTAACCGTCCTCTCTCACACACGGCTCGCTGTTTGTTTATTGTAGTCAAAACCAGTGTCTCTCATGCGGTTACAACGTTTAATACTTAGGAAGCGAATTCTCTTGTCTTGGGAAACTGATAGACGTCACTGGGATGATCTTGGAGAAGTATACTTTTATTGTCTCTTGAGACACACAAACGTATATATATCCAAACAAACTTATTGTAAGGTAGCACAATGATTCGGCTATTTTTCCTTATATAAAATTTTACGTTTGAATAAAACATGTCTGCTCGATTGAAGAACCAAAACTTGAGAGCGCCCCGTAACCACAGTCGCCCTTAAATACTCCCGTATTACGAAATTGTTATTAAATTAGAATTAAATGCGGCGATCTGATTCGTCCCCCCAAAATCACACCTTAACGGCGGGAACGCGCCTATAAGCCATATTCAAATTTCATTGGTCAGTCGCAGTGAGGCGATGGTTGTAATGCAATCGTCATTCCACATCTGGAAAGGCTTAAGTGCACAACTTATATGATTGCGCAATCTTTGTTTATTTCACGTTCCCTCTAGACGGAAAGTCGAGAGGAGAGACGTTCAAGCGACTGAGTGTGGCCACTTTCTTCCAATTTAATACATTTAACAAGGCTAAAATTAATAAAATCAATCAATTTTGGATGAAGTAAGGCGTTCTAAATACCATCTAATCACAGCTCCTTCGTTTATATAAACCAGATTAACATGCCAACGCCTGGTTTACCCTTCATCTCAAGGTTCAGCCCGTTCGGGAATCGAACTATGAACTTGGACTGCCACACTGGCCTCGTCTCCCTACAGAGTCCGCGTTGTTTAAAGCGGTTTCTTTGAATTCCGTGCTCTTCAATCAGTGGTTTATGTAACAAATTACGTTTTCAACAATGTCATGTGTTTATTGTTGAACATTGTTTTCGGACGTAGTCGTATGTAGTAGTTAAGTGCTGCAATACAAAATGATTTTGGAAATTCGATGGAGTCACTCGTCAGTCGTCAGATTGCCTGGGAATGTGTTGAAACGGATTCCGTTGTTTACGCGTGGGTTCGGAATGCTTTCAACACATGTTTCGACTATGTAATTATAAGCTTCGTACGTGACTGTAATCTAATATGCACATTGAACGTGGCATTAAACTTGGGTTGGGTGACTTCCGAGACACTGCATAGTTCAGGACAACCTTCTTGTGATGGCGTACTGTAAATGAACTACAGAACTGTGATTTGCGAGTTTCATAAATTCCGTCATTCATTAATCGAGCTATAAGGATGAGAAAATGTGCTCCATCTTAGCCATTTTTTCTTGATTTTGTTGCTGTTACAAACATGAAAATTGCAAAAAGGAGTGAATTTGTCTCTTCTCACTCATGTGGCTTTAGATATTTTTTGTTTCGTTCGTTCATTCATTACGTGGACCGAATTTCATATTTATGAGGTGGGCGGAGTATGTAGTACTCAAGGAATATAGAGAAATGCTAAGTTTTAATCTGAAAACCTGAAGGGAAAAGACCACGTAAACAGGAGGATAATATTAAAAATAACTTTAGAAAAAATAAGTTACGTGAGAACGGTCGAATGATATGATCTTGTGACATGGTAATGAAAATTCTGGTTCCATTGAAGGGCAGAAATTCCTTGACCAGTTCAAGGAGTAATAATTATCGGCAAGTACTTGAACACTTTTCGTTCGGCAGCCCAATTTCGTATTTTGTGACCTAACACAGAGCATTTGTACCCGCAGGAGGATTTGTCCGAGCGTTTGGCGCTACGAGCAGTGGCGAGAAATACGACCCAGAAACAGACACGTGGACCCAGATCTCCCACCTGCTTAATCCACGTGGCAACTTGGCGCTTCAAGTGATTGACGACGCCATCTTCGCCATCGGTGGTTTCAGTAGCGAAACCAGCTCTTGCCAAGTGGAGCGTTTCGACGACCGCAGAAATAAATGGTTCGTTTGTTTCTTTGTTAGTTTAGGATCTTTTTACGAACTATAACTTGTGAAGCATGAATGAGTTTCGATCAAGGTGGCCAGTCCTATGGAGTTTTTTGGTTGGCCTTGTGGGCTCTTAGAAATTGTCCGAAGTTTCAGAGGCGTTTGCTGCTTCCATCATCACGGATGCAAGTAAGCCGCACGCGAAATGTGGGCGGGGCTTGTGTGTTGCACTGAGAGAGTGCAGGACAATGTTTCAATCAAGTTCGATCATTAAATCCAAGCTGCAGATGGCTGAGTAATGCTAAGCGGACGTAAACAATAACTGTGCTGATAAGACGAAGTGTCTTTGATCAGGGATACCCTTTCGGGGCTCAGCACATCGACGCCGCCATAATAATCTCGATACTAGGTCAGATTTAACGACATTTTGTGTCCATCCCGAGTTCTTTGTAGCTGATGGGAGATCATTAGCTTTAGTGTGTTCTTCTTCTTCTTTTTGTTACGCTGACAGCCCCTCTCCAGAAACGTTTTCTATTGGTCGAACAACTGATTTTCAAACTACATTGATAAAAGAGGGCAATTTGTTATGATCATACAGATTAGACCCCACCGACGCAATTCGTAGTAAGGCATGTTTCGATGGGAGGATACTATTAAAACGGATCATGAAATCCGATCTGGATCAGAAACTGGACCGGTGGCGGTACGGGTACGAGAAGTAGGCACAAAAGTCGTGTTGGGGGAATTTCAGTTGGAGATTGACTGGGAAGAAACTAGAAGGTTAAAGAATCGGGCTTCGACGTCCCTTCTGCCTGAATCCAGAGCAACCCCGTCGAACGTCGATACAGAAAATGGTTAAGCTTTTGTACGTAATAGCACTGACATTCGTTCGTTAGACGTAGGCGACGTAAATTTAAAAGAAAAATATTTAAGGGTGAATATAAAGGTCTTGATAAGTTTTTTCTTTTTTGTCATGAAGGGGCTACGTATTTTCTGTGGTTCTGTCTTTATGTGTGACGACATTGGTTTTGAGCTTTAGATTATGTATAACCTTAATTATTCTCAAACTGCAGGTACGAGGTTGCAGACATGAATACATACAGAACTGCGATGTCGGCCTGTGTGGTCAAGGGACTTCCGAATGCAGGCGACTACATCTACAAACACAGAGATCGGTTGCTGGAGGAGAAACGGCAGAGGATTCTGACGATATTGCGTGCTTTGACAGTTTAAGACGATTGGGAATAAGAGGAACAGGAAAACCAGGACATCGACGACGATTACCCTTGAGGAAGGAAGAAATTGACTGAAGTTTACTTCTTCCTGTGTGATGGCCACCCGAGGGCTTGCCACTGGATCTGAAATAAGTTCCTGGCGGTGGATTTGAATAACTTGAATGAGGAAATTCAAAATTTTGAAGATCTTCTCGAGACACCTCGCGTCCTTGCCGATGCGTCTTTTAAAAAAATCTCTTTCCCTCGTGTCCGCTCGGCGGGAACAGTCAAATTCTGCAGCAGCTCCGATACAGACGCACGTTGAAAGTGGAACCTTTGCAGTCTGTAAACGTTTTGGATCATAGAATATGACAGTCTGTCTGCTGGGAGGGAATGAAGAACGACACAGAAGACTGTAATGCGAGCAGAATAAACTGACTCAGGGTAATGCAAAGATGCCTCTGGTCCTGGCCACCACACCACCAGTTATAAGGGAGAAATGTAGTGTTGATGTTGTGGGACCTCTGAATGTTAGCTAGAAGGGAAATCGATATAAACTAACAGAACAGGACGAACATAAAATAAGCAAACAAACATTAGTGGCATCAGGGAAACTAATTCATTTAATGAAAATGGTTTAAAATTGGTTTAAAGATGGTTTAGAAAACAAATCATGAAGTAGAGTATTTTACAAAAGCATACCAAGCAACACGACACTAGATGTTGGTTTCACAGGAGTTGAACTCTGCACTTAGCTACTGATCCAATGATCCGGTGGCCGTAGCTGGTCTGCGGCGAGCCGTGGTTGCGTCGTCCGAACACGGACATGAATACGGCCCCATAGATGATATCACGGACGTATTAAGAGTAGCTTCAAAGGGTAAAATGCTAGATATTTTAGAAAAGTTCCGTATATACAAAAGTAATAAACACAAATCCATCATTAACGAACAAAACGCCCAAAATTCTAACGTATTATTTGACCTGTGCGTTAAACAGGAGAAAATCAATTTTCAAAACCAACATCTAATGTCGTGTTGTTTGGTATGTTTTTGTAAAATAACTCCACTTCATAAAAATTAATTAATTTCCCTTTTGCCACTGATGATGACCTCTTGAGGTTGAAACGCGTTTGGCACTAGTGTCTTTTTTATAGTGTTAATAGTTGTTTGTTTACTTATTTTATGTTCTGATACACTACATTAAATTAGACTCTTTTCTACAGAAGCCTTGGGCCCACCCAAACACATTCGTTCATTACAAGCTTCTTCGTCTATATAAGAAAAGAAGCTAAGAGGAAAGAGACCACTCAGAAGACCAATGAGAAGATGAAAGGATAACATTAAACAGCATCATAAATAGTGTGTGAGGACGTTGACTAAATCCACGTGGCTCAGGATAGGGACAATGGCGGGTTATCTCGAACACGGATACGAAACGTCGTGTTCCATAAAATGCAGAAAATTATTTTTACTAGTTCGGCGCACTGTTAGATTCTCAAGGACTCTGCTCCATGAAGTTCGGATAAGGTAAAATTTACATGGGAATAAAACGAAACAGCTGACGGGCACCAAAATTCATGACGGCCTTATTTGTGGCAAGAAAAAATCATGACTTACCTCCTCCATTAGCTATTAATCTCTTATTTTGCAAGCCAAGGCCTACTTAAAAATTCCTTCCGCTTCGTCTTCTATCCGTTTTCATTGCACGATTTCTCAGTTACGAGGTTTAAATGAGAAGCTTAATCATGATTAAAGGCAAAAGATTATTAATTTTTATACATGACAAAATTAATTGACACGATTAAATCTTTTGTAATTAACTGCAAGCGAGTATTTAAAGACGCATGAGCAGAAACGAGAATAACGCGTATAAAAACAAACGTTAAAAGCCTCGCAAAAGCAGTGGTTCGTACATTCGCAAAGAACGCCTGAGCACACGATACGCAGCGTCTTCTGTCAGTTCAAGCCGAAGGGCGGGAGACGCCAAAGGACGTCAGACAAAACGAAGGAACACTCTAAATCCGCGACGCTGATGATCATATAAACTGACTACATGGAACAGAAATCCTGAAACGCTAATGGTCGCTCATCTAGTCAAATATCCCTTCTATTATATGTAAAAACCCAAATTGTATTACAGTCTTAAAAAGAGACCGTCATTGGTCCCTGTCTTCAGCCAGATAAATCCAGTCCAGACCTTACTCCTGTAAGATCCATTTTAATATTATATTCATATCTGTGCCTACGTGTCCGAGTTACCTCGCCCCTTCAGGCTTCACACCAAAATGCTGTACAAATATCTCGTCATGACCTAACCATTTTAGTAGCATTGACCTAAACGTCCTAATATAACTATTTTTAAGAGTAAAATCCTTCAAGTTCTTTATTGTTAATTTTTCTCTACTTATCTCCTGCCTTCCCTTGTTTTCTCCCTTTGGGTGATGACGTGTGACTTCGAATTCCCCTGCAAGAAGGGCATAACTCTCAAAGTTACAGAGCAATGGATTTTCGTGTTCGTAAGTCCGTGTGTCGAAACTCTGATTACGCTTGCGTCTTGTGAACAAACTTCGACGATGTTTGCAAATGTATAGGCCTCGTGTGCCTATTACACTTCCACGTTCTATCGATAGTTACAATCGATTGTGTATGCAAGTTTGTACGTTATATAAAACGACTTACAGAATGGAAGAAAGTATTTTGCTCAGACGCATTATTCAAACTGAAAGCAACAATGATCCTATTCTTGGAAATATAATGTGTACTACATTCTTAATACGTCTCCCAAATTAAGTTTTTTTTTTCTGAAATACAGAAGGAAAATAGGTGAATCAACAATTTTTGCTTTCCTGCGCAGTTAAATTACCTGAGAAACTAAATCTGAATCACGAAGAAACACGAGATGGTTCGTCACTCAGGACTCTCTTAAAAACAGTGGAATTCGCAATTCCCATATTTACTCTTCACGACCACTTGAAATTGAACCAGCTATCTACCAAACTTCGCCGTCAGACAACGCTCGGTTAGCATAAAGTAAAGCAAGTTAGTAAATTTTGTTAAATTACCTCGAAAACCACGAGACTTGCGAAAAATGCAGAGCTACTAGGCAAACTGCTGTACATTCCAGTTGCGCGGGAGATACGTAGAGAAAAAAGCAAGCAACCTGAAATTATCGCCCGACCTTAACCACAACTGAACTCTAGGGACACGTTTTAATGAAACTGGCCAAATCTCAAAACTGACAGACAGACATTACAAAGCTGTTAGGCGCATTTGCAACTTTTCGTTAAGAACGTTCTAAAAGAAATTCTTTTTATTTGTGTGTCCCTCGACACTTAATTTAGCCAACTCATACAGACTTATCTTAACATCGCATAAAACCTGCAATTGTACTCACCAAAATTATTTTCTCTCATTCATATTTCCACCAAATACAAATTAACTGGAAAACATGGCGACCAAATGGGTTTAGTAACGTAAATGGCTATTATCTGTCATTAGGCGATCTTTGAAGATACGAAACTGGTGTGAATAGAAATCGCATCACTGACTTACACTTGCCGGTTCAATTATATCGACTTGGAAAATAGGGCGTGTGACGGGGGTAAGGCGGACGGATCATTTTGTTTTCTCTGAAATCTAAACTTCTCTATATTTTTACTAGGGAAGTTTTAAAGAACAGTTTATTCGTGAAAGAAAGCTTGACTTTAGCACTTCTATCTCAGTAACTGGTTTTCTTGAAAAGAATTCGTTACACGTGACAGGCTCTTAGTAAGTAATGTGCAGTCCTTCATCGCCTACTGCAGGTGTGTAAAGTACGTCCTTCGTAAGGAAATTAATTTGGGTAATGTTTTTATGCTATAAAATTATAAACTTAGCGATTAATTGTAATGCAGATGATAAAGTACACACAAACAAAAATTTAAGAGTGTAGTTAGCCCTCCTTACGTCTCCTCGTGGTTTGCTTCGTCTCGGGACGCCAATATAAGATCGGTTGAAAATCAGTAAGTTTAAAAAATCATCTTCCGATTCCCACAGATGAACAAGTGAGTTCCAGACAATTAAAATGTCACAGCTGTTAAAAAGGCGATCAGGTTCAATGCATTTACACAAAGGCATTCCAGAAAAATTTAAGTTTTAATAAAATATTCACCTTACACAAGCATCAAAATCTCGGTTTTTAAACAAGTGACTTGTGATTTCATAACATTACAAACAATAATCTTTTTCAAGGGTCGCTGCTAATGTAAACAAGTACGTATTGTTACAACACGCTTTGGCTACAATGGCCGTCCTCAGGTAATAGTGAAATGACAGCATGACGTACAGATGTAACGGCTGAATAATCAATATGCAACATTTTTACTTCATTTTCACAGTGACAACGATTATAGCTTGTGTGGCAGCACCGTTAATTAAATAAGCAAATAACTTCATCACCTGGAGCTGAGTCTGTTGCCAAACTAAATTTATAGTAAACAAACAATTAATATCTCAAAGTCTCGTCATTAAAGTACTTAATATACTGAACAAATACACAAAAATAAATAGAATTCTACAACGTCCAACACAGACGTTTTCGGCTGTACTGAATTTTTCACAGATTGTTAAATTCGCTACAAATAAATTACTGTACTCTATGAACGAAATTATTCGCCTTGTTAACTTCAAAGTTTATTCTGATCATTGTTTTAGTAATTGTATTTCCCCGTAAGTTAAAATTAATTTCGTTTCCTTAAACTCAGCTCACTTCCTTGTACACATCTTCATATCATGTCAATTCAAAGCAAACACTTACCCATTATCGAAAGCACGGGAAACTTTAATTTATTCTTGATAAGCAGAAAACTAAAACCCAATACTTATATGAAAATTACAATAATTCTCACGTATCATATTAGCCAAAATACAGAAATGCTAATATCGCATACATCAAGTTAAAAAGCAGATAAGAATAAGCACAAGATATTTGTCTTTTATCTTTTATTACGCTTAGTCCAGCTTAGGTCGTTGCAAATAAGCCGTCCTAACCAGAGGCCACGCGCAACATTTCGGAGCAATTAATTATTCTCACGGTCAACAACTGTCAACCCCACGCCAAACCAACAAAAAACGAGAATCACCCCACGTCGGCTGTCCGCAAATGCTTATTCGAAACACTCTGTATCTGGAGGACCTTAACAAGCTATTAGGAATGTCATAGTCCATCATGAACCTGATTTTGTGTGGACTACGGGGCAAACTTCCTTCCCCCTTTGCTGCCAGTCTGTTTCTGGGGCCCACCTAGCCTGGTATCCCCTGACCACCGAGGGTCAAGCAGGCCGAAGCGTGAAGAAGAAGCTTGAGCACAGGAACAATTAACACATCAACGAATTATCTGAGGCAGAAACGGAGTCAACTCCAGAAAATTCTCTAACTTAACGAAAGTAAAAACACGAAGTACTCAAGACAAAGCTAACAATTTATCTAAGCAATTTTCTCTTCGAATCTTGTACAACGAGACAATTTCCACCTTATCGAAGGCAAATTCGTTATCAGTTCCTCAAAACCATTTACACATTCACCCTGTCCAATTCACAATTCATAACAAACTTAACATCCGCCATTTGAAGTCGCCTGTGAGATTAATGAAACTCTGTGGCGCCATAATCTAAAAAAATTTCGATCCAATTCTCTTCCCTCTGAAAACACGCCCAAAATATCCGTTTCATACAATCGCAGTAGACTAACGCGTTGGCATCGGCTATCCCCAGGTTCCTGGTTCTTCTCAGTTACTTTAAAGCAAGCACAGAATGTACTCCCGCGATCCATCATTCATAACCATCCTGTCATATTTAAATAATGGATACCCAACATTATCAGTTGATAGAGTGTTGAAGGAACAAGAAAAAAACACTACCTTATAAGTCATGGTGAACGCCTTCTAACAGGTTTACCCATCAAACTACGTGTATCTCTGCCCTCGTGGCAAATTTCCGAATATACCTCAAAACAGTGAAGGAGGCCGTGGGGGTCAAATTACGTAAGTCCGCCCTCTGCAAGGTCACGTCGTCTCAGCTATTGAGCCCGTACTCCAGCCTCTGGCCTCATGGCCCGACCCCTTTCTTACCTTTATTTCCCACGTGGCAGCCTTATCTCAGCCTTGACCAGCGGCTGGCCTCGGGCTTCAAGGCTCTGACATGACCCCAGAGAAAAAGGCCTCCTCACAGCCTAATCATACTCGATTTTGCATGTATACGAGTTCACGCTTCAGATGAAAAACCAATTGTCTAGTGCTTTAAAAACATTCGTGGGTACAAGAACTTATCAAAGGGGCACATTTTCATACACCTTTTATTCTTATCCACCAAACTACGTGCTTTATTCAGCCGCCGGTCGAATGCGGTAAATTATATTATCACAAAAACTTTTCTTAAATATGGGTAACCATACAAATTGTACAGCACTTTACTTTTGGGACATCTGGTAGCATCCGTGTTAGTCGACAGTAATACAAAATGAAGCTAGTTTTGTGTTTCCAAATAATAAAATTATTTACGTACAAGGATTTATCAATGGATTGAATGTTCGTGTGCTACTCTGAGCTACTGAAAATGCATCGTTAAACAAACTACGAATAAATAAAAAAAGTCGTGGTCTACTATAACTACACAAAATCAGCAGATTAATTTGGAGACACCCGGTAGCTTATAAGCCTACTCATTAAATGTGTATCGAGGCCTTCGTTTCCGAAATATCCTCTTCGAAGTAAAAAACTCTGATCCCTTCTTCTGTCTCGCTTAGTTTCGGAGTTAAAGGAACCCCCCTTGAAGGAAATCGAACTCAAGACACTTTTCCCAGAGTTCTGAGCTTCCTGTGTTCGCTCATTCGTCAAAATGAACAATGACGCACGTTATTCCTTCACGGGCCGTAAGCGAAGGAGTGAAGGAACACGTCAACCCCCAATCTCGAGTTTACTCGTGACCAGCAGACTCTGCTGCATTTACTAAGGGCAAATTCGACAGTTTCTTACAAATTCATCTTCTGGAAAGCAGGACAGTTTTCGGATTTGTGACCTTAGTTAATCAGATCCCTTCCCAGGTAGAAACAAAATTTGCCTTAGCGCCATTCTTCCCTGGTGCTTTCTATCCAAACAACAGAAAACATCATTGCCGGGATTCGAAGGAAGGAAACATTTTCTCTCGCTCGCCCAGGGGCGATTGTCTCAACAACGCCCGGGCCCCTCAAAAATCGTCTTTAAAATTAATCAAGTGTAATAAAACCCAACGTTATTTTTAATCAAGGGCAAATGAAACTGCAAAATTTTCTTGGTGAGTCTTTTCGTTACATTTAAACTTATTTCCTTCTTACAGAGAACACATTTAATATTAATTATTGGCTTCTTACATTTATGATGGAATTTAACCAAATTATAACTTGGAGAAATTCAATTTGTATTTCTTTAACTACAAAGAATGTGTAAATATGAAACGCAGGTGTTCTTATAAAATACGAACACGTGCAACAATCTCGGCTGGCATGCGATAAGGTTCATTTCTCAGTCCTTATGCACGCCTGAATGAACCGTATTGCACTCCATTCCTTTACTCACTGTTGCGTCATAGGTTACGTTGGCTTTGTTGTGTTTATATAAATAGCAGGCGACAATCGACTTTCGTCAGTCTGGAACGAATTGTGCTGTAATAAAGAGCTTCGTGAACTAGATCCTTTTGTGCTGACATTTTTAGCGAAAACTTTTCAGAATAATTCCTGTATTTACCTTCTATGAATTTGCGTGGACATCGTGGTCTCTTACAATTGAACAACGTTTGAGGTAAGGGATTCTTATTTATTATTGTTGTTCATCACATTTAACGTTTTCATCTGCATTTGTGAACTCGTGTAAGAGAATCTGGCTTGTCTTAAATACGTCTATACGGAAGGGTCATTCAACAAAAACAGCGTTAGTTACGAAAATGTGTAAGATGCAGCGCCGAGTCACCTTTAAATGTTCATTCTTCAGGAATGGTAAGAGTAGGGGTAATGTAACCCGTATGTAAAATGATCGGTAAATATGGACCTTTAAGAATCTGTAATGTATTTTATTGTAATTATAATTGTTTATACTCTGACGTGTCCATTTTAGTTTTGATTAAATTTATCATTGCTGGAGGACATCGTGGTCTCATAGAATTGAACCAAGTTTGAGTCGGATCAGATTCAAGGCAGCAGACCCCAAAAATCAAGGGTTGACAACCAAGGTCACAATATTATGGGTAACAAAGTTACATTTCCATAGCAACCAAACGAAAACCTTATTGATACATTGTTGGAGACTGTTTACTGGTATTACCTAACAAGCAGCTACAAGACAAGGATGTGTACCAGCACAGATAGGATTGTGGTAGTTTAGTTTAAATTATATAAATAATTGATAAAGGATAATCCTGAAAAGGTAACGTCAAGGTCTTTGAAATCGAAACTCATGTAAATACTAGTTACGGAAAAAGAAACATCTTTCATATTGGACGGGGATCACATGTACTTGTGTGCAATGATGTGTCTCTATATTTTTAAAAACATTACCCATTAATTACAGCCTATTTATTTAACACGACATTTAATTAGCTATCTGTCCATAATATTTGAAGTCAGTAATTATAATTCATTGTGATGTATACTTCTCAATTATTTGAACATTAAGTTCTCTTTCCATTGTCGCAGTCTATTGTTGCATTGTTGGACTGTTTACTGGTGTTACCAACAGGACGACTTGAATTAAAACGAACGTAAAAGAGGACTTGTGTACAAACAATTTAGAAGAAATAATTGTGTGAAAACGTAAGTGGTAACTTATATTAAAGGCGCATTATCAATGGAAAAAATTGTCCCGAATATTGGATGGGCGTTTATGTGTATGACGATTGATGTATCTGAATATCATTACGTTATTAATTTTGCAGTAAAGTTCCAGCTAAAGTCTTTTGAATGATAACGCTTAAGATAGAAGGCCGAAACCATGAAGTAAACGAACAACAGCTGGCCATCTGGCTTCCTGTCGCAGAGCGGAAACATTTTTCAGACACTAAAATATTTGCTCATCAGGTCTAGAAGTTATCCATCTTACTTTATTAACGCCTTCATAAAAGTAGTTAAATCTCGTCCACACCCTCACAACCAACAAAACATTCATATTAATAATATCATCAAGTGTACGTTTAGTTCCCCAAAGTCTTCATACTGTCACAAGTTTTGATTAAAATTATTTACGCATTTTTCATTTGCGGCGGCTAATTAATTGTACGCAGACATTTTAATTACAGAAAAGCAGTAATTGTCCATCATGGATGATAAAATAATCAACTTCACAATCAACGAATTCTGGAGCGGATGGGACTTGGCCTCGCTGCTAGTTGCAGGAGCCGCCATAGTGATTCTCGGGCTCGGCTTCATATTTCTAATTTTCATCCTCTGCAAAGGACTGAGAAGAAATCAATGGCTCAAGACATTTCAACACTGGATCAAAAACACATGGTGGTAAGCAGCCATTTTAAATGTTATGCTACGCAACGGAGAGAATAATAATTTTTTAATTATTATAATAGAAATCTGTCTGAATTTACAATGTCATTATATTGGCTACGACAAATAAGGGACACCCAACACAGAATTAATTAACTGCACACCGAGTACATGCACCAATGAAATAAATGTTAACCGTACTATCTCCTTCATTACGTAAGTTGTCAGTTCCGGACAAACAAGAAGCCTTAATATCTCAGATTCAGACGTACACACTGCGTCTATTATGAGACAGCGCGAATCTCTGAAACGTCGGCTATATGGCACTCATTTTAAGTTTCGAATGGGAATTCTTTTAATTTCGCTTCAAATACTTCGGTATATTACTTTCTGCTCAATATTTGCAATCTATTCTTGGCGAAATTCATTCGCGGGCAGAAACCAGCTTTTGGGTGTGCCAGGAGTTGATCATCACTGCTGTACAATATTCTCCTTTCTCAATCACGTCTCGGTCTGTATCATAACCCGCCTTTAATTCTTACAGGATTCCAAAACTGAGATTCCACAGAAAAAGCTGTCCGACAGTGAATAAAGAAATCGAGACAATTTCCAACAGAAGAAGCATCGTGGGGTCCGAGGCTACTCGAGCAAAACCAAAACGAACCAAATCCAGAACCACTATACAACCCGACTCATCCACATCGCGTGTAAACAGCCACACATACAATCTGCGTGGAAGCAACCGAACAGCCAGGAGAATTTGCATATGCGAAAACTGCTCGGGCCACTAGGGGCACGCGACAGGAGAGGACAGTCTCATTACAGACAATGAGGCGCAATTTCGGGACAGATACCAACTTCCTAAGCGGAGCAACAGTGTGATGGTGACTTCTGGTACATCCTACATCCAAGGACGTCCTGACAGTCCCGGAGGCTGGCGACGTCCCTTCCTGAGATGACGGAACTTTCGTCGATTTCCAACACGGCCGTTGCCCTCCGAGAATACTGGCCAGATGTTTTCGCGAAGAATCAGTCCAGCTGACAGCAGCGCATTAGCAAATAACAGATTCAGAGGAGGAACTCCAAGACAGGAAGACGAATTGAAGCCAACTTCAATTATCTTTCACTTTTTTATACTTTAAAATATTCCTCCTAAAAACTCTAAGACCCTATCAGCTAGCTGTGGGTCTGTCCGTCCCAATATAACACATCAACATTATAGAAACCAAACAATTACTTTTCATGAAAGTTGTCTTGAAGGACGCATATGTAAAGGAAAGCAGGATGAATAAAGGTTCTGATGGTCTGTACATAGGATTTTAGGTTTTCATGGTGGCGAGTATGAAGATGGCTGTTTTGGGTTCTAGCATCATGTAGTCTGACAGAAGTTTACCAACATCTCAAGAGAAGCTTTCTGCCTTGATCATGGATTACACATACGACATCCATCTTCAACTACGGACAGGTATCCTGAAGGTCATAAAAGGAATTTGAATGGATACGGCTGAGTGATATGAAAATTACAGACTCCTAAATCAGCACACTTGTTGAAATAACCAAGAAATTAAATAACTCTCTGCAGACAATTTTAATGAGGTCAAGGAAGAGAGGAGCTATACCTCCACTCACCCCAAACGCCTACATGGCGTATAGTGGGACAAACTTTACTTTACTTTACATAGCTCAGTCGGTATAGTGACTAGCTACGGGCCGGACGACCAGGGTTCGATCCCCGACGGGGGCAGAGGAATTTTCCTCTAGCCTCTGCGTCCAGACAGGCTCTGGGGCCCACCCAGTCTCCTATTCAATGGGTACCGGGGTCCTCTCCTGGGGGTAAAGCGCAGCTGGGGCGTTATGCTGACCACTCACCCCCATCTAGTGCCGAGGTTAGAAATGAGTAGGAGCTATACTACCTCTCCCCCCAAATGACTACATGTGTAGTGGGATGGCTTTACTTTACTTGCTACTAGCGTATCCAGTATCACTGCGGTTAATCTACTCACAGAATCTAACAGTTTGAAACCAACAACACTGCATGTCTTTATATATTCTTTTTATGGGCCTTGGCATCATGAAGAACCCTACTTCATTCATTTCTTCCTTGTGGTTTCATCCACCAGGCCTAAATTTTTAAGATTTTAATATCGTTTCGTACACAGGTGGCTACCTTAAATTAGGTCGTCCACTTTTGCGATTGCCTTCAGGCTGGTTGAAGGTTAATTTCTTGGAAGGTAGATTTTCTTCCACTCTGGCTACATGTCCTAGCCATCTTACTACTGACAACTCGATTATTTTAACTATCAGTTTCCTTACATATATTGTGTATTTCTTTCTTATTTCTTACCTTCCAGACACCATTTTCACATTTCTTTCTTTCTATGGCCTCCTCCCATGCGAGAGGTTTCTTTGTCTTCAAAGTGTGCAGTGACAAACCCACTGACTCTGCACAATTTCTTCAATCATAATTGTGACTAACAGAGCCATCTAGCAGTGAATCAGGAGAGGCTTGGGTGAGAAATGGCCGTTGAACTTTCCTTACAAAACATCTTGTTCATGCTCGTAAGGTTCTTTTATATGCCGTAAATCTACAACATGGGACCACTGGATTTACTTCCCCTCCAAAGGAAGTTGTGCTACAGATTTTTATTACCCTTAAAAATCCATCGATCTCAGCCGGGTTAGAACCCGCACACCTTGGGTCCAGTGGCAAGCATGCTAACAACTAGTCCACTGAGGGCAACACCATTTTTACATACTGGACCAAATAACTTTCTTAAAATTTTCCTTTCAAACATCCTAAGTCTTTCATCATTTATTTTAGTAAGAGTCCAGCTCCCACTTCCATTCAATACTATTTATTGGCCTCATTAATGTTTTATAAATTTTATATTCAGTGTCTTTCCTTAGCAATTCTGACTGCAATACATGTCGAAGGCCATAAAAACTCCTATTCCCCATTAATAGTCTACAATTAATTTCCACTGTTATATTATTAGTACTATTAACAATTGCTCCCAAATGTTTAAATTTATGTCGATATAATTTTCGTGCCGGCGTAGCTCAGTCAGTATAGTGACTAGCTACGAGCTGGGCGACTGGGGTTCGATCCTAGGTGGAGGCTGAGGATTCTTCCTCTAGCCTCTGCATCCAGACCGGCTCTGGGGCCCACCCAGCCTCCTGTCCAATGGGTACTGGGGTCCTTTCCCCGGGGAGTAAAGTGCTGCCGGGGCATGATGCTGACCACCTCATCCCCATTTAGTGTCGAAAGGTCAAGAAAGAGAGGAGCTATACCTCCACTCACCCCAAGCGCCTGTATGGCTCAGAACGGGATAACTTTACTTTTACTTTACTTTGCGATGGATTATTTGTTACTTCCATAAACTTTGTTTTCTCATGGTTAATCTAAAGTCCTATTTGTTTTGCAGATATTTGAAGTTTCATGAAAGCTTGTTTAACAGCTCTTTCATATCTCCAATAATCACTGTATCATCAGCATAGGCTGAGATTTGTACCGATTCATGCGGTATTGTGCCTCTAGTATCATGTCTTTATATCTGAAGGTATAATTTTGGTGTTCGTTTCCATCGGTATATTTTCGAGCTACAGGATTTCACACACAAGAAACATGAAAAATTAATGTCTAGATTTATCAACCCTTACCCTGCATAAACAGAAAGAGAATTACATAGTTTGACATGCCTGTTTCGTAACCAGCTCCGCCAACTTTACATTAGTTGTGGTCAGAGTGCTGTTTCTTAATGATAGGGTGCCTGAAAAAAAATGCCCATAAGACAGTAATTATATTCCACATATCTGTAATTATGAACAACAAAATTATTTACATTATCCTGACATTTCTTAATCTTTTAAGGGACCATCATCAGAGGTACATTGACAGTATTTTGGTTAATACAAAAATCTTTCCTGTAATATTCTTTCCACCTACAAAATTAAAATCACCTAAAACAGTGGTATTCAAACTTTTTTGATTGCGTACCCCCAGATATAATTTTTCTTCAACTGCACTGCTATATGGAAGTGAATTTTGGACATTGAAGAAAAGAGACAAACAGCAGAAATGTGATTTTTAAGATCTGCGAAGGGATGTACAAGATTAGACAAAATCAGGAATGAAGATATAAGAAAAGAGGAGTTTTTTCAATTAATTACAGAATAAGAAGACACAAACAAGATTGGCTAGAACATGTAGAAAGGATGGTAGAAGGACAAAAACCAAACCAGGCCCTTTGGTATAGACCCCAAAGCAGTGGCAACCCACCCATAAGAGCTGCAGCACCCCGTATTTTGAAAAATTTATATAATTTTTAATACTTTATTTCCTCTATATCATTATTTTAATATTCCCCCTTACGTTGTCATTGTCCACTAATCGGCTGAACTTACAGTAAGTCCACAGGCGAGGAGTGCGAAGCAGAACGGGGCTATCATCCGGCTGCAAGGATTTCAGTGCGGCTGGCAGGTCAAAGGTAGCGAGCGCGGTGGGTGGTGGAGTGAGGGGCAGTTCACTGGTACAGTGCATATCAGGGCTGCAGTCCCCGCAGCCAGCTTATAGTAAACATGCTTGCCCGGTACTACGTGCGTTAGACTGGTTTCTGTATCACAAACTACTATACCTACACCCATTCATATCTACCTGATCTGACTACGCTAATGAGAGGAGTATATCATTCCCTTCATATGTATATTTTAAACTTTCTTCAATATAACGCATTTGCCCCCCAAAAAGTAGTTGCTATGACTTGTGAAATAACCCAGGTACATAAGTTTTGTAACTAGATGTTGGTGTATCTCAAATGCTACAGAGGTAGAGCAAATTGTTTCAGCTTTTTATCTTCATATAACTTTACTGTCCATAAAGTAAGAACACGTCAGAATGGCAAACACAAAATGCTTCCTAAATGTGTTCCATTGATACTTCTGAATAACACTGTTTATTATTTTATTTGAAGTCATACAAAATTAACCAATGTCATCACGGGGCCGGATCTGAGCAAATCCCTTATGGATGCTTGTCTTATGAGTGCCAGAACTGCACCATAAAAATTCACAAGTACCAACAGTGGATTGAGTTCCAGTTGCAACTGCAGAAGGGCATAGCGCTTCTCTTCATCCATGAGATGTGACCGAGTGCGGAAGAAGTGCCTTGCAGCTGCCATATCTTCCACTGTGACAACACAGGGATGGGCATCCAACTTCTTGGTCACTCGCACACTATGTACCATGCTGCCAGTTAGTGTTTGCTTGACCCAAGGTACAAGTGCCTCCACCTCACTGTGCTTGACACTATCTGCTCCTGCAACACATAACCAGAGAGTAGAAGTTTAACTGCATGGTTCTTATTAAGAATTTACAACACAGTCAACTCTTGGTTTACGAACGAGTTCCATTCCAAGACGTTGTTCGTTATGTGTATATTCCATTCCTGAGCTTTTACGATACATATCTTATACGTTGGCAGCCATTTTAAAGCAAAAAAACCATGTACTAAACATCGAGTGGTCTATACAATGTTTTATTATAATGTATGTATGGGTTATGCGAGAAAACATTGTACGCGGCATGGCATTTAGACCATTCTTTTACTGGCTAGATTAGTTTTATTAACCAAGAACAGTTCAGTATAATTATCTGATAATTATTGTAATAAATACATTTTTAAAAGTTTATTTCATTCTTACAAATATGTTCACTAAACGTTTGGCATTTCATTTTATAAGGAACTCTATCTATTGCTGACTTCAAGGAATTTTGAATGAATTGTGACGTTCGTTATAGCGAATGTTTGTAAACCGAGAGTTGCCTGTACTGTTATAACAGCAAGAACTAGTGACCCTATTGTCCTTCAGATACTTCCATCTAAACAGGTACCAACAAACACTATGAAACTCAATAATTTAACTCCGAAAAAATTTCAGCTACTCAGAAATGAAAAAGATAGTCTATCAAACATAACATGCAAGTACCAGTTATAATTAAACAACTCCATGAATCACAGACCTTCTTAAGAAGCAAACAGTATGTTCAACTAATTAAGAAATTCCCCTCCCTTCAAGCCACTGGTCTTTGTCCTAAGCCAGATCAATCCAGTTATCACCCAATTTCCCAAACATCCATTTTAATATCATCCTTACATCTATGCCTAAGTCTTCTGAGTGGTCTATTCCCTTCAGGCTTTCCAACAAAATGCAACAGACGGTACACAATAAAAAACCAAAGCATGGTTCAACATCAAATGAGATAATAATTAGTAAGTAATGAATTCAAAATGGCATCAAAGGAAATGGTAATGTCCTAATTTATAGAATTATACCAGCAATTGAATGAACAGTAGAAAACATCAAACACCTTCAGTCAATGATATCTGTAGCCAGAAACGGCCAAATATGAAGCAGGAGTGCACACTGTTTCATCCAGTGGCATTGGTAATATTTATTAAAATTGCTAAACTTCGTCAATATTCATTAATAACACACACATAAATAAGTAAATACAAAACAATGCAACTGTTTATCATAAAATTCGTTTCATTAAAAAGACAATTGAATTAATTATACTGACTGCATAATGTGAAAAACACCTCCAGAAAACAGGTAAAAATTGTTCATAAAACATAGGGAAAGGATCAAATATGTTATAATATAATGTATGCTTTTTGACATTTCAATGAGGATTAAAAACAATTTTAAATGCCTGCACTCCTTGAATCTTACTGCACTTACTACACATATATTTACCGAGGTTCATGAGATCATCTGGTTCCTTATCCTGGCGCATCTCCTTCTCCACAGAAGTGAGGTTATGGCTATTAAAAACTGGTGGAGCTGCATCAACACCAGTTCACCATATGGCTCACAGCAAAACAACACATCGACATCGTTCTGTTTCAGTGCTTCATAATACGGAGAGGATTCAGCTAAAGTTTGACTGCACAAACAAAAAACTAACAGTAAAGTGGAAAGAAAAAGAACATGTAAAAGACACAAAAAAAACATATGCATCCATACATAATTGCTGCAAATTCAATGATTGATAGACATATAAATGTCTAAATTAGCACCTGCTTTTGAATTACGAGGGTCACTCAGTAAGTTTTGCGCCACATTTTTTATCTCAGCCAAACATGGTAGGAAAGAGCTGAAATTTGGTGTAGCCACATCCTTTATTAAAGGCACAATTTTTCTACATAGACTCAAACTTTTTATATCGCTTTCCACCACCTGGTAGCAAACACCCGTATTCCTTGTTGGTAGAAGTCCTCTGGAGTCTGTCGGAGCCAAATCTTCACCTTGTCGATAACTTCATCATCCCTGAACTTTGTTCCAGGAATGGTATTCTTCATTGGACCAAACAGATAGGAGTCTAATCGGGCCAAATCAGGGCTCTATGGTGGATGGGGCAACACAGTCAAACATAGTTTAGTGATGACATGTTCGAAAACTTGTGCGGTCTTGTGTTAGCATGCGAGAGGTCGAACTCGCTTCATGCATACCCAGGTCTTTTCAGAGCACCGACGTATCCCCCGGAATTATTGATTCTCCTTTCTCCACAATATCACCGCTTTCATGTCCCAGAAGACAGTTGCCATCACTTTAGCTATGTGGGTCATCATACAAGTTGGTGGCTTTTAATGATCTCACACGTTTTTCCAGTGATTCTGAAATTAAGAATCTGGGAAAATTAAAATACCGCCTTGGCCTGAAAATCATGCCATTATGTTGGCAGTACTTAACTTTTTCCTCCCTTTTCCATGTTCAGTGTGATGACTGGCTGTGTTTAGTGTGCTAGCAACATATTCTGCATAATTTACATATTCTTCTTGACACAAATAAACCGAAAAACATTTCTCAGTAAATCGCAGGCATCTGACTTAATTAATTTAAAGATATTTCGCAACAATGAGGCATTAAACATACCTCGGAGTAGCAAGGTAGAAAATGTCCTTCTGGCCTGCTGTAAGCCGACTGCAGTACTGAGGTAGGGTCACTTTCTCTCCCTCTGCACATCGTGAAGACTCAAATCTCAACAGTTTAGCTATTTCCTCTTGCAATCAGCATTATCCAGTTGAAAACAATTCCTTGCTCTGGAAAAAGAAACTTCCATGGACTACGAATGTACCTATACATTTATCATGTTGCATGTCCAGCAGAATGTGAAACTACAGCAAATATAAGCTATATTCTAAGTGACAGTAATCTGTTATGCATAGAATTAGCTGTTTTCAGTCATCACAGCAAGTATTCAAACATTATACAACTTAGAAGTGGAGTGACACACGAAGGAAGAAATGAGGAATGCGATCATTTTGGATGTAGTGGAAGTGATGGTAAATGTGATGAGACCTAAGGTTCTCACAGTGATACACATGAAGATAGCTTTCTTATGGGATGTTTCGCCTTGGAGTCAAGTACAAATAGATTAATTTTTGAGAGATGTTTGCTGCCTCCATCATCCTTTAAAAACTAAGGGCCAAATTAAAATTAACCTATTTATTTTGATCTCTTTGTGATATTCTGATAAAACCTGGTATATGCCACTCTTCCAAACAAGTATTGCTGGGCATGACTAATTTACTTTAATCCTTAGACGTCATGCTTGGTTAGAGAGAAAGCAAATGCCATCCCTGCCTGGTTGTTCCTGAATTAAAGTCAGACTTGTTACCGTTGCTCCATTCTGCTTTGTACATCTCTTACCTCTTTGAAGATAAAGCTTATCTAAATAGTATTTAATACTGTAGTATGTACCGCAAAGAAAACACAACTCCTCACATTACAAAGATCAACTGGTTAATGCTGTTTAAGCAAACAATCGCTGTTTATACTGAGTATCATATGAAACACACACACATACAAACTACAGCATTACTGGTTGTTAGCCCAAGTGGTACATTTAGTTACCACTGGGTTAAAGTTAACTCAGTGACTGAGTCTGTGAATAAGTGAACTAATAAGAGTATGAACGAATGGATGAATGTGTGTCTGAGCGAAAAACGTTAAGCCTTCAGAATGGTTACCCAACATCACAGACCACTGAAAATGCTAATCTATTTCATGTTAATTAAACAACACAACAATCAGATGAAAAGCCTGAAAATAACACCTTAATGCACAGTTGTACTTACATAAAATGGTTAATCTTAAACGTTTATGATTTATCACATTTTATTATATTCAAAATATTTCTTCTACTGATGTGTAGACAAGAAAACAGATGTAAGATTTGAGGTTTTCACAGCGGTGAGTATGAAGATTTCTGTCTTCTGGGTTGTTGCGCTGTGTAGTTTGGTCGATGTTAACCAACGTTTCAGAGGTCATACTGCCTCCGTCATCAGGGCGATGAATATGAATATTCATCAGGGCGATGAAGATTTCTGTCTTCTGGGTTGTTGCGCTGTGTAGTCTGGATGATGTTAAGCAACGTTTCAGAGGTCATACTGCCTCCGTCATCAGGGCGACGAATTCATCGCCCTGATGACGGCAGCAGTATGACCTCTGAAACGTTGGTTAACATCGACCAGACTACACAGCGCAACAACCCAGAAGGCAGAAATCTTCATACTCACCACTGTGAAAGCCTCAAATCATACAAATCAATAGTGTTAAATTATTCAATTTATTCAAGATCAAATTCCACTTAAACCCGTTATAAAGCTTCATTCCAAAAAAACGCTATGTACTGCTTAAACCAGATGAAAAATTGTAGATGGTCTGATGATTCTGCATACCAAATCTCATTTGTATATGATTAGTCATTTTTGAAGTCCTGCCTAGTTCATGTGAGGCTAAAGTTATTGGCATAAATACACTAAAATAAACATGTAAAAATACCAATAGTTTTAAACTGGAAGCACCAAACATACCTTAATGCAGACCTCTTTAAGATACAACATAACAACATACTGTCATCCATGCAAGTGCCCATGGTTTGATTCAAAAGTTTTTGAAAAGTTAAAATTTGTGGAATTGGTTTCCTCATTCAACAGTGTGTTAGGGTTAGAGCTATTCTAGAAAGCATTGGTCAAAGAGACTATATATTCATAAAATTTTGGCAACTTTTTTTAGTAAACAAAAATATGTATTCATAAGATAACAGAAAAGGAGTCAATTTGATTCAAAACACAAAAGTAACTTTTTCTTGGTAAACCAGAATACATACTCATAGGACTCATAATAAATAAGCCATTTCAGTATTTCATTCCAGCAGACTTCAAGAGAAAACTTGCATAAATCATCTCATGTGTTAGCAGCCACAAACCTGATAAGGGCACTGTTTTGTAGCAGCTCGCGGCTCAAGTTCAAGGGAATGTCTTCTGAGTCCACTACACCTGCAATATAACAAGCTTCAATGTTTCCGTTACATGACAAAATTATATTATAGACAAGCAGAGAAGACCAAATTGAAGCCCAGGTCATGTCCACCTGTCTCATCTCCAACAACGCATTTTTATTATCACCATCACCTAACTAATACTTGTAATCTATTCCCTGTTTACTGTTAATTGAATAATCACCAATTAATTTAATTTAAAAGTATTATCTCATGAAAAAAATTTATTTTTGTCTTGAAATTTTCATGACTGGAGTTCAATTTAAAACTACATCTTTCAGGGATGAGCCATATTAAATGTTGAAGGTTTTCCGATGTTTTGTAAAATACTGTTGTTGCCATCTTCAGGAATAATTAGTTGATCATTTCAAGAAGCCATCAAATTCCACTCATCACCTACTACCGTCAGTTTTATATTGGACTTCCTAAAATTCCCAGCCAACATACATTCACCCTAAACATGCCAACTGCAAGTCTATCGAAACTTCAGAATATTTTCAACATTTGACTCAGCTCATCCTTAGAAGCCAAAGTTATGCAAACCAATTTATTATTAAGTTAATAAAAATGTGCCACGAAAAGTAAGATGCCTTGAAACAAACCCTAAAATGTGTGCCAAATCCATACCTCTCAAAAGTGGTCTTCCATGCTGAAGAAAAGTAACATAAAATTCAAGTTATAAAAATACCAAGCAATGTTTATTTTTTTAGATATACATAGAACTTGCAGTATCAGTGGCCAGGCGGTCCGAGACTTTGGCCTTGTGCCACTTGGTCACTGGGATCGTCGGTTCGAATTCCACTCAAGGCATGGATGTTTGTCTGCGTCTTTCTGCGTTGTACTGTCCAGTGGGCCTTGTGACGGGCCGATCACTTGTCCAAGGAGTCCTACCAACTGTCTATAGATCAGAGCCAACAAAAGTTGGGACGTGCAGATACTCAAGCACTGAAGAACGGGTCGTATAAAATAAAAAGAAACATAGAACTTACGTTTGACAAAGCGCAGAAATTTAGGCAGGATATTATCTGTCTTGTTCTTGATAAGCACTCTGCGACTGTAGAGAGCTACCCCTACCCCAGCGTCAGAATTCACTTCAAATAAACCTACAGGAAAAACAGTTCACAGTATTTGCACATCCTTTGTGTAATATCTTGCCAGTTATATAATAAATGTGAAATATATTACAATTTTGACATTAAACATTCAATTACAGCTGAAAATTCAGCCTTAGTTGATGACACACCATAAAATATTAATTACATTGTTTTGTATGATGAAGAAACCCAGGGCCTTGTATGATGCAAATTACACATAAAATTATACAGTCTGTACCATATTATAACTTTCTAGCCAGTCATCAATTAACAGATGAAAACTTATAATAAATTCTTCTCAGGTTACCAGCCATGTCAGGTGGTTTAATGGAGAAAAAAACCAAAATTTCAAGAACCATCTCCATCTGAAGTGCCCTGTAGATGGTTCTTGAAACATTGGTGTTTTCTACATCAGACCACCTGACATGGCTGATATCCCAAGAAGAATTCATTATACTATCGCCATGAAAACTTCTGATCATACGTATGAAAAATTACATCGAAAGTTTCCAGCTACTGATCTTAAAATGTTAACTTGACTTACTCCATATTATAGTCTTGTTGAAAATCTGACAATTACTCGGCTAATTAAACAAATCCACTGCTTTTATAGAACCCAGTAAATCATTTGCATGTTCACAAGTGTCCACCACCTACAGTCTGAGCCACATGAATCCAATCCACATTCCCACGCTCAATTCTTCAAAGATCTATCTTATTGATCCCCAGGCTTCCAAAATGGTTTCTTCCCCCAAAAGATTTTCTAAAAAAAAAATGTGCAGGCATTTCCCGTGCATACTACATGTTCTACTCATCTCATATTTATTTAATCACCCTAACAGCCATGCCAAAGCACAAGCAGTTAGTTGCAACCTTCTTACCGAGGAGGATTGGGTTTGCCCTCAAATCAGTCTTTGCGGGATTTGTGGTGGACAAAGTGGCAATGAGACATGTTTTTCTCGGAGACCTTCAGTTTTCCCCCATCGAAGCTCCAAATTCATGCATGATTCATCTGGGACATGGACCATGAGCCCTATTAGTATCTGCAGTTTCACAGACACACAGTAATGATAAAAAGTACTATAACAATATGAGGTGAATGGCGTAAGTACTGAATCTCTTCACTGTGATTTCCTCATAAAAGCACAAAGAAACATCTAAAGTGAGACAGTGAAACAAATTC
This sequence comes from Zootermopsis nevadensis, assembly GCF_977971745.1. NCBI lineage: Eukaryota > Metazoa > Arthropoda > Insecta > Blattodea > Termopsidae > Zootermopsis > Zootermopsis nevadensis. Next base: position 10,755,958 of record NW_028259148.1, on the reverse strand, counting down.
TACATATTGATTCATTTTGTGATATTTAAAATTATTACAATCCTTCTCATCATGATTCTGAATTGTCTGTGTGTGAAGTACATATACTGCTTACCTGGTTTCCCTTCTGGGAAGTAGAGTAGCGCTCGTAAAGTCAATGGGGCATCAGTCTTGTAGTGCAGAATGAACCGGGGCTTGTCATATGATGTGCCAACAAATCTGTAGAACTCATTATGCATTTAAGGAGTCACATCTTTGGCATCCATTAGCCAAAGGGGCTGAAAGAGTATATACTGATGAATTAGCCATCAAGAATTAATAACACAAAAGGTTAGAAGTAACAACTTTAATTAAAATTATTGATTTTTTTATCATTGCAAAGTAAGAATAAATTCAATAGTTTTATTCTTCCCCAAATCTCCATCCCCATACACAATGACCAAAACTTATTTTGACACTACCAAAAAACCAGAACTTGTAAAATGAAATTGGCCACTAACCTGTATTGTATTTGCTAGCTTGCCATTGAGAAAGATAGGACTTCCAACAAAATTGCTGTACTTCTTTATTATACCTTTAAACAATAAATTAAGTAAAAGCAATGATTTGCTATATTTTATTAAATTAATTTCAATTAAATATATGAATTAATAAGAAACAAGATTCAAAAGTGTGCAAAATTTCAAATTTCTTTAGGTCTCTTTCAATGGATGCAATATAAAATAATTTGTATCCCTACTGACATAGGACACATAGTTCATACAGACATTGACAGATCACAGCATAAACAGTTCATAATGTCATTGATAAATGACAGCACAATTAGTCCTCATAACAATTGATAGAGAGCAGCATTACGACTTCATTGTCCCACCAAACAAGTTTGAGTGTCCATCATGTCAGTGTTACCGATTGTAGAAAATTAATATAGACCAAGCACAGGACAGCTTCAAATAAGCATAATGCCCATTCAAAATTAAATAAAAATCTGTTCCGCAATTTTTAAATGTGCTTATTGATGCCATTTCCTAGATGACATTATCAAAGAGGTTCATGGGTAAATAACATCATCACATGGTTACATAAACACCTCAAAACTTTGAACATCCATCACTTTGGATATACATATTGTAACAAAATAAAAAAGTACAAGTCTGGGCTGGTCTCCAGTGGCATAACCTCAACATCAAATTTAATGAAAATCCATTCAACCATTCTAGTTACTTTACATGGAAAGAATAGTTCACATGGCCACTCAGAGATGGCAGCAGAATCTCAACTGAAAGGCAGGAGACAGAAAGAATGAGCCCATAAGGCATTCTTTGTAGATTTTAAATTCTCACAGCAGGAAGTATGAAGATGGCTGTCTTCTAGGTTGTATGGTAGAAGTCTACAAATGTTTCAGAGGTCCTTGCTGCCTCCATCATCAATGCTTTGATAATACAATACCAGACTATACAAGACAGGCATGTTCATGAGGTGTTCTTTGCTTGCATGGTGTGCCACTAGAAGATGCATCTTAACACACATATTAAGACTGCCTAAAAGGCATAATCTAGTAACACACCATGCTTGGAGGATGAAATGGGTGGAACATGTAGAATACATGGGACAGATGAGAAATGAGTACAAAATATTTGGAAACAAAGAAACCATTTGGAATATCTCGGTAAAGATGGGAGAGTAACATTAAAAGAAAACAATGGTGTAGGAAAATTTGGACTGGATTCACCTGAGTCAGAACTGGGATCAGCAGCATGCTTTTATGAACACAGAATAAGCCATCACATTCCATAATTATGCATCTTATTTCTTGACTAGTTAAGTAACTACTAATGTTGAAGGAATTTTGCTTCCCAGAATTTGTTATTTAGTGATATACCATATTAAATCTGACAGTAGTTTAGTTATAAAGATAATATTAAATATTACAGTCCAAATTCATGTACAGTTACCAAAGAGTATGAACCACCCTTCCCTCTGTTTTACAATTATAATTTTAACCCAGTTGCATGATTAATAACAGGCAACACTGCAGGTGGTGGTGTCACAGAGAGTAAGAAAGACCATATGACTTAAAATTTTAACATAATATTAGATACAACATAAATATTTATTTTCTCAGAGATCAACCCCCTGATAGAAAATTAGTTCTTTATTTACGAAATTTCCATTTTCAGAATTCCTATGTATAACAAGTTTCTGATATCTGGTACACGATATTTTTGTCATATCAGATAATAATATCTTTATTTTAGTTGCAAATTCTGACACTTCAGGAAATTGTGAAGACTGTTTAAAAACATACCACTGACCGTGTCTTCATCACTAAACTCTCGACTCTCTTGTTTCAAAAGCAAGGCAATCTTTGTTCCAGGCTGTACACCTTCTGCTTCTTGAATCTCGTATGTTCCTGTTCTGAGATCAACAACAACATAAGAAACATTTCATTATAGGTTGACCATGACTTGGAAGTCAGCATGGGTTAAAATTTTTTTGCTCGAAGACCTTTGGACCCTGACTGAATTTTATCTTTAAATATGTTACCCATACCCCACCTAAGCCTTACCTTCTTTTATTCAAGCCGAAATAAAGCCCAGTGCAATCAGAATCTGCCCTGCCTAAGGCATGATTAATAAAGCAGTCCCACTACACACCATGTTGTCACTTGGGGGGAAAGAGGTTATAACTCCTACTCATTCTTGACCTAGGCACTAGATGGGGGTGAGTGGTCAGAGCCAGTCTGGATGTAGAGGCTACAGGAAAAATCCTCTGCCCGCATCGGGGATCAAACCCCAATCGTCCAGCCTGTAGCCAGTCACTATACTGACTGAGCTATCCCGGCTCATACTGCACAAATGCCAGCAGGGTAGATTATAAAAGGTAATGATGAATAATGTTAAAATTAATGAGATCTGTGGTACATGACTAATATTCTTCATCAGTTAAATGACCCATGGGAGCCAAAAAATAAGTATTCAAAAGTGTTACTGGTTATTTTCTCTATAAAAAATTAATTTGTTCTTGTCAAATTAAGCGTCTCTTTTTATTTTGAGCAGAGCTGAACTAAATATTTTCTTTCAATTAGAAAATTATTTTATCCTACTGATAAAAATAATCAAACTTTGAATTATCCTCGATATATTACCTAAAAGAAATATGTGACTCAAACAAATGTGGAATTATTTTTTTAAAAACTGTATATACATACTCTTTATGCTACTTATTTGTGTTACACTACTTGGACATCAGAAAAACAGTGATGTAAGAAAGTAGCTGCAGTGATGACACAGAAGCTAGCAATGAAAATCACGATTCATTCAAGCAACATACTGAAATTTTGCTGATACACCAAACTTTGTATTCATTGAATGAAAATACTAAAAACTGGGGCACTTCTTTGTTACGATAACTGAAGTTTTCTAAGTGTCTGTCAGTTTTCACAGTAATCTCACCCTAACTATCCACCTTTCTGGTTCATCACACAATAATCTTATTATTAGACTCTACACGGAAATTAACTTTATACTTGACAATTTATAGTAATTAAATAAACCACAAAACAAATATGAAATAATTACCATTTAAAACCACAAGTTAAATCACCTCAACAAGACAAAAGACTCTCTTAAACGAAACAATCTCCAGTATCCGTAATTGATAATCATTAGGACACTTAACAAAACGAAAAAGAGACAAAAAACCACGTGAACCTAAAAGCAACACATTTTAATTAATCTCTTCTTCTCCTTATATTCCTTTTATCTAATTCTGTCACAGAAGCTACGCTGACAAGGTTACTTTCTGCCACACAAGCACGAGTTTATAACTGGTAAAGATATGATTCAAAGCCGAACCTTACCCATCAGAGCTCCACCTGTAGCCCGGACTGTCCTTGAGGCTGGATCGTGTGAACACCTCAACCTTGTCTGCAACCATAAAATTTGAGTAGAAACCTACTCCAAACTGTCCGATGATGGATGACGGATCTTCAGTGGAACCCGTATTTTTCTTCAGTTGCTCCATGAAAGCCTGAAATTAAAATGGATTACTAATTACTCAAGAGTTCTCGTTAGAGAGAATGATAAGTGGAACCTATAAGGGGGAATGTGCTTGCGCTACGCCTTGTCATGTTTTGACTAGAGGCTACTGGTGGGACGTGACACCATCAGTTAGCTTGTCCTTTACAAAACGAACTTTAGTTGGATGGATATCTGACGTAGGTTGATGACGGGGCTTATGGACGCCAATCACTGCACCCCAGAGAAAGGATCTAGGGGGATCACTTTGACATGCGGGCGAATTTATGACCCTGCGGCCGATGCGGAAGGGAGTTGGGGGGGGGGGGGGGCCGTGATGGACAGTGAGCAAACGAGGGATACAAGCTTTATCGGCGACAAATCGCTCGCTGCCTAGGGAAGTCTAGTGTGACTCCAACCATGACTATGTTTAAACTCTGGTTTCTTTATTAACGCTACTCGACTGTTTCAGCGACGCAATGAGAAGAAAGGGTTGTTATGTACGGTGAACTAACTGGTGAGGATGAGGCAGGAAGAGGTGACACCCTATTACATCGTTTACACACAGATATGGGCACAAGTTTAAAAGTACACCTTGAAACTCGTTCGCTCACAAGCGGTTAGGACATCAGCGACTTATGTCGTCTTGACGAAACGTAACGAATTAACAGCAATCGAGGCACTGTACAATAAGTGACAAAAACGGATCAAATTTTTAAAAAAAATTACATTTCTGGATATTTTATACGTTCTGATAAAATTACATGCAAAATAACAGTAAGTTTAATTAAATAAACGATAATTAATGCATTTTTGCCAGGCTGTGAAAGCCCTGCAAATACATTTTCCTAAATCATATGAAAATAACAGAACCTTATGGAATGATAAAATATATTACGTAATATTCTTTCAGAGCCACTCTTCTGATATAAGCTTTGGGCACGATCGACTGAACACATGCAACACAGCATCATCAAATTGAATCCCGTCTTGTTTTGCAAAAGAAACTATGCAGCATACAAATTTGAACCACAATGCGTCACAAAAATCAGGACAAACGTCAATGGCATGACAGAAAGATTCTCCATTCTTAAACAGGACGGCAAATGCTCCTCGTTAACACACAAAGCAAGGGTCGGCAACCTTCACATTATCTCGGACCGCAGTGGTTATTCATATCTTCGCAGAAGGCAGCGGAATAAGAATAATAATATTGTCAATAGACAGCGAAACTGCATTTCTTCAACTTACAGAGATACGCAGAGATAAAATGCTGCCTGATGTTTGTGTGACGAACAGTAGCATATCGCTGAAGTAGTGGAACATATTCCCCGTGTTCTTTTACCATTACGAAACTATTTTCATTCACTTCGAAGTAACGAAACACATTGGTCAAGACAACATGTTCCAACTGAGATCAGAAGCGGGTACCCCCAGAACAGAAGTCTACAGTGTTGCCACTACTCCAACATTACCAGTTACTTAATCACAAGGGCTAGGACATGCTTAATCGAATAAGCTCACAGAAATATCCGCTCGTAAATTGCTCAAGATCTGAAAATACTTACTGACTAAACGGCTTACCGAACCCGAAGGTTCATCACCGAAAAAACCAAAGCCCTCTACCAGACCCTGTCCTGGGCCAACAAAATCCATTTTCCTTCAACTCCTATCTCCCGTAGATCCCGCCTGACATTATCCTCCCATCTACGTCTAGGTCTCCCCAGCGATCTCTTCCCCTCAGGCTTCCCAACCAATAACCGGTGCACACCTCTTGTTTCCAAATAATAAAATTATTTACGTACAAGAATTTATCAATGGATTGAATGTTCGTGCGCTACTCTGAGCTACTGAAAATGCATCGTTAAACAAACTAAAGTAAAGTTTGTCCCACTATACGCCATGTAGGCGCTTGGGGGGAGTGGAGGTATAGCTCCTCTCTTCCTTGACCTCAGCACTAGATGGGGGTGAGTGGTCAGCATCACGCCCCGGCCGGCTTTACCCCCGGGAAAGGACCCGGTACCCATTGTAGAGGAGGCTGGGTGGGCCCCAGAGCCAGTCTGGACGCAGAGGCTAGAGGAAAAATCCTCTGCCCCCGTCGGGGATCGAACCCCGGTCGTCCAGCCCGTAGCTAGTCACTATACTGACTGAGCTATCCCGGCTCATGTTAAACAAACTACGAACAAATAAAAAAGTCATGGTCTACTATAACTACACAAAATCAGCACCATAATTTTGGGACATCTGGTAGCTTATAGGAATAATCATTAAATGTGTATTGTTTAATACGCCCGTAAAAATTATCCCAGAAACCAACATCTTAAGAAAAACTCCAACCGAGGACTGTTTTCGTGTCTGTGACCTTAGACCCCGTAATTTCCTCTCAGAACCGAAAGTATTTTGTCTTGGCGTCGTTCTTGTTTAGCGGTTAAGTTCCTGCCAACAGAAACCATCCTTGTCGGGACTCGAACTCAGTGTCCAGGCCTTCGTTTCCGCAATCTCCTCTTCGAAGCAAAAAACTCTGATCCTGTATCGTGCTTAGTTTCGGAGTTAAAGGAACTGCCCTTGAAGGAAATCGAACTCAGGACACTTTTCCCAGAGTTCTGAGCTTCCTGTGTTCGCTCATTCGTCAAAATGAATCTTCGTCACGAACCGTAAGCGAAGAAGTGAAGAATCACGTCAACCCCCAATCTCGAGTTTACTCGTGACCAGTAGATTCTGCGGTGTTTACTAGGGGCAAATACGACAGTTTCTTACAAATTCATCTTCTGGAAAGCAGGACAGTTTTCGGATTTGTGACCTTAGTTAATCAGATCCCTTCCTAGGAAGAAACAAAATTTGCCTTAGCGCCATTCTTCCCTGGTGCTTACTATCCAAACAACAGAAAATATCTTTGCCGGGATTCGAAGGAAGGAAATATTTTCTCTCGCTCGCCCAGGGGCGATTGTCTCAACAACGCCCGGGCCCCTCAAAAATCGTCTTTAAAATTAATCAAGTATAATAAAACCCGACGTTATTTTGACGTAAATACGTCTATATTTTAGGGTCAGTGTCATTCGGCAAAAAGTGAAACGAAAAAGTGTAACAATGGTTTATCAACAAATAAACAACAATGGTTACCTGGGAAACTTCATCTGTTTATCAACAAATAAACAACAATGGTTACCTGGGAAACTTCATCTGTTTATCAACAAATAAACAACAATGGTTACCTGGGAAACCCGATTTGTGACAACAAATTATCGCCAGAACCAACAAACGAAAAAAAGGACATCAAGGATATTGTGACAGCCTATTCTGAGTTCGATTCCGGACATGCTACCAGAGATGGATATGAACTGGACTTTCGGTCGTCAATCCGGTTTGTATGCATAGAAAGGGGCTTAAGTTAGATTTTGCTTTTGATACTACCTTTCCAAATCAAACGTTATAATTATAATATACTGTAAATTTGTTAGATTTATATTTTAGGATTGTAGCTTAACGTAGATGCTATGCGGGCTTGTGTCTGGCCAGCGTAAGGCTGGAGCCTGGGACGTGCTTTTCGCAATGGGAACTCAGCGGGGGTGCCTTGAACTCAGCATATTATCTTGCATTTGTATTTCATCTGGAAGCATACAGAGCCACATGAATCATAGTCCGCTTCATTTAGCTAGCCGCTAGTGTAATTTAAGAGAAAACAAGAACATTAGACTATGTGTTATGTTTGTTGGTAATATATATGAAACAGACAGCTGACACGTTAGTTTTAAAGACAATAACTTTGCAGATCAGGAAACAGACATCCATGCGAACTGGCACTGGTTCCTCAACAACTATAACAAATACTAAGCACGATGGGGAATTTTATGGTTTATTATACTGACTAACTAACCAACTCCTTGGTAGCAGAACCCGCAGGTCCAACACCGGCAACACCAATCCCTCCACCTGAGCCATCTCCGTCCATTTACCATCCTCACAGTCCACCTACCTAAGATCCATCTTGACATTATCCTTCCATCTTCTTCTTGGTCTGCCGAGTGGTCATCTCCTAAAGGATTCCCACCAAAATTCTGTATATATACCTTAACTTCCCCCGTGAGTGCCACGCGTCCAGCCCACAGAAACCTCATGGATTCACTATCATGGTTTATTTTACTCGCAAGATTAATATAATTATTTGTGCAAATAAAAGTTACTTCCCGGTCAAACATCTAATTGTGATGCTCTGTTACAGCGGAACAACCATGGACCAGCGGTGTCAGTGAAGACGATTTTGAATCCCTCGAGCTGCTAGGAGAAGGGAGTAAGTGCAGGTTTATCTTAATTCTGCGACGAATTTTATGCTTATAGAACGCGAACCTGTAGCAGAAACTCTGGAAGCAACAAAAGTGGAGCCCAGTTTTGTATCAGTCACAGCTTTTATAGGCACGTGACTACAGAAAATATAAACATACTGAACATCAGTTACAGAATATTTTACTGTATAATCGCTTTCAAAGGTCTGAGAAACATCATAATCATCTGCGATCTTTTCTTGTTTCTAGAAGTCAGAATAAGATAATTTGAAATATCGCAAGGCAATGGAAATGTATCAGCAACAATATCGATTTTTTTTTACCTTTTTCTCTGCTGGCTGACATGTTTTTGAACTCCTTCCTAGCAAAGTACATTGGCAAATCTGAGTTGTTACTAATGCTTCCTCGTTGCCGTCACATCTCCTTACTGATCCTCTATGTGACGTTAGGTCTAGTTCATAACAGGGCAGAAGGACACTTGCGAATTCTTAACATCGGCACCAAATGCACGGAACCACACCGAATCTTTTGGCATCTCCATGGACGTTTACTAATTCAATTCTTAATCAGTAGACAATAAGGAGACCAAAATTTTACTGTTGCCTTCCGGGCACTCGTTCTTGTTTACTGCACCTCAATTGAGAGCGAAATATGCAGGTAGAGGCTGACAGGACATTTCTGTGGCAAGGACCTTGTTCCTGACGTCAATGAGATTTTAATTTGTGTCACGACCAACATTCTGAAGTGTAGTTTTCCGGTATGTTGCTCTTTACATGCGCTAATTTCCACTGTTTTACGAGTATTCGTATTGTTTCGACATTATAGGGTCATCATCAGGTTCACGTGTAGCAAGGCAGCCATCGCACCTACTCGGTGTAAACAAGTCTTACCGTAATTTCACTGTTTTGTCCACGAACAGAATTAAATTAACGGTAACAGCTTGATGTGTCGCGTGCTCTTGCTGAGTTTAACACTACTAACTGTCCCGGCACCATCATTCTAATACATGAGTGACAACCTTGTTATTTGCCTACTTGTATCTGCTTTAACAAACTGAGAATTATGTAGAGCCTGTTCTGACATAGATAATTTTCAACCTATGGCCTATAAAAGTTTATTTGTAGGTAGATTCAAAACAAGATGGCAAGAAATAAATTCGGGCATTGAGCTCGTGTGACTAGGTCAATCAACCCTTCGAAGAGATTTAGCACAGAAGTATTATAATAGAAAAAGTTTAATTAAACTGACTACAGAACATATGTACTGAAAAATTCTTTTTCACTCAAGAAGTTTAGACGCTGCATAGAAATTGTACTGACTCCTAATCTGTATGAGAAGATTGTTTTCTTACATGAGAACCGTTTGTTGAACGGGCATCAATGAGTAACACAGATGAAATGTTACAGGTTTCGGGAAGGTTAGTTTAGTCAAGAAGAGCACAGGCTTCGATAAGGGACGACTCTACGCGATGAAGACCATGAAGATGGAGATCATCACTAAGGATAGGAAGACTTACCAGCACACAATGACGGAGTGCCGAGTGTCAGCAGAAGTAGGTGACAGCCCGTTCTTGGTGAAGTCACACTACACCTTCCAGACGGATTCCGATCTGCACCTGGTAATGGGTGAGTAGATGAAGAACTACCCTCATGTTCGGGACAGCCTCGTGACTGCGTGTGTGGGTCCCCAATAGCAACGAAGTGACGTGTGTAGCTATGTTCAGAAGAGAATGAGGAATCACAGCCGAATTAGGGAAGAATTCCTTGCTTCTTGTTAAACTATGTTACCCTTCAGTCTTATGCACAGTTTCACTTTCAATTACACTTTTGTCGGATTTAATATGCATTACCGAACTATTCGCTGACATCTAGCAAGAGTAAGGATCGTCAAAATAACGAGGTCTCGTCATTACTGCTGTTGTTAATGCGTTTACAGACTTTCTGGAAGGTGGAGACCTGTATGACCTTCTCAACCAGCGAGAGAAGTTTGCCGAGGAGGCCGTGAAGTTCTACACGGCGGAGATCGTCCTCGGCATCGAATACCTGCACAAGGTAGGCGCACGGACGCACTGCAGCCCTCGTCAATGAAGTGCTTAACAAATAGATGATTTGTTTGTTTCTACGTTCAGATGGCCCGTTTCTACTTCGGGTTGGAAATGACAGCCAACATTTTGGGAAATAATGATTTTGTTCATGAGTGAAAAAAGGATTCGTTTTATGAGTTATTTTAGAAAAGGTCATTTTTTAAGATCACAGGGTTCCTGTTCCTAATCAATCCCCCTCCCCCGCATTCAGACCCAGTGACATGATACTTCCTGACTCATGAGCATAGTCATGACTTAATAAATAACAAAAGTTGTGGAAAATTAGTCAGCAGCTACACTGTAGCAGAAAAGCAAACTGCTTGGTCTGCATCTCACAGCCACAATAAGTACGGAAACAATAGAACAGAAGCAATTTGTTTATTTTTTTTATTTTTTCCAGATAGGCGTCATCTACCGCGACCTCAAACCTGAGAACATCCTCATAGACTCCAGTGGCCACATGAGGATTACTGACTACGGCGTCTGTAAAAAGTTCCACCCTGGTCAGAAGGTAAATTTAATTTCCACCTTAGGCCCTTTTGTTGTTGAGTCTAGCTACAGAAACACATAGGCCGACAATGTAGGAACTGCGTGGACCACTGTCTGACTGTCCGACTGTCAATACGCTTTGTCTGACGGACGTCAGAATACAAGAATCATAATGGTGCACGTATTTCAGTTGTTAAAATTGCTTCATCCGTGATCAGATTGTGTGTCTTGTACCAATATTTAATGGAAAGCGCAACTAACATGCATCGGATGCACTCAGAAATTGAGGAGCTGAACTCAGAAGCACAGAACCCTTTTAATTGTAGTACATCTGTTTGCAATTCGTTCGGTTTCTTACCATAAAGAAATATAAATACCATAAACTGAAATTACCGGTGTTAGAAGATAGACTCTAATGCTAACAAAGCGGTATGAGGTAAAGAGAGGACTAATTTAGATGTTATTTTATGGGAAACTTTGTGGATAACAGCTCGCAGAGTATTGTCCGGATAGTGACTTGAATTATGTTACTTATAATGGGCCACACGTGTAGGGAGGCAAGAAATCGTACAGAGTCTTGGTGGGATAAACCCCTTACAAAGAGCTAAGGCAGAAGACAAGGAAGAACATGGGGGACAGAATTAAGATGAATATAAAAAAAAAATATTCTGAGGGCAGGAGTGGTATTTGGAATTAGCAATATTAGGATTTTAGGCTTAATACCAGAGAGTTAGTTACTAGTTGCTTTGTGTCTCAGATTACTGTCATACCTATGTAACATCTTGTTTCTGTCAACAGCGTAAACGTGCATATTCCTTCTGTGGAACGCCTTTCTACATGGCTCCTGAAATTATCAGAGGCAAAGGACATACCACAGTAAGTTTCTTACGATTTCACTGTTTCATGTGACTGAACCCACAGTAATATTAATGTTAACAAATCAGCCCTCGTAGTGTGACAATGTGAGGGTACGGATGCATAAGTACAAATTTGATGGAGGATGAGATGTTCTTCTACCAATGCCTACCTCCAGGAAGGGTCAACATTGAAAGAATATTTTAAAATCTATGTGTGTTTACCAATTGCTCATAATAACATTCAAGGATAAAGTAGTCAGTGCACATTACAGGTGTCAGAAGCTTTCGTCTGTATTTGGTGCAGTTAACGTTGTGCCAGCTGACACTCATTTGTCAGAAAATGTCATTTAAGACACACGTGATTATTTTGTGGTCTTTGTCCCTTTGTAGCTTCGAGTGTCAATTTTTCCTCCAAAATATGGAAAAATGTATTATTGGCTTACATACAAACTGAGATATAAAGAATAAATGTAGTGAACGAAGAGATTTGAACTAAAGTGCAGACGAACTGTTACGATAACATGAACTAGCACGATGGTTAATAAAGAAATTTAAGGTCTCTGCCTGGTTTTGACCAAAACTGATGCAAATTTGAACTATTTCAACGGCGAATGAATATACATAACCTTAATGCAATAAATTTACGACACTTTACAGATCCCGCAAATTTTGTTGCCCTTAAATTCTTGTAAAAGTCTTTAGAAATAAAAAGTGACCGATTTCACCTGTTTTTTGTTGCAGTCGGTTGACTGGTGGAGTCTGGGTATCATCGTGTACAAGATGCTCACAGGAACCACTCCATTTGAAGCAGAGGGTGAAGAGAGTGACAACTTTGTGGAGGTCTTTGAGTGAGTTCAGTTGTAAGGGATCTAACAGACAAGCTCCTTTAAACACGTTTCTCTTGAAATCAGTTTGTCGCTATCTTCTGTTCTTAATATCAATAACCACTTGAAGCACATGCTAAATAGACCTTAGACAGAGAATGAAGTGCAGTCAGAAAAATGCCTGTTGACCAAAACCATGTAAAATCTGAAGATTGTACAAAGATCTAATCGACTGTGAGGGAGAAGAAAGTAAAGGATTCAAAGCGCTGAGAAGCTGAGTGCGTCTTTATAGATGATCCATCTTAAACATCTGTTGTGCTATTCGCTTCAGAGATTTCCATGTAAATTAGCCACTGATGAGGCTTCTCACAATAGAAGTAAGAGACTTTAGACACGCTAATTATGAATGCATATTTAATATGCAATTTTCTGTATACGAATACAAGAATGGCGTTCTTTTTTCCCCATTACAGCCGAATTCTGACGCAGAACCCGGAGATGCCGAAAGAGTTTTCAGCTGAAGTGGCGGACTTCATCACACGATTATTGGCGAAAGAGCCACAGAAGCGTTTAGGTGCAGGGAAGACCGGTGTGAAGGTCATCAAGAGGCATCCATTCTTCAAAGTGAGTTCTGTCCCCTTGTCGGTTCTAGCACAACAAAGCATATAAATATTTCAGTTCTAAACTGTGTCTTGTCCACGTTAACTTGTATTAAGAAAATCAAGGTTCCCCTATCATCCAAAGAATTTGAGACTTTTGACTTATTTTAAGACTTGAGTTAAAAGTGAAAGACGCTGTTTACTTCGTGAGCAGAACTGGTTGTGTGCAACAAATGTCATAACACTGACAGAAGTTGCTTTATGTGTTCACAATAACAAGTTAGGAAAAGAGTGCAAAATCATTGACAAATGACGTTTTCGAGAAGAAACCTCTCACCACACGCCTTCCAAATAACTTGCTTGGAACCTTGCGTGCATCCTCAAACGCCCCTCCCAGCAATCTGCAGAGCAGAGACCAAAATTTATATCCACACTGAAGACTTATTTTCAAAATCCTTGTTCTATCTGCACAACTGAAGTGTCTGTTCAAATGAGAAGTTCCCAGTTGTGCCCTGCTAGACATTCACTCTGCAGTCACCATTAATGCTCGTGTTTCATCCTACAGAACATCAACTGGGCTGATATGACGCAAAAAGCCGTGATACCTCCGTACCAGCCGCCTCTTGAAGGCGTCATCTTTCTCGGTGCCGAGAATAATCACTTTCTTCCATCCTCTGCTCGATCCCAGGATTGTGCCACTTCATCCTCAGGTGAGATATTTTACTTAATTTCAGAACAAACCTATTCTTTGCACCTCATGTTTCCTATGTACATTTTATCTTGATTCTGCCCCCAAGTAGTACAGAGACATTCGTACACACACACGTGACACAAAATTGTTTGCAATCCTGCCTTCCGGAAATTAACTTTTCTCTCAAAGTTAATGGATCTGGTGTGTCCACAACAATGAATCCGCATCCAACAACCCTCGCGTTAAGATTTTCCTTCGTCACTCACTTCACTGTCGAATTTCCTCAAATGTCTTTTCCTCAGTCGAGAACTCGAATTCATTTTGTATGATGCAGATTTGACAGCGAACTCCATAGAATTTAATATTGTGTTTCCGATGTAAGACATATTACAAAACTATACAAATAAATCTGGCGTAAAGGACTCACGTATTCAATATTTTCAAATCCTTAAACTCCGTCAAAAATTTGCACCAGTTTGTCTCCCTTCGACGTTTGCTGTGGAAGTTACAGTCTTCTCCCTTTCCACCCAATTGCTTCATCTGCTGTTCCAGGTCACTTAATTAGGATCACGTTTTGTTGAATTTGGATACGATTTTCTATAAATAAAATTCAGGGGCACAAGGATAATTAAGAAAGTGATATGATTTGCTAGAATAAGGGCTTGCATTCGAATATTTTACAATACTGAATTCTGTCAATGCAAGTTAAAATGTTCTCATTTAGAAAATCGTGGACGGAATGTCTGGTGTTGTCTTCCATCGCCAGGGCTAAAAGTGGTCAAGGAATTGCCTTCTGCTTCACATACGTTCCATGAGCTGGGATAGCTCAGTCAGTATAGTGTCTAGCTACGGGCTGGACGACCGGGGTTCGATCCCCGACGGGGGCAGACGATTTTTCCTCTAGCCTCTGCGTCCAGATCGGCTCTGGGGCCCACCTAGCCTTCTCTACAATGGGTACCGGGGTCCTTTCCCGGGGGTGAAGCCGGCCGGGGCGTGATGCCGACCACTCACCTCCATCTAGTGCCGACGTCAAGGACGAGAGGAGCTATACCTCCAGTCACCCCAAGCGCCTTTACGGCACTCAGTTTATAAAACTGCTCAGAAGTAAAATTGCGTGCAAGAAAGGCGACATTATGAGGAGAATTGTACACAGCTTTAATTTTAGAAACATGGAATAGAAGTTGCATTCTTTAGAGAATGTTAAAATATTTATCAGCAGAAAATATACTGGAGCAGACAGACGAAAATTCCCGTGTGTTCAAGTGTCGAGAATCGCTGTGTCCCTTACACGAACACAGACTGAATATGTCTTGTATTTTCCTTTAGCAGAGACTAAGCCCAAAACACAAACGACGGAGATTCCTGTAGGGCCAGCAACACCTGCGGTCGTCGGGAAAATTGCGCCACGAAAGAGGGAGCTGAACAGATCAGAAGACGGCGAAAGGCCAACCAAGAGACCACAACGACTTACCAAAAGCCGGAGGTCGATGTCCCAAACGACGGCCACTCTAGGACACCATCAGCGGGGCGAAGAAAGATCACTGTCTTCCAGTGGACTGAGGAGCGACCAGGCCACGGAATCAACGATGCAGGCAAGTGTAAGTCGACCACTGGTTCCATTGCTTAATTTCGGATTACGGAAGCAAGCAGCGTAGAATGTTGAAGGTTTTCGACAAAGTGTTGTTGCCATCTTCATTCAGGGCAAATATCTTTTGGGGAGATTCGGAAGCAGCAGAAGATTACGTTAGGTTAGGTTAGGTTAGGTTAGTGGGTGACGTGATGATTGGAAAATGGGCGAGGAGGATATCCGCAGGAGGACGGAAGGATGCAGCCTCGTGGTTGAGCAATGTACATGACTAGAAAATGGGATTTTGTACAAATGTTTAGGAAAGTGGATGAACGAATAGGTTTTCGTGACCGGAGAAGCAATAGAGGAGGTTATGAGAAAATGTTTGGCGGCCACGTGGTTCGGACAGGACGGAACAGATCAAAGCGCTGGAAGGAAGGACGAAGTAAGGGAGCAGATGACTTCAGTGAATGGGGAGAAAGATATGTAGCATCGGGTCACAGGATTTTCCGTTGGAAAAGGGGCAATTTACTTCCTATATTTCACCCTCAACCCCTGGCATTTTGCCGACGAAAACAACGCAGGGCCGTTACAATTTGCGCATTTCATAACAGCTTCTTCCTACCCCCAGCTGACAAGGCGCGTCTGTGGTTACAGAGGGAGCTGCTGTTGTGAGTCAGTGACCTCGTGGCTTGGAATGGAGGTCACGAGAAATACTTTCACAGGACAGGTGCTCGAAAACCGTCAACATTCTACGCGGCTACACGAGAGCATTGTTGCAATCTCTTTCGCCAGTCGATTTAAAGTATACGAAGTCGGTAATGGATTTCTCTGCATTCTTTCTTTGCACGTGTTTTGAACAGTAAAGCGTCACATTAATTGTGTGTCGAATTTACTGTCTTCCCCTTACATTCTTCCTGGGTTTGTCAATTTTTATAAATCCTGACAGTGCCCTTCAAATGCCATCTACGCTGATATTAACTTTGGATATTTCTGCCATTGTTGTATGCAGTGCGATGTTTTTTTTACATATTCTTCCCAGTTCAGTCCCGGTTGTCATTTGCTTGCCAACAAATTATTACGCCCTTCATTCCGTTAAGGTCTCCTTATAAACTTGCCATTCCTGTATTGGAAATCCGTCAACCGTTCGGTCAAGACCATTTACGTTTTACTGACATTTATTGAGTTTAAACGTTGTGTCACTCATTACAGCTTGTACTTAAAATCAGACGTTCAGTTCTTACACGCAACGAAACGGGCCTGCCTCGTTCAACGCGGTCTGTGTACAAACATTGTTGGCAGGGTTTCTTAAATACGGGAGGTGCACGCAAACACTCCTGAAGAAGCCAGCCCTGAAATGTATAATCGTTAACATTTGATAGTTTCGTATTTCAGTACGTAAAATTATCGAACTTTACTTGGCATTTTATAATCCACGTTCATTCTGGCGTTCTGGATTCTGGTCACTGAATACTTGAATCCTGTTCTTTGTTCAGTGATTCTTCCGACTTCTTTTCTTAGCCTTCTGACGTAATTTCCACAGATGGCATCTCTCTTCTTCAGGATGAAGGCGACTTTTAAATTAACTATCATTCTTTGCACCTCTGTTTAACCAGTTTCCTGAACCGCCCATTTCATTCCCTGCTTTAAAAATCGGTACTTGATATCTGCATGCAGAATAGATCCCAAGATTCCTGTTCTTTTCCATTTTGTTGAGCAAGGCTTCCTTCCTTCTACCGGCTAGAGCAGTCTGCTATAATTTTCCAGCGCACTTATTGAGCAAATTCTACCTCGTTTCGAAATTTCTTAAGGTCCCTTATGTCCAGGAAATACTGAAGTGTCGGTGAGATTTATTCCCGTAGCTTCAGTTGTTTGTTACATGATAACGCTGCACTCTGTTCCTTCCCTAAAACTCTTTTTCTCCGAAGTGGTCGTCTGCGTATTCGATTAGTTCGTTCTTCGATAGTTTTGGTTTCAATTTGCGGTTCTCGTACTACATAACCTATTGTCCTCCTTCGAATTTTGTGTCGGCTGGCTGCTTGTAGACCCTGGGTTCGAACATAAGGTAAAATGCTAGAAGCAATTGGTGTCTACGTTTGTTCTGTCACTAGGCAACTGTGGTTTGTTGCATAAAGTGATCTGTCTGAGAGTCACGTGTCCTATCCTCATGTAAATAATGGAAGAGCTTGTGACATTATACCTTTCCTCTTTAGAAGGTAACGTTGGCTACTGGATCACGTGACTGCAGGGGATGCACAACTGTTGTTTTGCAAGGCGTAAATGCGAATGATTTTGTAGCAATTCTTGGAGTCCTTTGTGATACTCATTTCTTTTGTCACTCGTTAAGAGACGAGGTGAATGCTGAAGATCATGCCATCCATAATTTTTTTATTAACTAGAGCAGGGCGCTCCTTTCGGAGTTTGTAAAACGCAACCAACCTTGTGTAAGAAACTAAACTAATCGCCCCGAATTGAGGGTTGGTTGCGTTTCGAAATCTTAAGTAACACGCTAAACTAACTCCCCTTCGGGGTGTTAGTTTAGTGTCTCATTCAAGTGTTTTAACCCCTGAGTAAGAAACAAAACTAACCCCCCGAATGGGGGGGTTGGTTGCGTTTTAAATTCTTGAGTAAGACACTAAACTAACCCCCCTTCGGAAGGGTTAGTTTAGTGTCTCATTCAAGTGTTTTAACCCTTGAGTAAGAAACTAAACTAACCCTCACCCCCGAATGGGGGGGTTAAACACTTGACTAACTCCACCTTGGGGGGGTTGGTTGCGTTTTAATTTCTTGAGTAAGACACTAAACTAACCCCCTTCGGGGGGTTAATTTAGTGTCTTATTCAAGTGTTTTAACCCTTGAAAAGCAGTATGACTTGGATGAATATTATTATTAGTATCAAATTACCTTGTTGGAGTTGGCAACGTCTTCTTTCACTTTTCTTCATTTCTTAAATAGTCTAATGTCGCCGTTCGGAGACTATGTGCTGCTTGTAGAGCAGTGATAATGCGACTGGCTTGGTACTAAGCGTTATTTGTTTACTCGGCATTGTTGTGGAACAACAATGCCGTGTATAAACAAATATAAGGTGATATTGTTGATGACGTCAATTTTTGACGACGACGACGGGGAATCACAAATTTTTATAGTAGATCCTCAACACTGACTTTTTGGTTTCCTGTCTGCTAACATGCAAGTTGTTCTAGTTTGTTGGCAACTGTGAGTGAATTTTGACTGATAGGTCATGCCGAGGGTCAGCCATGGAATAAGAAAAGAACCTTCCCGGCTCCATTTAAATTCACAAGTGCCTTCCTGCACAGTTTCTTCTGTGTTAACTTTATGGCTATTGGCTTAGTTTTGTGTGTAAGTTGATGAGTGTAAGGAGTTCATTTTGCCATTGAAATGACTTGAATTTTCTGTGCTTATGCAGGATCTGTCAGAGTGCCAAAGGAAGATGGAAGATCTTAAAACTTTGCATACCGTGTAGTGTATTGAAATATAAATAGGCAAACAAACAAACTATTAACACTATAAAAAGACACTAATGTCATACGCGTTTCAACCTCAAGAGGTCATCATCAGGGAAATCAATTTATTTAATTAAATGGCTCAAACTTGATTTAGAAAATAAATAATGAATAGGACATGTGACGAAAATTATTTTAAGCGACACTGCACCAGATGTTGTTATTCATAGGAATAGACTCTGCACTTGGCTATTCATCCGGTGGTCCGGTGGCCGTAGCTGGTCTGCGGCGAGCCACGGTTCTGGAGTTCACAGGTACGGACGACGCAACTACAGCTCGCCGCAAACCAGCTACGGCCACCGGATGAATAGCTAAGTGCAGAGTCTATTCCTATGAATAACAACATCTGGTGCAGTGTCGCTTAAAATAATTTTCGTCACATGTCCTATTCATTATTTATTTTCTAAATCCAGTTTAAACCATTTGATTAAATGAATTAATTTCCCTGATGCCACTGATGATGACCTCTTGAGGTTGAAACGCGTATGGCAATAGTGTCTTTTTATGGTGTTAATAGTTGTTTGTTTGCCCTATTTATAGAAGATGAAAGACGTCTCTCAGAACACGGGATTCGTCTCGAAGAGAACGAGATTCATGATTCAAGATGTAAGCCCTCCAGCAAAGCTTGTAGAGCCCAAAAAGGAGTGACTCGACCAGATCCAAAACGAAGCGGAGGAGGGAGATTAGACGAGCAAATGGAACTAAATTCCTCGCCTCAATCACCTCGTCTTTGAGACCATGGGTTTTTTTTGAAACAGAAAGAACAGCAAAACAGCCCCATCGGACTGAAACATGTATACAAAATTAAATTGTTAATAAATGTTTGTTTTCGATAAATGTGGTTGGCTGCTTTTGTTATTTGTGTGCTGCTACATGGTACGAACGGTATTAAGAAAGAGCAGTCAGAGCACAGTATTTGGACTAGAAGACTTAGCACTCAAGCGGTTATTATTTTCAAGGTGAAATGAACACGTAGTAGTTACCACCCTTCTGTAGACAAGCTATTAGGGAGTTGGTCAGTTTCCAAGCTGAAATCCTCTGAAGCACATTTTCAAATAAAAGAATTAAACTTGCAGGAGCACTGTCTTTGTTAAGAGGTACGGAGTACCTACTAAATATTTGAAGAAAGTAAAAGTGGATTACAACATTAGATAACAATATTGGAAATTCAAATAATCTCTCAAATTCCGAGACCATGAGAAACATTTCGACTATAAACTGAGTTTTTAAGATGGGACCAGGCTGACCAGCGCTCAAACAAGAGCTGTGGTACCACCCCTTGTCGATGGTTAAGTATTCGCAGCCATCCTTATCTAGAGGCCTTCCCCTCCGTCCGCAACCTGAGGACATGCAATCCCGCACATCTGGTACTGATGATCATATAATAAAAGCAACAAGAGTGACATTAAAGATAATGATAGTAATCATGATTCAATTCAATTCTTTATAATTGGTGTGCTGTATCAACAGCCGGAAGGCCAATTACAAATGCAGCACACGAGAACACAACAATAAGCACAGAATGGTAGCAACAAAGATTTTATATAAAATTACATAATTTTGGAGGATTTTTATGCATGAAGGCAACTTGCTACTGAATACATCAATAGCTTTATAATTTTGTAATTTATGAGTTGGTTGATTTTGAGTGGGATGTGTTGTTTTGTTGTGTCCTTTTTTTATTGTTTTGTTCTGTCTCTGTGTTGATGTATCTCATTGTTTGTGTCTTATTGTTTTTGTTGTCCTTTTTTTATTGTTTTGTTCTGTCTGTGTGTTGATGTATCTCATTGTTTGTTGTGTCTTATTGTTTTTGTTGTCCTTTTTTATTGTTTTGTTCTGTCTCTGTGTTGATGTATCTCATTGTTTGTTGTGTCTTATTGTTTTGTTCTGTCTCATTGTGTTGATGTATCTCATTGTTCTGTTGTATCTCATTGTTTTGTATCTTATTGTAGGTCACTGCCACCGGGTATAAACCCATTTGCAGTCAATAATAAATAATAATAATAAAAAAAATAATAATAATAGTTGAAATAAATGAAGTCTTTTAGATTAAAATGAGATGAAAGCAAATCATACAAGATAGTAGACCAGAGAATTTATATAGTTAGAATGATAACATACTGTTGGTCAATGCGAGTAGTGGAGGAGAGAATGATGACAATCCGAGGTGCGATCGGAAAGTTTCTTGACTGTGTCAATAGAGGGCCAACCGGATGTAGTACGAGCTTCTGCCGCTAGGGGGTGCGGCCTACATTCATAGTGAATCAGTGTGCCAGTCGTCATCATCAAATTAGCATTTGTTTCTTAGTTACGGGCGTTTTGGTAGTGCATTACACCGACCCTCCTGCGATTTCGGAATGGCGGATTTTCATGAACAAAGAGTGTGCATCAAATTTTGCCAAAGACTCGCCAAAACGGCTACGGAAACCTATGAAATGCTAAAGCAAGCATTTGGAGAATCCGCAATGAGTCGTGCACAAACTTTTGTGTGGCATTCACGTTTTAAAAATGGCCGAACCTCTGTCGATGATGACGAGCGTTCTGGACGACCATCTTCGAGCACAACGCCCGAAAATGTTACGAAGATTCGGCAGGCCATTCACGAAGATCGACGTCGTACCATCAACGACTTGTGCGACATTGTTGGGATAGGCTATGGGACCTGTCATCTGATTCTAAAGGAAGAACTCCACATGCGACGCATCATGACAACGCGCCAGCGCACACCGCCCTCAAAGTTCGGCAGTTTTTGGCCTCAAACACCATGGCCGTCATCCCGCACCCTCCTTATTCGCCGGATTTAGCTCCGTGTGACTTCTTCCTCTTCCCAAAGATGAAAATTCAGCTAAAGGGAAGGAGATTTGAGACGATAGAAGAGATTCAGGCAGAATCGCAGATGGTGCTTGACAGGCTGACAAAGAAAGATTTCCAGTGATGCTTCCAGGCTTGGCAGCGGCGCTGGGATCGTTGTGTTCACTCCCAGGGGAACTACTTCGAGGGTGATGGATGAATTTAATACCTGAGATAAGTGTACGGGTTTTTATAGGCGCAGTCTTGAAACTTTCCGATCGCACCTCGTATATGTCAGTACAGGACATGCATACTACATTTTCATTCCTGTGAACAAATGGGACTGGGAGAAGTGGTACAAACATTAAAACGTCAAGTTTATGCAAGTCAGGGTTACCAAGTGCACCGAAAGACAGAAAAGCAATAAACAAAGCAGGTAAAATATTAAATAATAAAAATACTGATTCAAAGACAGCGTGGTAAGCGAAAGCGGTGATACTGATGTTGCAACTGTAAGTATTCAGATGACATCCCTGGCAAGAATTCTATCTTGGAAACACAAAAAGCGGCCATTGTGGGAAGATCACTCGTCTAGGGCACACCGGAGTATCGCGGAGGCCATCTAAGTGCGCCACGAAATTTTCACGTAATTTTATAATTATAACCATGAGACACAATTGTTAATCTCGTTTTCTGCTGTCTCAGTTTTCATTTACTTTATTACGATCGGGCACACAGAGGACGGACAAGATTTGCAGAATGGAACTGGAAAGCAACACAAACACGTTGCAGCAAAACATGTGTACCTCCCATTTACTTTTATTGCCACTCTAATTTTCTGCAATCTACATATAAAAATATGAGTAAGTATCTTCAAGTTTAAATGTTTACACATAGTTAATAAATCTTGGATCAAACGGTGGGAAATATTATATTTTACTTCATTTCAAATAACGGTTATATTTAAAATAAATGACATAATAAAAATGGATAATTATAAACATCAAATAAAACATTTTTCGGTTGGGGTCGATCTACAAGAAGTTGTCGCGGCCAATCAATGCCATAAACCACCTATTCACCCCCCATTTGTAAAATGGGGTTGATGTGCCGCCATGACTCTTCGACAATATTTTGTGTGCCGCGAGTGTAGATAGGTTGCCCAACACTGGTCTAGAGCAAGACATTTCATTAATTCAAAATTTATTTTCCGAAGTGAATATGTAATCATTGTCCGGGAAAGCACAAACCAAAATTAACAATTACCGGTCTATGCAATAGTAACTGTATCTAGATCAATATGTTTCGGTTCTCCAAAAAAGGCCTTCTTTAAAATCTTGATCACATTCATATTACAAACGAAAATGTTAAAATGCCACAAATTACAGTGCTTTATATTACAGAATGTTTAGTGGCTGCAAATTTCAATTTATTTCATGTTGTAAGAATATGTCTTAAAATTCTAACAATTAACTAGCAATATCAATTACATGAAGTTCCAAATATAATTGCACTGGTGATGAAATCTGTTTGCCCCGATGTACAGAATTCGTGTTTTTCTCAGCGCGCTAAGAAGGTTCCAGCTAAAAATTATTCTACCTCTGGTTAACGCCCACTCACAAACGCCATGTGTAAATTGTTTATGCAAAGTAAACTTCTAGGCCAGCAAAAATTAATTTTTAAATTTTGTTTGATCTCGTCCTCGGATTACTTATAAAACATCTTTTTCAAACGTAAGAATAAAGGACTAATAAAAATTAGACCACTGTTTTATGCCACGTATAAGGGCTACGCTAAATCCA
This sequence comes from Zootermopsis nevadensis, assembly GCF_977971745.1. Taxonomy (NCBI): domain Eukaryota; kingdom Metazoa; phylum Arthropoda; class Insecta; order Blattodea; family Termopsidae; genus Zootermopsis; species Zootermopsis nevadensis. Next base: position 10,732,454 of record NW_028259148.1, on the reverse strand, counting down.
TTTACTTCCTACAGACAGGTTAATTACTCAATTTAAGATTCTCTGTTGTTTGCTGACGTTCTACAGCATCGTCAGAGAAATTGCAGATTGATGAAATAAGGGAAAGGATATCACTACTTGTCTGATTTAAATTTGAATTCATAATAACCAAAAGCCATTAATTTGGTGCGTTATGAGATCCTGATTGATTAGACCAATTTAATTTTGTATAAAATATATGTGGCTGCAACACCGGATTGCACACATCTTTCATGAACAGGAGTACTTTTTCCTCTCAGCCTTACTAATTCCAATGGAACAAAGTCCTTTGTCGATCAGCGGACACAAGACATTTCCAGTATTTCTGCAGAAACAAAATATTTATGAACCTGAACTCTTCACTGGTCACACAGTCCACAACCACACATCATGTGGAACGACAGGCTGAGAAATGGCTCCAAGCAGCAAAGGAAACTGTTTTGAACAATATGTATTTTATTTCATTGTTATATGTGTCTTCATCTAAATTCTTGTCAGCATTTTGAATTTCTCTCTTCACCACACTGATGAGACAAACCTGGTGGCACAGGGTGAAGGCCAGAGTATAAACCCAACTAATCACCTTACCTACATATTCCTTAAATTGCTTATGACCAATCTGAATTCTGACAACTTTCTAAGTGCAGTATAGAAACATTTATAGAGAGAAGAAATTGTACTCCAATAACAGCTTTCTACGGCTGTCTCAAATGATATGCTCACAACAGAGGGTTAAAGAATAACAACTGCTTCCTGCACATGTCTGTGTGATACAACAGGCAGAGGGCACAAAGCTACACGCATCTTCAGACGCAAGTGGGTGCTCTGGGTGATGGACCAGCAAATGATTTAATTGTAATAGAATTATGACAGTCCACAACAGGAATGAAGATTGTCTGGGGAGCAGGTCCTTTCTTGGATATACTACAAAATAACCAGTTACTAGAGCAGTGGAAGGAAATAGGGAAAATGATTTTGTTGGTCACATTTAATGTTCCTTTCCGAAGTTGACAGGGGCAGTGGCTTAGAAATACGCACAATAAAGAATGTCAAAACTGAATGTTATTGAAAACTGTTAGGATTACTGTTGTTGGTGACACTTTCCTCAACATTTGAGAATTGTCCCTTCAGCATAATTACAATAAAGAATAATGATTATCCATATGGCTACTCATTGCTGCAAATATTCTTAACAAATATTACTATTTGCTCCTTGACTATAGAACAATTTGATGCCATAAGAAATGTCATGCCTGGAATTCAAACTTTCGTGTAATGTGGTAACAGCCCAGGGAATTCAGAGATCCCTCATTATTGTGCAGTCAACTCAGAATACTTCCACTTAACCTAAGGAAGCAATCAGTGGCAACTACTTTTAAATAATCACCCAGCCAAACACCTTATACAGAGGGGCCCAAAAAAATGTATACACACGTCAACAAAACAAAAACCTGTATAAAAGCCTTAATACTAAATTTATACAGACATCAAAGGATGACTATAAGTCATGTTGTGTGTACATTTTTTTGGGCCCCCCATTTAATAAAGTCTTAACATGTACCAAATTTCTGCACAAGATAATAGCCTTGACATCGATATTGCCACGGCAGCACTTGAAAAGAGAGTGTATAACTCCCAACCCCACATGTTGACTTCAGCACTGGATGTGGATGTGTGGTCAGTGTCATGCCTTGGCTGTGCTTTAACCTGGGGGACGCCTCACCTCAGCAACTTGTCAGCAGTGGTTGTGGATCAAACTAATTTTTTATGCATCTGGTCTCATAGATCTTTCCTGCTCAGAGCATAAAGACAACTGTACAACCACTTAGGGATGAGTTATAACACACGGTATACATGCACTTCCGGAAACTTCTCAGTGTGATGGTCATGAGAAATTTTAATGTTCATCATAAAATTCAGCAAATTTACCATTGGTATGTGCTATGTTCTTATGAACATAATTCTAACTTCTTGTGTTTTAAAGATATCTTAGTTTGTATGAATTTGATCAATGTACCAGTTCTGCTTCCAATATTAGTGTAGTAAAACACAGAACTAGAATCACAAACACTTTATCTCTGAAACAACAAAATAGCTATAAGAACCTCATATTTTCATACACATCTCATGGACAGATAATTTTCTCTCTTTATTTCTGGTGTTCTGATTACCAAAGCAAAAATATCAAAGGGAGAACTTATCTGAGTTCTAAAAGAACCTCTACATACAGTATATAACCTATGTAAGACAATCTTTCTATCAACATAATCAACGTCTTAGCTTGAAATGTCTAATTAAGAAACTGGGTAAACTATGTATCTTAGGAGCTGTGATGATAAGGATTGTAGTAAGTGTACATGTCCATACATACAAACAGGTTTATTGAACAATAAAAATGTTTACAATCACTTACAGTTTATGGTTACTCCCGACTGAACATACTGATCGACATTTCCTTCAGCCTCTTTTCGCAAACAATCAGTTACTCATCTCCCAAGTGCACTGCTTATGCCTGTTTTGTACTATCAATTGATATCCCAAGTGTAGGACCAAATTAAAATGTTCCTAAAATTCATAAAAATGGATCTATCTTGTACTTTACAGTTTTAAATAAATGCTCCTCTTCGGAGGACTTAGCCAATCAAACAAAATGAGTAACATCTTAATTTGCCAGTCATCCAAGAGGAAGTTCTTTACCAGGCATAAGAGCCACTGAAATGGTGCTCTCAGCAAAAAGTGTGATGATGGGATTTCTGCTGCAACTACAGTTCCCACATCACATCAAACATGGAGTCTTCTGACAAAGAATTCAGAGTAAACGTCATGCAAGACTGTCAAAGGTGACAACAGTTTGGTCAGTGTGTGAGAATGCTGAACCCAGGACATCATGTAAGCACTACTACTGTAATGCATAGTGTGGTTTTTACAGCCTGTTCTGAAATAAACGTGACTCCATGGGGCAAAATATATTACTTGCTCTTGTACAAAAGACAGTGCCTAACACATGACTAACAGGAATGTGCTTTCCCCCAAGCTCCTAATAGCTCAACAAAATTAGAATAATTAATATGCATGTAACCCTTACCATAAAAAGTCATGACAAAATACCTTCTTACTACAAAATAAGATGGTCTAATATTTGCATCACACATTCAAAATGCAACACTTCATGTTGCAAGTTGACACATCTCAGTCCTTTCAATTTATTCCGTTTTCTTTGACTATGTACAAAGTACTGTGTCTTGTTGGCTTACGGGTATTTACACCACACCAGAGGCCGTATAACAACTTAATGGCTTACAGGATTTTACTCCATGCCAGAGGCCATGTACACACTCATTCACAATCATTCTTCTGGGTTTTAGTAGGGAAATGTAAATCAATTTAAGATTTGAATAAAGTTAATGTTAACATATTTCCCAAAATCTAATTACGCCCAAAATTTAGTTTGTCTTGACAATTCCTATTCAACATTCTCACTTATGTGAACACACTTTGTCATGAAGAGCTTCCTACAGAAACATACTTTCTCTAAGTGACACTGAATGAACAGTTTAGCCAAATGACAAATACAATTAACACACACAGGATGATCAAAAAGTCAAGCAACACACGTTATACTGGAATCATAAAATAAAGAACAATTACATTGAGTGTTGGAAAAATACACTGTGCTCAGCAATTCATGCATTCATTCTTTACCTCGTATCTGACTCAAGCCGGTGAAGAGCTCCTCAGTCACGGAGACTATTCACAGCACGATATTCTCAATTTGTTTCACAAAGGGGAAAATGTATCATTCTGGCAAGTTAAGTACAAGCGAGATGCCAGTTAGTGTTCAACAATAAACACTCATTCCACTTATAAAAAGACGGCCTTGCACTTATGCTGTTGAAAGACAACAGACCGACTGCCATGAGCAGGTTATACCATGATGTGACCTCACTGGGTACTGTTGCATGATTTTTTGATCACATGGCATAAGAAATAAGAAACTGAACCAAAACAAAATCACAACTGAATTAGTCTACTACATCTCAATTACCTTCAGTAACTGCTCAAATCTAAAGTACAAACACATCAGGTAATGATTTCATCACTAAAGTAATATTCAATCTTAGTGTGTCTTAGGAGTCTCCCTTTTTTTTCGCACAGCGATGTTTCATCACAGTGTTGTTGTGGAGGGCGCAGGCAAGCAATAGCCTGCAAAAGGCAGGTTCTGTTCCATCTTTACTTGTGGAATGATGCTTAGAGCATTTGCCCCTTCTTCATGTCTGGTGTTTTTGTCTTGTCCAAGTTGACTTCTGCTGATGCCTTTGCCCCTGTGCTTGGTCTGGTTAGTCACTACTTGTCTTTACACTTACACACTCATATAAAACAGGTAGTAAATGGTACAATATGCATTAATAAGATGGCCAATGAGAAATGGAAACTCTTGTATCCAAGCTTGTATGGTTTCAGTTTTATTTGTAAATCCTTTCAGGTGAAATTCACAAAAATTCAGAGACCTTTCACCAAATTTTGTTTGGGATATTGTGCTGTTTGGTACATCCAATTCTTCTTTTGAAATCAACATCATCCTTATCAGGTCGATGGCTGATACTTAATGCAAGGTAAATTTGTGATAGTTTTTCTCTCTTCTCTCACTAGATGGCAGAAACACTCATTATGACAAAGATTGTGCAGAGAGTTTTCTGCGGAAACACATTAATTTCTACAGTCAATGTTCTGCTATTGTACTGGTAGACTGCAGCCTTAATGGGCATATTTAAAGTTGAGTTACAATTTCTTTCATTTGAGATCTTGTGTGATATGGATTACCTTTCTTTGTGTTAGCTGAAGGTGTTTCATACAGATGTCAGAAGAATATGCAAATAAAATCAATAGTTTTCACCAAACAAATCTTCGATTTGGAAGCAGCTTCTTCATCTTTTCAAGGTTCTGATGCTTGTTTTCAGAAATGGTGCCAAAGACAATGGCACATAAGAGAACACACACTCCTGAAGGTACAAAGAAGTGTTACGACTGATAGAAAATTAAGGTTGGTCACTTTACAAAGTCAATTGTATGATATACCATGGCACACTCTGAAAGATGACACAAAAATGCATCTGGATGATCCTGCAAGTATTCATCTGACAAAGACTGGAAAAATTTGTTATGTCTCCCTACCTTGAAGTGAAAATAGGTAACTGCATTATAAGGATGCATGATGCAGGCTTTGGTCTAACAGTTGATAAATTAAGATGGGTAGTCTATGAAGTTTATGAATATGCAAGGATAAACATAAAAGTCAAATGGCTGGTTGTTATTGGTGGGACAAGATGCGAGAATTATAGAATCTGTCACTGAAGACTCCAAAAAATTTAGCCATCTACCAAGCTCTGAGGTTAGCTCAATGATTTTTATAACAAAATCCAGTAACTGGCAACAGATTTTGATTTAAGAGGCAAACAATCACATCTTTGGAACTGTCATATGTCAAGAAAACTGGAAAAATGTCAGCCAAGTACAGAGAAAATATGTTTATAATCAAAGTTTTGAAGAGAAGGGCATTGCCACTAATCAGCTGTGTTGCATTCATGCACCAGAAATGAGCACCCCACTTACAGTCATACTGAAGGTTTTATTTTTTATTATTTAGTGTTCTGTCTGACGACAGGTCCATATGAACAGGATCCTTCCATCCTTTTCTCGGACTGGGACCTGTTCATATACGTTCTTGGCAGATGATCCAGAAGTGGTTTGCCATTGCCTTCTTCTGTGTTTGAATGGAGTAATTGTTGGGATGCCACGGAGAAACCGGGGAAGCCCCCGGAGGAAAACTCCGTTTTGCCTAGACCACGGCCTTGCCCAACACAAGTTATAAATTTGAAATCTTCCATTTTAAAGAGGTTGCAATTTCTGAGTATGCAAATGGTCCTCCTGTTGTCACGGAGGGGAATAATCCATATGACAATGAACATGAAGCCACAAGTGGTGAATGAAACTCCAAAGTAATGACTGAAGATGTGCTAAGGTTGCCTGTGAGCTAAACACTGTGAAAAGTTCCCAGGAAAATCCTGTAAAAAACATTTTATCGAACTGGGCCTGTAAAACAACCTACACCATCAACTTTCATCACAAAAGAAAAAAATATTAAACAATATGATTAAATTTGTTATTTGTGTGGTGGATTGATTGGACAATAGCACAAAGAATGTTGCCAAATGGATTTAGTGCCCAATCTGTTTAGTGCAGAATATGAAATGCCAAACAGTGAATAATTACAGCACACCCAAGTGTTGTATTTTGAAAGGAAACCAAACTGATTATAAATATAGTAAACTACCGGGTTAGAGGCCAGTCTTCTTTTAAATCAGGTTACATTTCTTCACGTTTTGTATTGACTAATAAGACTCTTTTCGTGAACATAATTAAAGTTTGTACTGAAAACGTTACCTGATGACAGAGTTATTTTGTTGCTGTCACAGACTTTCACAGATATCACAAAGCTTCCTGATTTTCAATCACAAAACTTCTTTTAATTTTGAAAATTAAGAAAACTGAATTCTGTAATAAACATAAATTAGGAGAGGTAAAGTTATCTCTTTATCTAACTCTAAGAGCAAAAGTATGTTTATGAGCAGCGTCAAGAAGGACTAGCATGGTGAAGTCACCTGAACTTACACTACATGTTTACCTTAACCCTTGGCAACAGACCATAGCGCAGTAAATAAGACTTACAACTGCTACAACTGCTACTCCCTTTCCGAACTTCTGCACCTGAAACTGTTACCACAGTAGTCTGTACTCCCAAGCCACTTCGCCAGCATCTGTATCTAACAAGTTTTTCTTCTTCATCTGAAACACAAAATATCCAGAAATGTTTGCTGGTGCCCTGTACCAGACTGGTGACTGCTGCGCCCTCAGGTCTCGATGGTCACAAAAGTTCAATTGCTTCATAACGTCATCCCAGAAACAGGGCTGATAAACAGCGTTGCTGGAAGGCTGAAACAAGAATAAAATCAGCAGGACACAAGGCTCACGCCTTGTCGCTGAATTTGCTTATGTGAGTGTAATTGCAAAATAAAGGAACTCTGTGGTAATGTATCAGCATAGAGTCTTGTGGCTTTGGTAATTAGCAACTCTTGTACTTGGTACAAACGAAGGTATCTCTCAGTGAACCTACGAGGCACACATATGATTATCCTATGTTACTTTGGTTCCTATTGCATTGACATCCACTGCCACAAGACAAGAGCACAACATGAATAAGATTTAGGAATATCATAAAGAAACCTAAATTTGTAACTGATGCAGAATGTGTAGTACCTAATCCGTTTGGGTACAATATTGGAATATGTACTCAACTACTTGCTACTGCAATAAAACTGAGTACAGGGAGTGAGATTCAAAGCAGCGATAGATGAGTGTTGATGATAATTCTTGTTTTGGTGACCATGTACTCAGATCACTGAGAAGCTCAATTTGTGTATTCAGGACAACCGAAGACTATGAAATTACGAACCTACATCAGAAAAGAGCCAAATGGATTGTACTACCCTAACTTTCCTTTCTCTGAACTACAAAAACTTATTACACCTCATGCTTACGCTTATAAACAATATTTGGTATATGTGTTAGAAATTCCTTTGACATCTCCTACTACGTATCACCTCTATCGAATTCTTCCTTTTTCTGTAAAACGTCATGATTCCACCTAAGCTTACATTAGTTCTAATAAAGAATATATTTTCAGTGATCCTATCCATCAACATTATGGAAAATTAACTGCTAACGAGTTAACAGGCAGTTACCAACCAAATATATTGCAATTTGTGTGTAAAGAAGATATTCCCATTTACACATATGTTCCAGATGCAGATTGTGAAGCTACTTTGTTACATCCCTCCACTTCCAAAATCCCTCCAAGCTGTGAATACAGAGTGTTAAAATTAGACAAATCATTTTGGATACCCTTACATATGAGTAATGAGTGGCTATATATAGCACCTCAACCTGACACTCTAACCGTAATATGTCCACAACAGACAAAGAGGGTAAAGATTGAAAATGAAAATTAAAACCGAGGTGTAAAGCATTTTCTTCTTATGTAACCTTATATGCTATTTCTACAATTATTGATAATGTTACTATTGATTTTATGCCTACAGCACCAATTGATTTCGATTGTTATTTTGACAGTTTGAAAAATGAAAATTTCGAAAAGTTACCATTAGAAATACCTTTAGCAAATATTATGTCATCTACAGATGATTTGAGGTTGGCCAGTTTAAAAGTAGAGGAAGTAGAAAAATTAATAAAAGAACAAGAAGAAAAGGAATATGGTAATTGATTTCTCACTGCCACCTCATGGGGTTCAGTTGTTGGAATATTGATAATGTTTGCTTTATGTTGTTGTTGTAGCCTCTGTTGCTGCAAATGCTGTCGAGAAGGATGTTTTTGGCTTTATGATAAATGGTCACCTAGAGATTGTGTTAGACAAACTCATGAAAGACTATGCGTCAACATACTTAATTACCGTCAGAAAGTGTCTTACACTAAAACAGAAGGTCTATCACCTTCAGTATCATTAAAGCCATTGCCCATAGTGACGCAACCTAAGGCCAAAAGTAACACTTCTAGTGATGAGGAGAGTATAGCTCTTAGAACTAGAAGTAAACCAAGATTATTTCGGTAAAATAATTGGAAAACAAAGAGAGAAAGTTTTCACCAAAAGTATAGGTAAAAACTTTTCTTAAGGAGGAAAGTGTAATGTGTACTGTACTATGTACCTTGAACCCTCCTCATAAATAATTATGTATTTATTCCTCTGACCTTTTTATTGTCAAAATGTAAGTCAGGGAATAAACAGACCAGATAGTGGAGTTTACTTATAGCAGTATAAATTAGAATATTTTGGAAATAACGGATATACAAATCTTACACTCCTCTTTAATTAGGTGCTATCTTGAGGATGACATCTGGCCCCCGCAGATGTCAAAATGTCAATGGCCAAAGGGTCTGTTTGGGAATTGCCTCATTTCCGTTACCATAATATGACTATTCATTTTTGATCCTTTATAAACCACTATCTGGACTGAAGGTTAAGCATTACTATTCTATCACTGCTGGTCGCTGTAACGTCATTCTGATCTTTGAATAAACTCTACGGGGACTTGGACATTGGCTGTTGCTGATTCACCTCCAGGCTTCCTGCGTGAGGAACTTAGATTCCTCACCGTACCATCCGATTATTCCAACCAATAGAAAACCGATCAGGAACTCTACTGCTACAACTACGACTACAATATTACCTGGTCGCAATGACAATATAACAACTACAACAAATACTACAAGAAAAACATTACACCTCGTTCTTAGGGTCCTAAACTTCGAAGACGAAGCAAGAGACAAATCTGTATTATTTTCTCTTGCAATAAAGATTATTCAAATATAACATTCGTAAAAATAATCTTTTCTAAGAGAATGCAATTATAAGTTATAGCAGTGCCATTATGTCCTGATCCCAGACTTTCTGACTGAAAATATCAAATTATGCAAACACTTGTAATGAAGTCTCCTTTTCTCCAGTGCCAAGGCATGGGCAGAAAAGGTACGCTGTGCAAGGGTGTGAAAAAATTGCTCAAAGGTGGAATGATCAGTTAAAATTCGCGCCGCCGCGCACGCGCGTTGACTGCAGCGGGGTCAAAGCAGTGGCGCGGTATTCACCGGTGCATTGCAACGGAGAGCGTGGACCAGGCGCTGAGTAGGCAGTGAGAGACTAGTTTCCGAGGAGCTAGCATAGTAGAGGAGGTGATTTCGTGACATTGTGATTCCCGAATGATTACCAGAACTTGCACTGCAATATGGAACGCTGTCAACGTTTTGCGACTTGCAATGAAGGTCTATGAAGGACGCAATGTTACAGCCAGGACACACAACACGTTTGAAGACCAGAAGATGTGTGACTTTCTTGTGCAGACTTTGGACGATCAAGATTTCTGTCCAGATCATTTCATCGAACATTTTAGACAATGAATACGAAGGTACTGAACAACCTGATCAGCCACCTGATAGCGATTTACCAGTCGGTCGGTCATCAAGCGATGACGAGCAGTCATCATCACCTTCAAGCTACCACCCTAGTGCAAAGAAGAGACATAATGAAAGTGTTAAAATGGACAACAGAGAACAGACCGTACAGTACTGGCTAAACATAGATGGCAAGAGCGTTACAGCTTGGCTACTGTACGAAATCGATTTCGGTTTGTTACGTCCGAACAGCAAATGTATCGCTGGAAACGTCAAATGGAACGGCGAAAGGCCCCAATCCCACTGATCAAGAAAACTATACACGATCGACTGTACGCAGAATTCATTGAGGCCAGGCAAAATAAATGCAACATCAAGGATAGCGATTTCCGTGATTGGGCTATTAATATTGCAGGCGAAATTGGAATAAGCAACTTCCAGGCGAGCGGTACTTGGATTACAAGGTTTAAACAAGTGCACCGTATTAGAAGCCGAAAGATTACGAAATTTGTTTCTAGAAACATTGCTAAAGACGAAGCAATGATCGAGCAATCCACAAGAGATTTTCTAGTGGCAACAAAGTCGACTGTGACCAATTACGCGATGTCTGCTGTGTACAACGCTGAACAGTTGGGATTTGAGCGCGAAATGCACAATAAACGGACTCTGTATCACGTAGGAGAAAAACACATTAACAGCCGCGCAGTCAATGCTTTAACGCATTCTTCTTACACAATAATGTCTGCTATAAGCATGGATGTCGGCCTTCTTCCCAGATCATATATTTGTCTTCAGGTGCCGAAAGGATCATTACGACCGCGTGTCTTGTAATCAACGTTCACACCAAGAAACCTTATCATTGGTTATCACCATCAGGCAAAATGGGCAAACCATATCTTAAGCGGTTCTTCCAGAAGTCAGTACTTCTTGTTGATTCTTGGTCAGCGTACAATGACAGCATTATTTTGGAATCCGTTAGACTAGAAGAGAAACTTCTTGAAGTTCTGACGATACTACCTTGAACTATTGGACGACTCCAACCACTGGACAAGGAATTTTTCCGTCAGCGAAAACAGTTATTTCGGTGCGTGTCTGACATAATATTTTGTGACAGAACCATTCAATTTAATATTTTTCAAACAGACAGGCATACTGAAAATGCAATCATTTATACATTATCAGTTTTGATCCCCTAGATTTCGAAACTTGATCAGGTACTCGTGGTATACCACGCAATACGCTGATTTGCGACCTCAAGCATTTGTAACACCAACGCAGTTCTGTCTGCGCAGAACAAGCCAAGTTTGCGAACTAGAGCAATGTGCATATAAACCTTTAATTCGATGTTCGTGGTGCAAATTGAATATATGCTTCACATTTGTTGGAACCTCCCGGGTTCCGGCGTACACTTGACGTTGATGGCCCTTCACGTCCACACCGTAAAGACAATGAAACTTTGAAGTAAAAGGACTTCTGTTTCAGACTCTCTGAAAGAGAAAGCCATCTCCACCAGCACAATATTGTCCATAAAACGAAAACATACACGTAGGTCACCCATTAACTCTGACGAGTTAAACACTTCTTTTTCGTCCGACTGTTCTGACGGTTTTCAGAGTGCAGCTGCAGCTAACGGTATTGAGTGTTGGGGGAAATGTGGGTGGCTACGTGACCGCCAAGGCATGCAGTTTCTTCTGCCAGTGTAGTGAGAGACAGGGCTAGGGACCCACTGGCGCGACTAGCCGCGTGCGGTTTATTAACTCGCGACTTTCACAAGGCGACTACGCGCGGCAAGCATTTATCAGTATCTAAATGGAGGTTGAAGAGATAGCAGCCCTACTGTTCTATCATGTCTGTCGTGGGAAAAAGCGAAATCGACGATACTGGATACATCCCATGTTCTTGGAACGTTCCACAAAAGGTGCATTCCATCTGCTGTACGATGATTTACGCAAACACGACGAGAAGTTTTTCAACTACACAAGAATGAGTGTGAAATCGTTCGACCAACTGTTACAACTGATCAGGGAGGAAATAGAAGGAATGGATACAAATTTTCGCCAGAGCATACGCCCTGAAAAAAAACTCATAGTCACTTTAAGGTATACTCCCGCGTGCGACCTGCAGCGTCACTGAGTTCGCTGCGGTTGAAGTTCGTTACTTTTACCCGGTGTCCTACGTGAGCGATTAAGTGCGAGCGGTGCGATTTGCGTGGGTGAAGCGGAAATATCAAACTGGCTGTTTGTATGGCGCTGTCCTAGGTTACAGCGAATCAGTCAAGAGAGTAAAGCGGCCGGATTCCGAGATCAAATATTTTGATATTTTCGCGCAGGTCGCTGCGCTGGCCAGTTAGGCGCATGCGCAGATAAGCTCTGACCGTGCAGTACACTGAAGTTGCATGCGCAGGAAGGCCGTGTGTTTCTCTCACGCAGGACACAACAAGCGATTCCCTTATGTCATATGACACCCCATGCTGCTTATCCAGCTCGCTTCTTATCGCTTACCTAGGACATTGCCTTATAGCCGCGCGCGACAGCCCTGCCGCCTGTGTGCCGCGTTCCTAAACTTAACCGCGCGCGACTCGGCAGCCGCGCCGCGTCAGTGGGTTTCGCACCTATAAAAAACAATATACGTAACAGCCGTGCGCGACAACACTCGACACGCCGCACGCGGCTAGTCGCGCCAGTGGGTCCCTAGCCTAGGCTAACTGGTCGGTGGCGGAACGCGTATTCGCGGTAACAGCATTTATTGAATGCAAATCGGTAATCCAGGTCCAGAGAAGATTTAGGCGTGCATTTAATGTTGTATGGCACGGAAGAATTCCTATTTTGAGGTGGGTGGAAAACTTCAGTAACACCGGCAGTGTTTGGGATCGTTTTGCTGGTGGTGCACGAAGTCCGCACACCAGAGAACATTGCGAGGGTTATGGAAGCGGTGCAGCAGTCCAACTCGCTCTGTTAGGCGTCAATCAGCTGCATTACACCTATCGTGTATTCTGCACGAGGACCTCAAATTTCACCCCTACAAAATTAAATTTGTGCATCGTGTTTACGACACCGATAAAACTGCTCGATTAGAATTTTGCAGGCAGTTCATCGAGATCTTGAACGCTGATCCGGATTTTATGAACAAATTGGTTATGTCAGACGAAGCACATCTCCACCTGTCCGGGTACGTAAACAAACAAAACTTCCGTTGTTCTCCGACTCTCGACGCGTCTGGTTCTGTTTTCGGTCGTAAGTCCTGTGTTTGTGTTTTTAGCAGTGTGAAAATTTGAGCTGTCTTGGTTACATTCCATCCCAGTTGCCTGTGTCACTGCACAGTGTGGTGTGGCGTGCCTGCCTTTGGAATTATCGGCCCGTACTTTTTGAAGAAGGTATATAACCGCGCTGTCGCCGTCAACTCAGAGCGAAACCATCAAATGCTGGCAACAATGGAAATGCCTGTAGAGGATGGTGAGATTTGGTTCCAACAGGACGACGCCACAGCGCACACAGCTCGTGAATCGATGAACTGTTTGCGAGCCATGTTTTCCGGACACATCATTTCCCGATTTGGAGACGTCGCCTGGCTGCCGATTACTTCCCATGGGGATATTTTAAGTCTAGAGTGTATGCTAACAAACCACGCACCATCATGTAGTTGAAACAATGCATCACCGAAGAAATTCGAGCAATTGATGCAGCTTTATTGCGACGAGTTATGGGCAATTTCCGGTCTAGATTACAATAATGTATTCGTTGACATGGAGGCCACTTGACAAATGTTATTATTAAGATATAAGCAGAGATAAATAAAGTGCATTGTACTGCTGTTTTTCAAGCGACCCGAGTTTGCCACAATAGCCCTTTTCTACCAACGCCATCTTCCGGACCGAGGTTGAAGTACGTAGTAGATACCCTTTCTGACAAGGGTGCAAAGCGGCGTTACTGCGTTATTCCAGCTCTGCAGTTGATACCGTTGTTGATGACAGTAGCAGCATTGATAATCAAGAAATTGAGACGGGCGTGACTGTGTTAACTGAACAATCCTGTGATATCGGGGAGTTGGCAGAACAAAATATATATACACCTGACGATCATAATGAAAAAATTCCGACTGATAAAAAGCCAACGAAGAAATGTAGGCAAAATATTGAGGAAAAATTACTAACAGTGGAACACGAAAAATTGAAGATTTTAAAAATGAAGTATGGTAATTCAGCTTCAGTCTCTCTGGAGCAAGACAGTGACTATCAATTTTTAGTAAGTTTACTGTCTTTTTTAAAAAATGTCAGTCCAAGCATAAAGATGAAAGTCCGCATGAAATTACAAGAAGTTTTCATAGAAGAGGAAGCGTTATCTTCAGGATCATCATCAGTAGTGGGGTCCACACCCTTTACCTTTCAGTCACACTCTGCCAATTCAGAAAGCGGTGATTCATATGAACAGAATGATTTTGGTCATTCATCATCACTTCCAAATTACTTTAGCACTTTTCAGTAAATAATTATCAATGAAAAAATGAACGAATGTTTTGCTGTATTGTAAATTGTTAATAATAGATTAGATTTTGGTTTCTTAATATTTGTAATTTTTTTTGACAATTAATAAAATAAAAATGTAAAAGGAAAATATAATAAAGATAAAATAAGTATGGAAAATCTTACCTCAGTGCCACTGTTAACCGTTGTGATGGTGAAATACAGTTTCGGAAATTACTGTTTTTTTATTGTTTCCTCAATAGCATTTAATATGTATTGGTATGTATTCAACGACATCCTGTAGTAGTCATGTAATCTGGTTGGTTGCAAGCACAATTTATCAAAAAGTGTGTGAAATTCACTTTCACTTCTGTCTTGGTATATATCATTCACCCAACATCGTCGTTTGTTCTTTCCAGCTACTAAAAACTTAAGCAAACTGTTCTCTGACAGATACATTTCTTCCTCAAGCTCCATTTTCATACTGACGGCTCGCACCACAAACGTTCGCGCGATGTCGCTTGCAGTACTACCACTATAAGTTCGCCCGAACTACCAAACACGTTACAAGACCTGTAACCGGTCACACTGCAAGCGAAGTTATCGCTCGTCGTTCAAACAGGTTTGTTTCATTCGCGCGAAGAGATGGATACTGAAAAAATAATTCATCTTGTGTTCAGTGAGAAGGCTTTGTGGGACCAAAAAACGAAAAGTTATCACAACAGAGAGGTTCCAAGAAAGTTATGGAAAAAAATTAGTGAGGTTATGAATGTTTCAAGTGAGCAAATATTGCAGTTTAAGTTTATTACAAACTGTTCCTTGCTACACCAGTACAAATTCTACATTTATGTTTGTTAAAATAGTGGACTGTGTGTGACACAGATAATTAGGGAACGTTGAACTGTTTGATAATGCTACCTTCACTACTGTTAAAATAGTTTTTAAATGCATCTCTGATGTCACAAGCCTGTTGTGCTGACCTATTATTTGATCGTGATTTGTTTATATTTATTATGCTTGCATTTTGTGGTGTCGACGATGTAATAGAAGGATCATAAATACCTTCCTTCACAATAATATTATGTAACAAGCATATGCACTTAACGATTACGTCAGCTTTATCTGGTTCAGTTTCAATACACTTATTGAGTAACCTCCATTTGGCTGCAATTATACCGAAGGCACATTCTACTGTTCTCCGTGCTCTGGAGAGTCTGTAATTATAAATCTAACCAGTGCATTGCATCAAATGGATCCTATTTTGAGTAAATAAACCGAAAAGAATATCCGCCTTCTTTTTTTAGTTCTTATTGCCTTAGTCCGGAAACTTTTGGACCGCACTGCCTAGTGGACGTTACCATCAACGATCACACGAAGTTCCTCTTGGGGTCGTATACTTACACCCGAATGCGTCGGCCTCTGAGGTTGAATTCTGTCTGTATCGATCGCTCATGCAATATTCGGAGAGCGTTGAGAAAATCTTTCCCAACTTCGAACCCGACACGGAAACTCCGATCGTTTTAACGGGGGACTTCAACATCGACGTACAACGCAACCAGTCTCTGGTTGAATTCATGCAACGCGAGTTCCGTCTGCAGTATGTGCTAACGACGCCTACAACACTGGGCAACACTACTATAGACTTGACGTTCGTAAGAAACATTAACATCTCAGTTATGCCTTTCGTGTCTTACTTCTCTTACCATAGACCAATGCTAAACAAAACTGTCATCGATTACTAGCTAAGACTCTGTATATTTGTTATGCTAAATAAAAGCCATGTATCCATTTCGTTACTTTCATTTCATTCCCATATCCCAAAGAAAATATTACCCGCTAACGCAGACGTATTCACGTAAAACCCACGGCCGTGTCCCCGACACAGCCACACCCCGAGTTTTTTGATTCAATAAATGAAGCCGCAGAGATGGGTATATTAAGCTCCAAAGACAAAGTGATGCTCGCTAGGTTAAAGCTGCGATGCATAGCGAAATCGTTTTATTCAGTCCAGGCTCACCTAAAGACAGAGGACATTACATATGAGGAATTTCAAGCAGCTTTCGTGAATAGATTTAAGACCAAGCAGACCGATAACAGAATGCTTCCCAAGGTAGAGATGAGAGTCCCGAGATATACCTGGATCGGTTGCGGAAATTATGCCAGAAAACAATACAGATTACTGACAACCCAGTGGAGCAGGTTGTGATTAACAGGCAAGCTGAACGTAGACATTTAGCAGCTTTTATAAGTGGACTGGCTGGAACGCCGGGAAGGCAAGTAAGACTACAGATGCCTGATACAGTTGATAGGGCCTTGAATATGGCCACCGTAGCAACAAACGCAGAACAAGCGGACGCGCTACGCGACGATCGGGGACAAAATAAGAGGGTGTTCGCGGTAGGAGGCAGCCGTGAGTATGCACCTGGTAGGAATCAAGGGGGTCCCCTGGGAAAAATCCAATGGAGCGGTAACCGAGGTGGCCGGAGCCCAAGCTCATACGGTCAATATACCCGGAACAGAGGAGCAGGGACTCGCTCCTTCCGGACCGATAGTCGAACTCCTGCAGGAAGGCGTGCGGCGTCGGGACGGAGGACGACGAGGGTCATTACGCAAACTACGACCACAGGAGTACTCAGTGTTGGAATTGCGGGCTGACTGGACATATTAGACGATATTGTCGCAGGGGCGAGAAGGGGTGTCCCAGTGCGAACCCAAACGGGATAGGGATGATGAACTAGACCCCGTCATCCTGCCCGAAGTAAAGCCGCCAAGAGACAGCCTAGTTGCGCCGTCAGCAACGATAAGGTTAATGGCAGGACCTTTGCTGACAGCAGAAATAGAGGGAGAGTTTGTGTTCATGGTAGATACCGGTGCCATGGTTTCGTTGATTAAGCCCGAGATAAATAAAGCGCAACTCAGAGCATGTGAAGTGCAGGCTAGGGGTGTTTCAGGCACACAATTGGATATATTAGGTGTACAAGATGTTAAGTTTAGAATTGGTACGGAA
This sequence comes from Zootermopsis nevadensis, assembly GCF_977971745.1. Classification (NCBI taxonomy): domain Eukaryota; kingdom Metazoa; phylum Arthropoda; class Insecta; order Blattodea; family Termopsidae; genus Zootermopsis; species Zootermopsis nevadensis. The sequence continues at coordinate 10,714,953 of NW_028259148.1, read as the reverse complement.
GGGAATTCAATGACTTTCGTACATCCATTTATTGTAAGCCCTTTGAACCGTTCTAAGGTTCAGGCCTTGGATGACCTCTGGCGGCCAGCATTCGAATTGTGCTTGGTCGGCCACGAGAGGATGATGGACCATCTAGATAACGTTCCAGTTCTATTTCCTCTATGTTCCCTTACGTCATTAGTAGCCAATTAGCGTTTCCTTCCCCCTCTCCCTGTCTCTGGCTAGGGAAGACGCGTGATCTGGACTGACCTAACGGTGGGTCTTTCTCTTCCGGTTCGACGGTCATAATGAACAGACGTGTGTAGAGTTATGTCTGGCACCAAAAATTGTGGAGGCCGTCAATTTTGGTTCAAACATAGCTTATTACGGTTATTATGATGGTTGACTGGATCTGCACCCTGTAAAATAGTTTATCTTCTTGTTGTGTTATTCATTTGTGAGTAAATGGAACTTGTAAGTATGCTGTGCTTGTGATAGGGTGTGGCCCAGTTGTAACAAAGAGCCTCATCGTACTGTCGCGTAGGTAATCGTCATGTATGTTGAATGGAATTGGATTTGTGTAATCATGTATACTACTCTGTTGTCTGCGTGTAAATGGAAAAGAGTAATTGTGTGTTTTGGTGAATGTATCGCGTCTGTAGACCTGTTGCATAAGGTAGTATGGGATGCCCTGTGCGAGAGTAGCAGTGCGATAAGACGGGGGAAACACCGGTTTGATCACGAGCTACTGCGTAGCGGAACACGTGATCCAAAGCTTATGCCTGGTAGTGAGGCTAGTGGCTATCTTGGTCTCATGGGAGCGTGTGTCACGCCGAGACAAGATGAGTCTTTGAATCCTGGTGTGATTCAAACGGATGACTGATCAATGTTTGGGACTTGATCTTTCATGAATCTTCGCGGACCATAAGGTAAATAAGGTCGCGTAGAAAAGTTGAAGCTTTGGAAAGAACGTTGTAATGTACGTATCGTGTATTGAAATTCACTGGGTGTTGGGTGTGTGCGAATGTTGTGTGTGTACGGATGTCTGTGTATTCATGTATGATGTGTAAGTTGGGGCTGATCTGGCAGCCGATGGCGAGGTCGAGTTTTCAACGGGTCTTGTATGGAAACCCGAAACTGTGGAAGGTGCCATGGGGTACCGTGAGTGTATTGGGAAGTGGCAAGGTTGAAAGGTGTGAACGCCTTTAGTTGCACTTCGCCAAATATATCGTCGTATGGTGTTGTAACGTAGCGTGGCTACGAGGTGGAGGTGATGATGATGAGTTAATTGTGTTGATATCAGTGTACGGCCGGCCTGGCGGCTGAAGGGACGTTTGCTAGTATTAAACAAATACTAGCGAACATTCAAATTTTAAGGGGGGCCTTACGTAGTATTCTGTTTAAATGGAGAATGGTTTTTCAATGATGTTGAAGGTGTGGCTGCCATCAAGTATGGACACACTTGGGCGTATGTTTGTGTAACTTTAATATTATCTTCCGAAAGATTAATTGTATTCTTGTTTTGTAACACAGTTTTCTTTTTTTTGTAATTCTTGCTTTTTTATCAATTTTTCACATTAAATTCATTTTGTTTGTTTAACTTCAAAATTGATTGGGATTTAATTAATTGATTGTTATGTTCAACTGCCTTCAATGTTCCTTGGTTTCCCCACGAATATCTCGGGGCGTAGAATACACGAGCAACGAGTCAGCGAGTATTAGGTGGACCGGATGAGCTGATGGTTCATAAATGGTAGCAAATGGACCGGAGGAGGAGCAGCTATCGGTTCACCTTTGGAGATCTGTAGCGCTGGCATTCTTGGTATGGACTAATTGCACAAAGTGGGGGCTGAGATAAGCCTGGCCTCCCATTCACTGACTATAGGGAATCGTTTGTTTCGCCTGTGAAATTCGGGGGAAGGAGCTCCAGTATCCCAAAGTCTGATCAACGATGGGCAGGAAGGAGTCCTGGCTGGGGAGTTTGATAAGGCGAGCAACGACTTTGTAGGGGAGTGGGTAGGAACTGTAGAGCTCGCAGAGGCTGTTGCAGTACCCCCTCTTTCTGGAAGAATAGCCCGGTGTCGAGTCGTTAGACGTGGCGGCTCGATGGAAGTAATGACCCCTCGAAGTGAAATAGTAATGGTAGACCCAGGACCAGAAAGTCTACCGGGAATATATTTTGCGCGGATAGTAGCTACTGTGAGTTATTCTAATAATACTGAGCTCATAACTGATACTCCCGGTCTCACCCACCGTTGGTCGAGAGCCTCCATTGGCAGCAAACAAGCTGAACAATTAAGAACTCCCTCTGAGAATCGAAGAAATTGTGGTAAAAATAACGTTGACCATGACCGGGCGAAAACCTGTCAGAATGGCCAGCAGGCGAATTGCTACCGCGAGACGAGATTATGAAACTTTACAGATAGTTTGGAGAGAAAACCTTACCACTGTATGTCTGTCTGAGTATATTATGTATATCACTAGAGTAAGTGATAATTTTCTTACTGCAGTTATGCATAATACATAGTAATCTACCAGTAATCTCAGTGAAAATTTTATTATAAGGCTATTACAGATCAAGAATGATTCTCTTCCCGTTGAGAATCGATATGGAAATATAGAAGCACTTGACCAAAAATTGGTAAATATAACTCGCACTAAGAAGGTATGTGGCGCCCAGTTTAGGTAAGGAAAAATAAACCGAAAATAATATATACACCGAGGAAGACCACTCTTTCGAGTAAAGTATTTCTCAAAGTACATATAAAATTATCATCCAAAATGATTGATGAAGACATTTTCGGCGTTGGAGTAACAATGTTGGAAGAAATTGACATTGATCAAGCGGAGGAGGCGAAACAGTATGCCTTGCGGCTACATGAGCGCATCCGCCGAATGGATGAAGATGTAGTTGGAGCAGCAGTGTCCTCCAGTTCTAGTGAGAAAACCTCATCAACTCTCACATTCAGCGACGATTCCTACGAGGGAGACATACCTGAAGCAATTTATGTTAAAGAGTTCAATGAATTCGACGTTGAGGGCAAAGTCATGGTAGTGCCAAACTTTAGAGATATTCGCAAAACTAAAGAGTGGAGAAGGGTGTTGGATCATCACGAAAATAGACTAAAGAGGATAGTGACTAATCTAATGAAGATAAACAATAACCATCAGGCTCTCAATGAAATTCAGAGAGTTAAAGAAAAGGTAATGCAAGTTGATTGTTCACGAATCAAAGATAAGACTAGAAGAGATTTAGCTCAGAGGACTATGTATGTAGGATTGTCTGAAGACGTAATACTCAGAGAGCTGGGATCTTTAGCCTTTCATTTTAAAGATTTAGAGTGTATGATCGACGATGCAACAAATGGTCTATGGGTCGAAGAGCTTCAAGATGACAGAGGAAGAGAAATCATTAACAATCTCAGCACCGATAGAATTGTGTTAACTAGGCGATACAAGTTTCGACAGCAATTTGGCTTAATTTATTATTTTCAACAAAGCCAGATGTGTGTGCTCAGGCATTGAACCTTTGCGCAAGATTAGACCAAAACATTTACGCTGAAACAGTCAACAATCCAGCGAAAACATTAGAGTTGGTATGTGCCGAAGCTTGTTTAACGTTTCCGAAGAGTGAAAAGAGCGAGAATCGAATATGCCTACATTGTGGAACAGCTGTGTCGCTTAGCAGAGCTATGTATCATACAGAGTGTCCGGTGATAAGGTGGTTAGCCAAACATTGTAGATTTATCTACGATAGGACTGAACAATGTTTAACACCAAAGTCATCTAAATATGTTACGGCAGAGAAGCGAAGATTAATTGTTGAAATTTTACAAGCACATGCCCAATTGAAACGTGACATTGTCAAAACAACTGACACTGAAACTATTATTTGGAAAAGGCATGAAGATGGTCGATTAACTCGAATACCCGTTAGAAGTCAAAGGGAATCGGAAGTAGTCGGCAGTTTCGCATGGCGAATAGTGGGCGAAGTAACACCAAGGAAATAGTATAAAATGAAAACGAAATAAAGGGTCACATTCTGGGATATGTGCCAATCCAAATTATTAATCTGTCATTAGAAGAAGTAGAGATACCTAGGAATTTGTATGTAGGAACCGCCTCATCTACAGGATGTAGTGAAATAGAGGATGTCGAAGTTTGCACAGTTCGTGCTGATAGGAGGACTGTAGATAAGGGGAACTCGGAGGAAAACTTTGAGAAATACTTGCAAATGAAGCTAGGACATGCGATAAAGCAGGACCAAAGTATTTTGAAAACCGTTTTGCGGAAATACAGACATTTGTTCTACCAGGAAGGTAGTGCGGCAATAGGATGCACACATCAAGTAAAACATACGACAGCAACAGGAGAAGTGATGCCAATTAGGAAAAGTCCGTATAGAATTCCACATGCTTTGAAGCCAGTAGTGGAAGATCACATAGATGATATGTTAACCAAGGGAATTATAGAACCCAGTATGTCACCCTGGAGGAGTAGTAGTAGTAGTATTGTGCTAGTACAGAAAAAGACGAAGGATGGTAGTGTTAAATATAGATTTTGCATAGATTATAGGGCTTTAAATTCAGTAACCAAACCAGATGCGTACCCCATACCAAATATTGTAGACACTTTGGGTTCATTAGGACATAGTAAAATATTTTCAGTACTGGATCTGGCCTCAGGATATCATCAAATAGAAGTTAAAGAGGAGGATAGAGAGAAAACGGATTTTTAGTGCCACCGAGGGCATTATCAATTTGTAAAAATGCCTTTTGGTCTTAATAACGCCCCCGCAACATACCAGCGTTGTATCGATTCCATATTAATGGGAATAACAGGAATAGATTGTTTAGCATATTTAGATGATTTGATATGTTTTTCAGAAACCATGGAAGAACACGCTCAGAAATTAGAAAAGATTTTTCAGAGGTTGGAACATGCTAATTTCAAGATTCAACCTGAAAAATGTGTTTTTGGAACTAACACTGTAGAATATTTGGGACATGTAGTAACCAGAGAAGGAGTTAAACCTGACCCTCGTACGATAAAGGCTATTGAAGAATATCCTGTACCAGAAACAGTTCGAGATATATGAGCTTTTATTGGATTGTCTAATTAATATAGACGTCGTGTACACAATTTTGCTGAAATAGCTAAACCCTTGACAAATCTAACTAAGAAAGAAGTACCCTTTGAGTGGAAATTGGAACAGCAGCAGGCTTTTGATAAATTTAAGCAAATACTTAGTACTGAGCCATTGTTAATCTATCCAGATTTTTCACAATCTTTTATTGTAGCCTGTGATGCGTCGACTAAGGCTATTGGAGCCGTATTGTCACAAGTACAAGGAAAAGAAAGACCTATTGCTTATTGTAGTAGACAATTAAATCAATCAGAGTCCAAGTATAGTATTACTGAGTTCGAATTGTTAGCCCTTATTTTTGCAGTAAAACAGTTTCGGTGCTATTTACAAGGTCATAGGTTTACCGTATATACGGACCATCGTGCGCTTAAGTGGTTGTTAAATTTGCAAGATCCCAGTTCGAGATTGACACGTTGGTCGATTAAATGTTCTGAATATGATTTTATAGTTGAACACAAACCAATCTCGAAAATGCAACACGCGGATGCCCTATCAAGGCATGTTAATATAGTAGAAGGAGATTTAACACTGGCAAGAGATGTCATTCGAGATGCACAAGAAAAAGATACCTGGTGCCAAGAACATATATCATATAACGAGTTTTATAAGGATGATGAGAACATCCTATATTACGTGGGAATGAGGAGATCCAAGGATAGTAATTCCCCAGGCATTAGTTCAAAATGTTCTAAAATGTTATCATGACTTACCGTTCACTGCTCATCAAGGAGTAGCCAGAACCCTTAGTTTTATTACGCGTAAATATTGGTGGGAAACCATTAACCGTGATGTTAAAGAGTATATAAAGGGATGTGATGCATGTGCAAAACGAAAAACTGGACAGAAGATGCTTGTGCCTTTAGGAGAGTCGCTAGAAACAAGCGAATTTCTAGATGTTGTTTCGTTGGATGTAGTAGGACCACCACCACTCACGGAACAAGGGAATAAATATTTGTTAACTTTTGTGGATCATTTTATGAGATTTTGCGAAGCAATACCGATTCCTAGTCAGGATACAGAAACTATTGCTAGAGAGTTTGTAACCAAGATCAAAGTTCAATTTGGGGTACCTAAGAAATTACTGACGGATAGAGGAACTTCCTTTACATCCGCTGTAATGCTGGAAACTTGCAGGTTGTTAAAAATTAAGAAATTACAAACAAGCAGTTATAACCCCCAGGCTAACGGAATTTGTGAACGCACGCATAAGCTGTGTGTTGACATGTTGTTACATTTTGTGCGCAAAGAATTGGGATAAGTATGTGCCTTATGCAGTAATGGCGTATCGAGCCACTCCTCATACGTCAACAAATTATTCTCCATACCACTTAGTATATGGAAGGGATATGCGTCTTCCGATTGAAGCTGAGTGGAAACCTAAGAAGACTCAGTTGGAAGGACACAAGGTAGATTACGATAGAGGGCTAAGGGTTCGTAAGCAAGTAGAAGTAGCTCCGTAGTTTTCTACGTATTTCTTAAATCTTCAGCAGTTTATATAATATTAGATTTGTCAGTGTCACTAAATAAATAGTCAGTTTTTTCCCTATATAATTTGTATTTACTTTATAGGTACGCAATATATAATAATTACTAATATTCTAAACTCCTAACTTTGTTAAACAATCCGCCATATTGATTTTGACGTGACTATTTCTTTCTTGCTTACCGATACACTATTATATTATATTATTTATTTCCTAATTGATGTAATATTTTGTTTTTCTCAAAAATAGATAGTTGGGTGCTAACCTTTCTGTGTTTTAATAGAACATAAGTACAACACCTTAGGCTTATGTACTGCTGTGCAATTTCAAATAAGTGTAAATTGAGGTTATTTTATAGTTTTGAATATTTTTAGTGTAGTAGTGTGTATTGTGAGTTGTGCCTTAAACTAAATAGATCTATTTGTGGATTAAGTGATAATTTTTAAGTTAAATAGTTTAGTGAATTCATCTCCTTTCCATTTTCTTTGTGGAAATACGTGAGTGAAGTGCAAGTGAATTGGCGTTACTTTTGGTTATTTGGGGTATTGTGTGCTGTGAGTGGCATTAAGTGAAATAGTTCTGTTTGTGGATTGACATTAAACTAAATAAGGCTATAGAAAAGTATAAGATATTGTAGGTGCGTCATATTGTGATTTTATTTAAAAATAGTATTAAATAACAAACCGCCTTTCACCCACTAACACCGCAGTCAATAACCAACCTCGCTCCGATACGATGTACTTCTGATCTCTCCTCTTACATCTTCGATATTACTTCTCTGGTAAGTTTATACATTTACTTTCATTTATTTATTTTGTTTTCTATATTCAATTTCATTAATGGTTTTGAATCCTTTAATTCACAGACAAATATACGCAGCATTAACATCACTCCGACAATACGATTGCATCAATGATATATAACACAACAACAAATGTTGATGCAATGTGAAAAACGAAGAAATGATAAGAAAATTAAAAATTAGTAATTGAATTAAAAGTTTATAACATACACCTGATGACGGCTCTATGAAAGCCGAAACATGTCGAGAATGTTCCATATGTAAATCGAGTACTCGATACGGAACAAAGGATATTATTTTAACCATTTAATTATCTTATATTACTTTATTGTGATTGACGGACAATTTTAATATATTTAATATAGAAAAGTAGTTAAAGTATTGTTAATATACATATTATAATGATGAGTGTTAGTCTTTCAGGAAAGTGTGGAGCCTGTCGTAGGTTGGTAACGAATGGTTTAATTTGTAACAACTGTGGCTGCTACTTCCACATAAACTGTGCAAGCTCCAGTCCAAATTTATCAGACAGAAGCATGCCTTGGAATTGTATGTCATGTAAATACCAGAAGCATGCTAAGCATCAGGAGGGGATAATCAGGCACCTCGAGCAGGAGTTAAAAGCAGCTAGGGAAGAGATTAGTAGACTAAAAGCTGGAAATGTCAGCAGTAGTAGTAGGGAGCAGGGTAAGTTAGAGACTTGGTTTAAACCAAAAAACTCGAAATCTAGGTGCCGCAGGTTCTCTGCTAATGATGCCTCTCAGGTTAAACTGAGCAACAGATTCAGTGTTTTGGAAACAGACACACTAGATGGTGGTCAGCAAAGCCCAGTTTCATTGAAGCATGAGGGCAGGGTAGTAAAATCAAAATCATTTTCAGGAAAGTTTGAAAGGAAAAGGAAAATCATATTACTTGGAAGCAGTCATGGGAGGGATATTGGACCCATGCTCAAAGAAAATCTGGGTACTGAATTTGATATAGTTAGTTTATTTAAGCCTAATGCTCCTCTTGCAAATGTCGTTGAGGACCTGGGGAAGCTTGGTAAAGGCCTTACCAAGCAAGATCATATTCTTATAGTGGGAGGGCCAGGTAATAGCCTGGATAGGAATCGAAACTACTAAATAGAAAAGGATGTCAACTTCATTGCAAAGAGGACAACCAACACAAATGTGGGACTTGTCAACCTCTTCAGCAGGCACGACAAGCCGTGGATGAACGAGAGGGTTAGGAGAGTGAATCTTCGGCTTGATCGGGCCCTGATGGGGCGTGACACGTCTCACATTGGTGTCATTGACACGGCTTCTCTTGTGAGAGGTGACTACATAACGCATGGCCTACACTTAAATTCCTTGGGTAAAAGGAGCCTGACGCATCTGATTGCTGGAAGAATATGTGGTGGCCATGTGTCAAGTGTTAGCAACATTCCTGTTATTACCTATGCCAGAGCCTCGCCTTTTTTAGCTTAAAGTCTAAAGCACATATATTGATTGCAATTTCCTTGGTCATAAAGTTCGCAGTAAAAATGTAAACCCAATAAATTCATTAAATATCTTTCATCAGAACATTAGAGGACTAAAAAATAAAAGTGATGAGTTGAAACATTCTTTGGAAATAGATAGCATGAATATATTGTGCCTAAGCGAACATCACATGGTTGAACAGGATTTGCTGCACCTCACATTAGATGGTTATTCATTAGGTTCCAGTTTCTGTAGACAAAACCTGCAGAAGGGAGGAGTGTGCATTTTTGTTAAGAAAGATCAATGTTTCAACAAAATTGATATTTCACAACACTGTAAAGAACAGGATTTAGAAATTTGTACAATTCAGCTAGAGACAAAAACAGCTTAGTTATATTAAGCCTGTACAGAGCTCCATCAGGTAATTTTCAACAATTTCTAAGGGGACTAGATGCTACTCTAAAGTATCTGTATAATCCAAAAACTGAATTTTTAATCTGTGGCGACATGAATGTAGACTATCTAAATGAAAACTGCCGGAAAAAACATTTAAACTCACTACTAGCAACATATAATTTGATACATACTGTAAATTTTGCAACAAGAATTCAAAATGACTCAAGAACAGCAATTGATAACATTTTTGTGGACAGTATAAGACTTAGCTCAACTTCTACTTCTCCCATAATAAATGGACTATCAGACCATAATGCCCAGTACCTTATGATTAATAATATTGCTGCAGATACCAACTTAATACCTTTGAAGCAGAAGAGAAGAAAAGTAAATAATGAAAAAAATCATGCAGTTTCAGCTTCTTCTGAAGAATGAAACATGGGAATCTATTTATGAAGTCAATGGTACCAACAAAAAGTTTAACTCATTTTTGTGTACTTTTATAAATATTTTTGAAGTTAGTTTCCTTATTACATATGAAACTATAGGCAAAATAAAGAATGACTGGATTACGCAAGGAATAAAAGTATCTTGCAAGAATAAAAGGAGTCTGTTTATCTACAGTAGGAACAGTAAAGACCCAAATGCAAGAGCATTTTATGTGAAGTATTGTAAAATTCTGAATAATGTTATAAAAGAGGCTAAAAAGCAGCATTACAGTAGACTTATAGCAAAATCAGACAATAAAATAAAAACAACATGGAACATAATAAAAAGGGAGACAGGAAAAATATATTTATCAGAACAGATGCCATCTCTTCTAATAAACAATGAAAAAGTAAATGATCCTGGAACAGTGGCTAATGCCTTCAATAAGTTTTTTCTAACAATTACTGAAAGCTTAAATTTAAATCAAACAGGGACAGAAGATGCTGTTTTCATTTTAAAAGCTGCATTTCCTGTAAAATTTTCTGGCCTTAATATTATTCCAACCACCGAAACTGAGGTGAAAAGTGTAATAAATTCCCTCAAATCAAAAAACTCGTCAGGTTATGATGAAATAACAAGTAAAATTTTGAAAGCTTGTTCAGCTTTAATTAGTCGTCCATTAACCCACATTTGTAATCACTCATTATACACAGGCATTTTCCCGGACTGCCTTAAAATATCAGTAGTACGACCGCTGTACAAGAAAGGGGACAAAACCAGTATGACAAATTACAGGTCAATTTCACTTTTAACTATCTTTTCTAAAGTGCTTGAAAAGATTATGTACAATAGATTAAGTCATCATATGCATGCTAACAACATATTAGTCCCAGAACAATTTGGCTTCAGGGAAGGTGTATCCACTGAAGATGCGGCCTTCAAGCTAACAGACAATGTGCTTAATTCTATTAACCAAAAAATGCATGTTGGAGGAATTTTCTGTGATTTAGCAAAAGCTTTTGACTGTGTAAATCATGAAATTTTGTTGGATAAATTGCATTTTTATGGCATTCAAGGAATAGTAGCGCAATGGTTCAGATCCTATTTAACAGATAGAAAACAAAACGTCGAAGTAAATGCACCTAAAATCAAACGAATTTTTTTCTCAAACTGGGGAACAATAAAACTTGAAGTTCCCCAAAGGTCAATTTTAGGGCCCTTGCTTTTTATACTATATGTAAATGAACTTCCTCCAACAATAAAAATAATAAATACTTTAACAGAACCCATAATATTTGCTGATGACACAAGTGTCATAATTTCTAATAAAAATTTTGATGATTTCTGTTCAACATCAAACATAGTTCTGTCTCATATGAGTAAATGGTTTACTGCTAACAAGCTGGCCCTAAATCTAGATAAAACGAATATAATAAAATTTATAACAAATAACTCTCCACAATGTGCTTTAAGTATTGGTTATAATGGAAGGTATATACAAGTCAGTAACTACAAAATTCTTGGGTTTGGTTATAATGGAAGGTATATACAAGTCAGTAACTACAAAATTCTTGGGTTTGCAAATTGATAATCACCTAAATTGGACTAATCATATTGATAAACTGATACCTAAGTTAAGTGGCACATGTTACGCAGTTAGATCTCTGTTGCATGTCAGCCACTGACACACTCAGATCAGTATATTTTGCATATTTTCAATCTTTAATGAAACATGGAATAATTTTTTGGGGAAAATAATCAAACATCAAAAAGATATTCACTTTACAAAAGAAAACTGTTAAAACTGTAAAACCTAGGAATTCATGTAGAAGTCTGTTTAAGAGATTAGAAATCTTACCTCTTCCATGTGAATACATATTCTCATTAATGAACTTTATTGTAAATAACCAAGAACTCTTTCAAACTAATTCTGCTGTACACAGTGTCAACACAAGGAATAAAAATCATCTTCATAGACCAATTGCCAACCTCTCATGTTTTCAGAAGAGTGCATATTATGCAGGGATCAAAATTTTCAACAGTCTACCATCAAATCTCACAAGTCTTGTAAATAAAAAGGCACAATTTAAACCAGCATTGAAAAGATACTTAATTACACACTCCTTTTACTCTGTCGATCAATTTATAATGTTTACAAGTAAGTCGTAATTTATCTATTGTATTTAATGGGTGGATTTATTTGTAACTTATCTGTACTTCATGTGAACCCTTTGTTTGTATTTTTGTGACATTTATATAATAGTACGACTTGTATTTGTATAACATGTATTGTATTATTATGACTTATTCTACATCCTATTGTCATCTGACTAACTTATGGATCCATGGAATGTAATAAAGATGTATGTATGAGGAGCATATACATATGCTAGCTGAGCGATTGCAAGAGGCTTACCAAGTAGCTGGGAACATTCTAAAAATGAGTCATAAACTTGCAAAAAAAAAATACTACGATAGGAAAATAAGAGGGGAATGTTTCAATAAAGGAGATTTAGTATATTTGTAAAATCCTATTTTTAAAAGAGGGAAAGCTCAGAAATTTTCATATAAGTACGAAGGCCCTTATGAAGTAGAAATTAAAATATCGCCTTTGGTATATAAAATTCGTGTAGACGGAGAAAAGTCAATAATTGTTCACATAAATCGCTTGAAAAGAGCGCAGGGAAATAAAACGAGTTGGGAGGGAGATCACACTAAGCTAGAAGGGAAGTCTAAATTTAATGTAATCCAAGAGGAAGTAGTTAGTGGCAGAAAAGTAATTACTCCCGATTCAGTACATGTGCAACAAGGAGATAGTGAACCTAGAAGTCCAGGGGTTCGAGATTCAGAAGACTATAGTTGGGTTGAATCACCTAACTATGAGTATGGAGACAAAGAAATAGACTGGGTTCCAGATACACGATATTTTAAACGGAAATTGTTTACAGAAACAGATAAATCCGCAAGAACAACGACACCCGAAATGCCTTATCAATTACGCCCTAGAGCAGGACGTCAGCCAGAAGAAGAGTTAAGTAATAAGTTAGGAGGCAGTAGGCCTATTAATCAACCGGAAGTACCTGAGGAAATAATAGAAACGCGGCCGATAACAGAAACCGAATTAGTACAAATTCCTACACAATCCGTTTCACATTCGTATAACTTGAGGAGTCGAACTCGGTCTACCTGAAATAATTATATAGGCAAATATGAAAAGTATCAGGAACTAGCCATGTGAGTAAAAGTAACCTTTTGTTACAGGTATCATCTGTTGGAGGGGGGAAGTCATAGCTGCCGAACCAGAATCAAAACAATACGACAAAAGACTGGTATTTATGAAATAGGGATATACTACTCACCGGAGATAAATGGACCATTGCAGTGAATGTAGCCTTAGATTATTATCTAAACTTGATTAGAGGTATGAGATTTGCCTTCGTTCAAATTCGGAAGAACATATAAGTTCATCGGAATCAGTTTAAAATTCCTTGGATATTTATTGGGGGGAAGTAGGAAGATTGGACCAGATAACTAACGAATTGGAAGCTGACTTCGATAGCATTGCTAAACTATTATCGCAAGACGATTCCGGCCGAGGTTCTGTACCCGGAACTAAGCGGAATAAACGTGGATTAATTAATTTGAAAGGGCACAGTTTGAAATATTTGTTTGGCACAGCAGACGCGAAGGATGTCCAACGATTAAATAAGGTTTGTGATAACCTAGTCATTTGAAACCAAAGTAGTGCATGCAACTGAGCAGCAGTTGACTTATCTACATACGTTAGATGAAGCTTCAAGACAAAATGCACAAGACACAGTTGACTTAGCAAAATCTTTGAGAGACTCAATTCAAAATTTCTCACTTAGATTAGGCCGAAACGATGCAGATTTGTATGACATACATGTGGCCATGGAGAAACAAGTTAGGTATAGTACTGCAATACGTGAAATAAAACTTGCAATGCAAGAAATGAAATTTAGTTTGATACAACTGCAGGAATCACTAGATTTAACCATTATAGGCAAATTAAGCAGCACTTTGATTAACCCACATAATTTGTCGAACATATTGAAGCAAGTTGGTTTACATTTACCGGCAGGCACATCGATGTTAACTGGATTAACGGTTGGAGAAATGTACGTTTATTACGCAGTAGCTAGTGTACATGCTACTGCCACAACAAGAAGCATTCGTTTATTTATTGACATACCATTGAAAGCTGCCGATCGATATTTTGAATTATACCAAGCCCATCCCTTACCTTTTTTCCATAAAGGGATTAATAAATGTATGATTGATTAACAATTCACATATTTGGCAGTGGCTGAAGATCGACAGTTCTTTACAACCCTTACGGTGCAAATGTTGTCTCAGTGTACAAAAGACTTTCAGATTTTGTTTTAAGAAAACCCGGACACCAAGATTGTCTGGTGGCTCTGTTCTTTGGAAAGACAGACATTGTATTAGAAAAATGTAAACGAATTGTATTACATGAAAACTTTGACCCTGTATGGATTAGGTCACTAGATTTTAAATATTGGATTTATAGTTTGAGTTCACCCACTCGAGTTACCAACCGAATCAGGAGAAGTTGCTACATGGCACTGGAATTCTACCGAATTCTTCAGATTGTTATATATATTCCGAAACTTTCAAATTATTACCACATTCGTTGGGCCTAACCGCTGTTGGTTTGAACAAAGCTCACCTGATCCTACCAAGCATTGGCAATATACTAAAAACATATGAACAAGCCCTGTTGCAGGAACACTCTAACGATCTAACAACACTACAGACAACGGAAACAGTTATCCAACGTGCTACAGGACGAGTCGCCAGACCTGGACTAGATGTGGTTGAAATCTCTCGTACTTTACAATCTATCACACCTGGAGACACCAATCACATCTTACCTTGGCTTATTGGAATAATAATAGCACTCGCTTTACTTTTGTTAATATGTGTTATTCACACTAAGAACACTGAAGGAATGCGGTGGAGTAATTGGGAACGAATGTGGAACCTACATTCAACTCCCAAACCTGAAGCAGTGCCGATGCCAAAGCGGGACTAACGTAGCTGCAACGGAACCAGAAACGGAAGGTATAAATAAACCACTTACGCCGTATGTTCGCCGTGGTAGACTGGCAGCGGAGGTGTAATCCCTGAAGGTGGAGGGCTGTCAAGGATCGCTTCAATCACCTTCAGATCCGCCTACACCTGTTCGAGCCGAGAACGAAGGAGGAAACGTCGGGCACTCGCAAGCATGGAATACCCTGAGGGACCAGCCCGAGTACCGTCACTACCTTCAGCCACCGAAATACTTAATGATTACTCATTACATAAAATGCATTAATATAGTTGAACTGTGGTTAAAGCCATGACTTCCACAGGAAACCACATATAATCTTATTTCCTTTTGTTTTTATATGTACTCAATTAGTATGTGTTAAAAAAATGTGCGTATATCGCTACATTTTTAGTAAAGGTAGATGTTATGAGCACGCCTGCACACACATATATATGTATGCACACCTACACATTCACCTGCTTACATTTCTTTTTGATTTACATATTAAGTACTGATTATTTGATATTTCTTTACTGCATTTAGTTTTCTTGTTGTTACATATTGTATGAGTTGTCATCTCTTGATGCAAGAACCGGTAACGTTGCGGTCAGCTGCAACCACAAGTTGCATCCTGTAAGACAAGCCCACCGGAGTTCCAGTTATTAAAAACAATCGGATGTTGGGAAACAAAGGCGTACGTGTCTTGGAGGCACGTGTTGTCATTTTGGGGAATATAACGGAAATGATGTAAAGATGACACCAATCAGTCACCTTTTATAGAGTTCATTTTGAAATTAGGGCGTCATCAGCTAATAGAGAGTCACGTAACAAATATTACTTAACATGTGATGCTGAGTGGAAACACGTATTTAAACGGAGACGTTTCGGAAGTTAAACACTCTTCAGTGTGCACAGACTGTGATTTAACGGAACCTTGTCCAGAGGGGAGGCCGTCGGGTTAGTCCGAGCATTTGACTAACATGGGACTTCGCAGTATCGAACAGATATGGGTGTTTCTACTGGCATACTCATGTAAGTAGAGAACTAGACAATTTTACAAGCCACGCATTGTTAGCGCAGAATACAGTACAGAAAGTGACTGGTTAAATGTTGGATAGTCGAAAGATTGGTAGTTACAAGTGTGCTTCATATTCAATTTCTTTTGTATTAATTTCTTGTGTCGAACTAATTTTTTGAAATATATTTACGTCAACCAGTGTTGAGATTGACTGTTATAACTTTAGTAAGAAGTTACATATGGGTTAGGTGGGGATAGGTACCTTTCCTTATTCCCTTCCTACGGCCATAACAATGGCAAGGGCAGGGCCTATGGCTCCGTGGGGGATGGTGTCGAAGGCTTTGGATATGTCGAGCTGTATACTGTAAACGTCCAGACATTAGGGTCCTGTGGCGAGCTGGTTGGAATTCTTTAAAACAAAGAGTCATTTGTGTTAAGTGAGAGAGCAGGCGGGGGACTCATTGGTGGTCTCTCGGGGGAGTGAGCCAGCAAGGCAGTCGTGGAGAGTATTTTGACAGAAGAAGGTTAAAACTTTTATAAGCTTGTGTTTCAAAGAAATTATATAATAAAGGTACAGCTTATATCTTAATTGCATCATGCTTGTGTTTCAATACAATACTTTTATTTTCCGTCGTTTTAATTTTAATTTTAATTTTGATAGACCTGACGATGATAAGATTGTATATCGAAACATGTCGTCAATTTTAAAATGTAACAATTTTATGTGAAATTTTATATGATTTTAACAATAAGCTTGTGAAAACGACGGAAAATAAAAGTATAATAAAGGTACAATTAGATTCACAGTCAATTACCATCTCATCATTGCACGTTCGACCCCCGTTAACGACCCTGAGTCCCTAGCTAGCTGGAGCAAGAAACGAAGAAGGTGGATGGTTATAGTAAATGGCGCATCAACGTGGAGCGCGATATTGATCAAAATTAACGTTGAGATTACGAAAGTGAACAAGACGAACGGAGCGGGGAGTAACATCATTCCACCCGGAACTAGTTCGACGGAGCGGAACGAGAAAATGGCTGCAAAAAGGACTCTCCGAAGTGGTAAGATAGTGAAATAGACGTAGAAGCAAGTGAATTAGATATAGACGTACCACGTGGTCAGCTTATAGACACAGAAGCAGAAAGCCGAGTGACTGAAGAAAACCAGGTAGATAATAGTGTGGCGACCACAAATAATGATCAACTAACCATAATCCTGAATATGTTGTCCGAAATGAAGAAAGAATTCCAGGAATTTAGGAAAGAAAATCAAGAAAGTAGGAAAGAATTACAGGAATTTAAGAAAGAAATTAAGACAGATATTGCTAAGATAGATGAGAAATTAGAAAATAAATTAGAAGAAACTAAGGAGGAAATTATGAATGTTAGGAGAGAAATGTTAACGTCAATACGTAAAGCTTCTGAAGAACTAGAATAAAGATTAAATGAACGAGTTAGTCGTGTAAGCAACGATTTAGATTCTTTGTCAAAGAAGACTGACAACCAAGTTCAAACATTAGCTGAGGCAATTCGATTAAACAAAGATAGTTACGATACTGGTATCAATATCATAAGTCAAGAGGTTATGGTTTTCCAAAGCCAAGTTGTGGAGAAACAAGAAATTGCCTAAAGTGGTTTGAAATCCATGCAAAATGAAATTGAAAATATGAAAGAGATAAAGCGCATATCAGAAATGGAGAGTAAGAATGAAATTCAACAATTGAAACGCAAAATGGGTCAACTTGAAGGACGCATGGAAGAGTTGTGGCAAAGAAACAATGAAATTACTAACATGAATGATTCTGTTGACGTTGATGTTGCTAGATCAAGTCGTCATGCAAATTTTAAAGTGCTAATCGGTCCTGTGCCTGTTGCAAAAGTTGTGATAGCTTTTTGTTGATTTAGCGATACCGACCTTTGAAAATTTGCCGGGGCAGAACGCGAAAGCCCATTTAGAATCCTTTATTGTCTATATTAAGTTAAAGAATATTCCTCCTCATTTGCAATTGTTTACCGCGGTTAAATATTTGAAAGGAAATTCTGTGACGACGCGGGCTTCTGGAATGTCGAGAAATATAAGCAGTTTCAAAGAATTTGAAGAAGCATTTTTATTACAATATTGGAATGTGTCGTGCCAATCAAAGGCCAGCGTTTCTCTTTATCAGGACCGGTACGTTAAGGGAAACCGAATGAGTTATGTCGACCACTTAATGAAATACGCGGTCAAAGCTAAATATTTAGATCACCCCATGACTGACACTGAAATATTAGAATCCATCAATCAGACGTTCCTGCACCGTACCCCCACCATGGGAAGCCAGCAAGCGGTGATCCACCACAAGTGCCAGCCCATGATCTTCCGGGAATATGTGTGTAAGTAAAGAAATTAAAATGACGAATTGTTGCTGTAATCACTGAATTGGATTGTTGCAGGCTGTTGACTGGTGGAGCTTTGGTATATTGGCGTATAATATGATAGTGGGGTTGACACCCTTTCAAAAACGTGGAGAAATATGCAAGGATTGTCTGTACGAGTAAGTACTTTGCCTGCCTGAGTGTTTTCTCTCGTCCAGCAATGTAAGCGGGCTCTCTGCGCTTGTCCCTAATCTGCTTAACGGTCTGTGATCTAATAATCTCCGCCATACGCATCGCGATGCGCGGGACATCCCTCAAAGACTGTTCAAGATCCAGCATTGCCTCGATTTTTACTAGTTAGTTTTAAAACTTGAATTCTTTAAAGAACAATGGACTGGCTGCTCAGCCTGGTGGGAATATCAGTGGTGTTGTTTTGGTTCCCACCACATCCATGCTATAAATAAAATAATAGTACTATTTCAAGACTTATTTCATTGCTACTACAAGAGGTCAGTAAAGTGTTTTACAAACTGTAAATCATGGCGAACAGGGCTTTGAGAAACCGAGTAGTTGAACTAGATGATGGTTCAGGTTACGAAGATAGTGACGCTAACAGACCAGAGTATGAACATAGACACGCTATAGCGAAAAGAGAGGTCAGCAAATTGCAAACAGAAAGTTTGGACAGATACACCAGTAATATAGAATATGTAAGATTTGAGGTTTTCACAGTCGAGATTCGAAGCTCTTCGCATCACGAAAGCAAAACGTCTCTGCTCCCTCTCCTTCCTACTACGATGCAGGGACCAAGGGACCGTCCCGCACTTTCTGCAATTTCATCACCATATCCATTCCGAGGCCGCCAAGAGGAGCTATCGGAGGACGAGCTTCTGCCTACTACGGGAGTGTATACACCACACGCGGCGCGAGTTGGATGCGATCTCCCGGGACCTGTTGGACATGCACCTCCGCCTCGCTGCGGAGCTGTCCACCGCGGACTGGGCCCTCATCGACCGCACCACCTTCGAGAGGGCTTCACGTGCTGCAGCTGACGACAAAGTCAGGCAGTGCCACGAGTTCCAACGACTGCATGGAGCTCAGCATGCAGGCCCGCGGACCGACACCAAGAAAGCGGTAGTTAACCTAAGCGGTAGGCCACTGGAGGATGCTGCCTACGCAGCCCTGGGCAAGGGCCTGAACTATTCAGTGGCCCCTACGGTGTTGCCCATCGAGGATTTCCTGAGCGGTGTTAAGAGAGCTGTTCGCTCCCTACCTGTGGAAGCGGCCGAGGAGGTCCGGCAAGAGACCGTTCGTATCCTAAGAGCCTCCAAGAAGCCGAAAGACAATCTGTCAGGAGCTGAGAGGAGAGCTCTCCGAGCCCTGCGAAATAACGCGGACCTCACGGTCCTTCCGGCTGACAAGGGCAGCGCGACGGTTGTCCTTAGCACTGACGATTACAACAGGAAGATCCGAGCCCTTCTGGAAGCCCCGACGTACAGGTTACTGCCCAAGGACCCTAAGGAAGCCGTAGAACGGAAGACCACCCGACTTCTCAAGAAGTCACCACTTCCAGAGGAGGTCATCCAACAGCTACGCCCCCACGGTTCGAGGCCCCCTAGACTGTATGGGCTACCTAAGATCCACAAGGAAGGAGCTCCTCTCAGGCCCATCGTAAGCACCATTGGCGCAAATTTTCTTTTTCTGGGGATCCTTGTGAATATGTGTGTGTAAGTAAAGAAATTAAAATGACGAATTGTTGCTGTAATCACTGAATTGGATTGTTGCAGGCTGTTGACTGGTGGAGCTTTGGTATATTGGCGTATAATATGATAGTGGGGTTGACACCCTTTCAAAAACGTGGAGAAATATGCAAGGATTGTCTGTACGAGTAAGTACTTTGTCTTCCGTGTGAGCTTTATGTTCCTTTGAATGAAGTTCTGTACATATTAGTCTGTGACTAATGCATGACTCCCTGTTTTAATGCCAGTGAATTAAATACATACATTTGTAACATGTGGAGAATTAGCCTTAGGAAATGAAATAGAACACTGTCATCACCACAACTCTTAAGCAAGGTAGTTTGTGCTAACGCTTGTAAAACTTACTTTGAATATATAGAGTAGATCGGGGTAAGATGGTAATCGGGGGAAGTTGCCAATATTTCTATAGTTTGGCAGCATGCTAACAGATGGTGACTTGAGGTGGTGTGCCAGTCTCTGGCGTCAGTTCGAAGAGAGGTAAACTGTTGGTGCAGTTGTGCGATCGTTTTATCGAGTTTAAGAGCGAAAAAAGCAAGGTAAATGTTAAAATTACAACCCTAAAACTACTGAAGACGTATTATAAAGTAATAATATTGACTACAATGCATAAATAACTTCGAAAACTGGTATGGTTAACACGTAACGCATGTATCAAAGAAAGCATCGTCAGTGATCCGAGCTCTAGTGACGTCATATTAAGTCATGTGACTCCAGTGGCATCACACCCCGATCATCGAGAAAGATGCCACTTTTACTTCCGGGTAAGATGACTAGTTTAAGTGTTCTTTTGTATTTTTAATTTCTATACAGAAAATCCCCAGAAACTATACCAGGACCTCTAATAGAGGTCAGTGGAGTCAGGATAGCCTCAACAGAGACAAAGGTATGGCAGGATCGGATTGGCTAGACTCATTTTTGAGACGATATCGTGGATTAGTTAGGAGAAAGCTCCAAGGTCTCTCTCTATTGACAGAGCTATGGCCATGAATAGAAAGGACATTGATGACTACTTCAAATTATTATTGGATGTGTTGACAGAAAACAACCTGCTAGACAAACCTGGCCATATATACAATGTGGATGAATCTGGTTTTCAAACGAATCCTACACCAGACACTGTGAAAGCTGATAAGGGCTCTATGACATTGTATCAAATGACTTCTGGTGAAAAGGGGGATACAGCATTTGTGATAGCATGCTGCAATGCCGAAGGCTGTTTTATACCTCCAGCCTGAATACTTAAAGGGAAAAACAAAAAGCCAAAAAGGGAAGATTCTCAAACCAATGAGTCAAAAGTTTTCATGAATGCAAAGTCTGGTTATGTAAACTGTATTATATTAATGCAATGCCTGAAAGAGCATTTTATTCCAAGAAAACAAGCAGGAAAAGTAGTGCTACTTCAAGATGGCCACACTACGCACTGCACTCACCCGGATATGTTGGAACTTGCTCAAGAGAACAGCATAATTATGGTTTGTTTCCCATCTCATTCCACCCGTTACCTTCAACCTCTTGATCGGTGTTTCTTTAAACCCATGAAACACTTTTTTCAAAGCAATGCGCGTTTGGGCACAATCTCACACAGGTCGCAGAGTATCAAGATCACAGTTTGCACCTTTGCTAAAGGAGGCATGGCAGAAATCGGCAACTCAATCTAATGCAAAAATGCGTCGGCAGAAAGCTACTGCTTTAGGATAGAAATCCCGCAGGCCTAATACCCGAACTACGGCAAAAAAAAAACCACCCTGTTGGAATAATTATAAGAGAGTACTTCTGTTATTTTGCATGTAGTCATCTTACCCCGATTCTCGGGGAGAGATGCCTAAAATGTCAACCTACAAAAAAAGGATGATAAGTCACAAATAAATTATTTTTTGGTCGTGTAAGCTGGGTTGTAACTTCAAAATATTTATCAGTGCACATCACATTTATAACAGATAATAATTTCCAAAATTGTACCGGATATGACGTTTCAAAGCAAAAAGTTAGGCATCTTCCCCCGTTCTATGTGAAAATTAGACACTGATGACGCATTTTGTAAGACGTTTTAAAGGAGTTATAAACTAATTGTGAATGAATGTTTAATATGTATGTTTCTTTACACTTATATACTGATAACAGTGCATTGCACAGAAACAGCCACTACGTAATCTGTCTCCCACGTTCTGCGTGCCATAACTCTAAACTCTGCTGTGTGTTGTCTCTACATGCTTACACCTTCAAATTGTACTTCTAGGACACATTAGCCTTATTTGTTATCTGGAGCCAGTTTGATTGCATATTTTAGGTCAAACATACCGTACGATTTCATGGATTTTGAAGCTAGCCGGAAATTTAGATTTATGATGTCACATATCTCTAGACTGTTAACAGATCCAAGTAAAGAACTACGTACTTTTGTACTCAGAGATGGTATGTTTTTGAGTGATGGCAGTGCATCTCAGTTCAAGAAGAAACAAAGGATTTTTAAACATTTGCCATGTACAAGATTTTGGTCTCTTTTCTGAATGGCACTTCTTTGCAACAAGCCATGAGAAGAGGCAAGCAGGTGGTATAAGTGAGGCAATGGTGGTTGCTAAGGCTAATCTATTAATAGTATATGATGAAGATTGTGACTTACTAGTAAACATTAGAAATTGATCAATAGAATAAAAGGAGTATGTAATTAAGTATCTTTTAATGCTATTTTATTTGTATGACTTCTCAAACTTGATGGTAGACTGTTGAAAATTTGATGCCTACATAATGTGCAATCATATTTCACCTCACCTATCTGCCTGTAGCTGCAACATCAATATGAATGATCTTGACAGTCCTGTTTTGTGTGGTAATGTGTGTGGAGCTACATGTTCATATCTGGTAACAGTTCTGAGGTACATGACATCTTAAATCTAAATTTTTTGGTAGCTTACAAAAAAACATGAAATTTTGAGGTGAGATTTGACTCAAAATACACCATCAAATTTACATTCAAGAAGAAAAAGGCAGATATGCTATAGGTAGAGAATTATGTGTCTGCAATTTGTGGGTAAATAACTTCATAAAGAGTCACACAATAATACGGACAGGTGTCCTTAAATGCCACATCATTTGATGACTTTGCATATTAGGACCCAAATACAAGAATGAACTTTTCTTTCACAGGCGAATTCTCACTCGGGAACCGAAAATGTATCCAGTTTTCATCAGATCTTATGAGCAGACTGTTACAGAAAGATCCCGAGAAACGGTTGGGTGCGGGAAAGAAGGTGCTCTGGAGATCAAGAAGCATCCTTTCTTTAATGTGAGTTCTTCCTCATATCTGTTTTCACAGTAGAGTATTTGTTGATGTTTTAGGCCTCAACTGGGTTTTTTTTGCATTGAATGTAATAAGAAAATCAATCACAGCGTGAGCACACGTTTTTGAGAGTTTTGAAGCTGTTCTAGATTCTTTTCTTTTCTTTTAAAAATTGTAATTGCAAAGTGTTATTTACATCCACAGCAGAACCTGTGTGTTAAGAAATGTCATAACACATTCAGGAATTACATAGTAGCATCACAATTAAGTTTTAAGAAGACATGCATAATATATTGTCATATCCTGTCAATGTAAGCCTTAAATTTGCCAAGTACTTATTAAAATCCTTGTGGTATGATGAGTTCTCCTCAGACATCCTCCAAGTAAATGCAGCATCGGAAATAACAACGAACAAATCATGCAAGAGATTTCATTTCAAAATTCTCGTACAATTCAAGTGTCTTTTAAACTGACATTTGTTTTGCTGCAGAGAGTGGCGCAGAAGAGACGACATGAACAAAGTGACAGTACTACTCCACGTTCACACAAAACGCACCTTTAATTTTCCTGAACAATTATTTATTTAATTTCATAAGCAATGTACTTATGCTGCCTGTTTCCCACACTTGCACGATTTCAAATGTGCCCAGATAATGAAATTCCGTGTTGCTGTTGGTCTTGTGACTCGTAAAGCAAACTGACATTTAAGTAATGCCAACATTTTGGAGGAACATACTGCTTCAGTCATCAGCTGTGATGATGGAGACATTACGTTCTTCTGAAGCATTTATATCTTCCTACAAGTCCACTGGTGTTATAACCAGGAAGACCATAATTGACATCTTCACCATTGTGCGAACCTCAAATTTCGCATAGTGAAACTCCATTTCTGATATGTCCGTAAGTCACTGTTGAAGTCGGTCAGCTCACATTTGTAAACCAGAAACATCATTCTTATCTCTTCCTTTCCACTTTACAGGTCACGTAGTCCATCCTAAGTTAACCTTGCTGTCCCTCTGGCCTTTCTCACCATTCTCTTTGAAACATTCTAGTGCTTTCCAATCAATGAATTGTTTTCAAACCATCAATCTTCTTTGTATATATTTCTTTTTTCCTATTAATTTAATCTCAACTGTCTGTATTTCCATTATCTCACTATATAAACTGACATATACAGTTACAGTGTCAATGATTTCCATGCTGTGAAGTCACAGTTTTCTTCCTTCATCTGCTTCTTAGTCGTGTTAGTTTCTGTTTAGCAGTGGCATATTGCTTTGTTATTAAAGCTTAATTTATTGGTTTGCTCACTCAGTTTTATTTTTTAATTATAATACTATCAATAACTCAGCTTATATAACATATTAGTGATAGGATGATTCATGAACAGTACACTGGAAATGATGCGGAAATAAGCAACTGTGGCATAAGTGAAGGTCCCAGACCATTATTTCTTTGAGGAAATGAGGAAAACCATGAACAAACTGAGTGAGGATAACTAATGCTGAACGTATGAGGGAATGTAGAAATCGCAAGAAGCAATTATTGCAAGTTAATGCTTCCACATCATTAGCAAGTATACAAAAAATGTCTTAATCAAACTTTTCACTCAATTGTAAAGCATGTATAAAGGGAATATTTAGAATAAAGCTAATATATAAACTTCCTTTCATTGTATTTATTGCCTAAATGTAATTTAAATACAAAGACGTATTTACGTCACATTCTCCGGAACCGTGGTTCCACTGTCAATTTTTTTCTAACCTGTTACTTTAGGTTAGGGCAAATCAAAACGTTTGTTCTGTAGTCGTCCGAAGCCTCAGCCGATAAGGTTTTATTTATTTATATTAGTTTAATGTATCTATTTATAAGTTAGTTGATCTATTGGCGACATGTTATTGAAAACATGCCCCTGTAGCATGTCTGTTGGTGAAGACAAAAGAAGCTACATTAACAGAAGGCCTCTTTTGTATAACATTTCGCTTAAGAGCTAAGCCCTATTGTTAAATCTTAAGGTAGGGCAAAGTCTAATGGCACTACCTGTAATAACGGGGTTGACCGATGGCCTTTGAGACCCCTTTGTTACAAAATTTAGGTGTGGGTCCCAAAATTAGGGGATCCAATCAAAACCAAGGATGTGCTGCAGGTACCCCTGGTTTTGGAGAGCCGAGGGTTTTTAGCCGTGTGTGCAGATGCTTCTAGGCCTCTTCCCTTTTGGACATCAAGTAAGTCGGTGGCAAACTGCCCAGCCACAATTCGGCCTTTATAATGGAAATTGTACCAAGTTCGATAACTACCAAAATTTATAACAAATTTGATAAAATATATTGGAACTGCATACATCGGCAGAGGCGAGGTGAAGAAGTGTACCTGTGTGATTTAGTAAGTAATATAGACAGTGTGAACACTTGTGTACAATTTAATTTCAATTTATAACAATAAATCTGGGCTTGTTGAAAACCTACAATTGTGTCATAAGTCCGAGCGTCCGCTGCATCACCGTGAGTCCGGCCGTTACACTAACCTGAGTGTACAGACGGCGTGTTCTATCGGCTGGAGCTACCCTGAGCAACCATCTCTCGTGGACACAAGAGGTCCACTGGCGCCCAACAAATAACCAAGAACAAAATTAAAAGGGAGAAGGTTACAGTTCAGGTTTGTTAAGATACGACATGCTGTGTTAGGTTATTTGAATTACTAAAAACCCATTCGATTGGTATATTGCAAACGCAACAGTAGCCTGTCCGTTGCTGTGGAAGTGTTTCTTGATAGAGTTTTGTGTGATAGAGAAGTTCTAGAAGCAGAGAGAAGTACGATTGTAATAGTGAGTAAGAGACGAGCAGAAAAACATTATTTTCAAGATACAGAATGGCTTCCACGTCAAAACAGAGGAAGTAGTAAAGGCAACATGGGAAGTAGCTTAAGTTGCGGTGATATTCTTATTTTATTTCCATCTTTATTTTTGATTGTGTTTTAAGGATTATAATTTCGTGTCGGTACTCAAGTTACTACGAACTGTGTCACTTCTCGTCTTCTTTGCCATCAAAAATTATCTGGGTCTGTAGAGTGTAATATAACAAAATTATATTAAAGATTTCATTGTCAACAGTGAATTCTATTTCGTATTATACCGCACCATGTGACACGTATTGGGGAAATCGGAAATACAAATGAAGTGCAGCTCTGAAATCCTGAAGGGAAGAATTGTGAAGACACCAATATTAATATAGGACAATATTAAGAAGGAACTTTAAGGAAGTAGACGGAATAATGTGGACTGTATTCAATGGGCTTTAGATAACATCCAGTTCTGGGCTGTTTTGAATATATTTGCACCCGGTCAATAAGGAGGAAATTCTAATTCGTTATCAGTTGTTACGAAGTATTCTGCTCTACGAAATTGGCTGTGGTGTTAACAGGACTGCCATTACGTCGCAGTTGCAAATTTTATAATCTGACTTTCTTTGCTGCTGTAACCACAACAGTTTCTTTCTTCGTCATTAACTAGAATTTATGAACAATTTTTATTCCGGATATTGTTTGAATTACTGACAATCACCTGATTGAGGAATTGTAAAGGCAACAGTTCCCAGTCGTTGCTTGGTTTATGTCTGTATTCAAGTTGAAAACTAATAGAGCAGAAGAGGAAAGTTTAAAGATAAAATGACATTCTCATCGAGAAAGTGTGATAATATCAGAAATACCTCTAGTGGTGGTAATGCATTTGTTTTATTGCCAAATGCCTTATTTGCTTTTTAATTTCGTGTCAGTGTTTGAGTTTTAAGAAAACGTGGAGTATAGTGACTAGGTTCTTGTTAGTTTATACTATGAAAATTATCAGTCTTGGAACGTGCAAAATAACGAAATAATATTAAATAGTCAATTAGAGAAGAATAAATTCATTGGCATCACGTCAGTGATAATGAAACTCAACTTATGGGTTGAGAGAATAGATTGTACACACAGCTGTGTGAAGACCCGATGCATAGATACGTGGCATAATACTGCAATATTCTGGGAACCGGTGAGGTCATTTATAAAAAGTTTTGTTAAACGTGAGTTACACATTATAAATACCAAGAACTGGTTCTGCTTGGAAATTTGTATTGCGATTGAACATACTTTGTATATATACCCAATCTAATCAGGGTGTTGTCTTGGCTCGTCAAACAAAGTAACATTATTTTAATATATATTTATTTATTATTTCAGTCTATACACAAACTTAGTTTTTAAAATGTTGTAGTTTTAAAGATGAAAATAACAATAAAAAACCTGAGGATGATGCAATAGCATCGAAACATGTCGTAAAAATAATAATGCGCTGAAATGTAACATCGAAATAACGATGAAAAGCGCTAAATTTTAATTTTAACAACATTTTAAAAACTAAGTTTGTGTATAGACTGAAATAATAAATAAATATATACTGAATTTTAACACAAACATGACGCATCTAAACTATAAAATTATTTTAATAATGTGTGTAAGATAATGGTGCTTTATGTAATGCCTGCACAAACGTTAATTGAAAATATTTGCTGGAAGCTGGATTAACTTTGATATAAAGTCAATTTATTGAAACTTATATTTGGCTATTATTTCGAAAATGAAACATTTGCGACCCCATGTTCATAGGAACATTTTTTCTTATTTTTGATCCTGGAACACGCACACGAAGTTTGTAAACAAACTTCTGACTCACCCTGTATAGGTATCATCCTCGACTCACAGAAAGAGAAGGAAACTGCTGGAAAGAATGACGTGTTAGCTTCCTTTTCTTCTTTTCTCATCGTCACTTGATACGCTAGTATGTTAAGGCTGCTTAAATAGTGACTTTTGAGTTTAGCATTAATGACACTTGGTCATTACAGTAAACCCTCTGATTAACGGACTAACAGTGGAGAAGGGGTATCTGTTAATGACATTTGTCTGTTAAATTGCATGATTGTTTTAATGATTGTTTAATTTTAACCGTCTAATCACAATAAAATATATATTAAATATTAAAATATTATTACTACAATTATAATCATCACAATATGACGCAACATTATCATCTCATGTTTTTATGATGTTAGTAATGCATCCTTAGACCATAATTTCCGTTAGGAACACTAAGAAATAGACTATTAATATAAACTGAAGACCTTCAATGGCACAAGATTCACAGGGGAAAGAGGTATTTAACCAAAAATAAATCCAGTGGGCATTTGTGGACATCTCTGGTTTAAATGAACAAAGTCCATTAAAATGAAAAAGTCTAGTAATGGCTTGCGTAAAAAAATTACAATACCAGTACAAACTAACTAACTAACTAACTATATGGCTTACAGAACCCGAAGGTTCATCACCGAATTAACCAAAGCCCTCCACCGGACCCTGTCCTGGACCAACAAAATCCAGTCTCCTTCATCTCCTATCTTCCATAGATCCCGCCTGACATTATCCTCCCATCTACGTCTAGGTCTCCCCAGATGTGTCTTCCCCTCAGGCGCCCATTTCTAGCACAAAAACAAAATGTATGACTTTTCAAGGAGTTGAGTAGTAACCAACAATGAAATAATAGAGGAAGTTGCATCATTTGATTATTTAGGCTGTAACGTCTCCTATTGTTACAAGGAAGATGTGTGGCACAACACGTCGAATGCTTAAAAACAAAACGCTAAGAGAGACTCAACTCAAATTTTATAAGGTCAACATATGGCTGTGGAAATTGGTCCCTAACCCGCTCAGATAAGCAGATGATTGAGTCCAGCGTAATGAGATTTTTACGAAGTATTACTGGCTACACATTATCTTACATACAGAAAAAACCCCTTGAAGTCGGAACAGGCCAAAGGTCTAAACCGTGAAGTTGAAGAAA
The DNA here is from genome assembly GCF_977971745.1 of Zootermopsis nevadensis. Classification (NCBI taxonomy): domain Eukaryota; kingdom Metazoa; phylum Arthropoda; class Insecta; order Blattodea; family Termopsidae; genus Zootermopsis; species Zootermopsis nevadensis. Next base: position 10,685,910 of record NW_028259148.1, on the reverse strand, counting down.
GTGTTTTGGTTAGCCCCACCCCCGTTGACGTCTTAAGCAGGGTATCGATTGCGCTCGGCTGCCGCGCGAGGCAATATTCGTTGCTTTGCCTCGCAAAGTCGATACCATGTTGCCGCGCTCGAACTTGGCGCGCGTCGAGCCAAATCGGAGGGGTTCTTTGTCCCGCGGCAAAGGGAATTTCAGTGTGCTGTGCTCTCTGTTGAGACGGTCTTGTGGCGTTCCGGTGTTATTTCGCGGCAAAATGGAGAATGAAAAGTGTCTAGCTCTCACACAGATTTATAAATCTAAAGAGGTGTTGTGGAATTCAAAAAGTGCTAATTACCATAACAAAATTATACGCGAGGACGCATGGAAGTACATAGGTGACGAAATAAAAATGCCAGTTCAGGATTTAAAAAAGAAGATGACAATTCAAATGTCATATCTCGCATAATGGGGATGGACTGCATCTGAATGGACGGGGAAGGAGACGATTAGGACAACTGTACGCTAGAGTTAGTGGACTTGATGGTGGAGGAGCAGCACGAAGGAAGACGTGACACGTTTGGGTGGACGGCACTCACAGAACGAGGACAACCAGGGAAACGCGGCATTCATCAACTGGAGAACGGAAGGCTTTGCATGAAATAAGGGGAACAGAGACGAGTAAATTGGTGAGTAGGGAAACTGAAGCTAGGACAGGGGCAGAAACTTTAACTTCGGTAGCAGCATATAGGGTTGAAGGCAATTCGTTAGTGGTGCTGCAGGTTAACTGTAGGAGTATCTATAATAAAGCCTTAGAGCTTTGGAATTTAGTTGACACGTATAACCCCGATATTGTTATAGGCACGGAGTCTTGGCTTAAAGAAGATATTAGCAATGCTGAAGTTTTCAGGACAGATTTTACAACTTTCAGGAGAGATAGGTCTGCCCGTGGTGGTGGGGTTTTCATATGTGTTAAACATTTCATTGCCTGTACGGAGTTATGGGTAGATGAGGATTTTGAAATGATTGCGGTAGAAGTGAAAGGAATAGATACAAAATATTCGTGGGAAATTATAGGAATATACAGAGCTCCTAACGAGGACATGCGAGTTTTTGAAAGATTGGCAGCACGAACTAGTCATTTAGGAAATTCTACGAAGCGTAGTATCATTGGGGGTGATTTAAATTTGCCCTACGCAGATTGGAAGGGAAACGTGGAAGGTACTAGCAGAAGTCAGGCATTTATAAATAGACTGGTATGGGAAAATGGGTACAAGCAGGTAGTCGATAGGCCAACCCGAGGGGATGCATTGCTGGATGTTTACCTGGTCCGGCCTGAAAGTTCGCTCACCTCTTGCAGCATTGTGCAGGGGATCAGTGACCACAGTGGGGTATTATTAGAAGTGGAATGGGAAGACAAAATCCGTGAACCGCAGGTAGAAAGATTAGTCCCCATGTTCCATAAAACAAATGTTTTAGGATTACAAAACTTTCTTCGGGAAAAGTTTAAATTATGGGCTGGAAATGGTAGTAGCGTGGAAGAGATATGGGAAAGTTATAAGGATATAGTCTTCGAGGGTATCGATCGTTTTGTACCTCAAAGAATCCTGAGTAAAAATCCGGATCCGGAATACTATACCAAGGAAGTGAAACGTCTGAAGGTAAAGGTGAGGAGGGTTTATAATAAGAGAAATTCTGGAGGGCAGTACCAAGCGGAGCTGAAACGGTTATCCAAGGAGTTGTTGATAGTAAAAAAGAAGGCTCAGGAGACATTCTTAACTTCGGTCTTGCAAAGCGAAGGGAGAAGCTGGACAGAGTTTTACAAATATGTTAAAAGACGTAAGGGTAATAGAGAAACTATTCCTGCAATCAAGGGCGTTAAAGGAAACCTCATCACAGATCAAATAGAAAAGGCCAACTCCCTAAACGCTTATTATGCGTCGGTATTCAGTTGCGAACGGATAATTTCGCTAAATAACCAGCTAATCCAATCAACAGATTCAGATAAAACGTTTACCATTAGTATCAATATCATAAGGAAACGGATAGCAGCAATCGGGAAAAATAAATCCGTCGGACCAGATGGCATCCCCGGGGAAATTTTAAAGTTAGGTGGGGAAGCAATGATTCCATACCTTGCGCGTCTGCTGGAGGTAACGATGAACAACAATTCTATCCCAGGGGACTGGAAGAAGGCTATAGTGGTCCCTATTTATAAAGGGGGAGATCGATCGGTAGTTGGGAACTATAGACCGGTCAGTTTAACATCGGTGGTTTGTAAGCAAATGGAGCACGTTATAGCAGGGTATCTAAGGCAAGTCTGGGAAAGGAGTGGTTATATGAGGGTCAACAAGGGTTTAGACCAGGGTACTCATGCGAAAGTCAAGTAGTCACGGTTTGTCAAGATGTTGCTGATTCATTGGACGAGGGAATCAAGACTGATGCGGTTATAATAGATTTCTCAAAGGCATTCGATTTAGTCCCACACGATAGGCTGATTACAAAAATTGCTGCAACCGGTGTGGACTTGAGGGTAGTGTTATGGGTAAAGGAATTTCTCTTAGGACGTTCGCAAAGAGTAAGAGTGGACGGACAGCTATCTCATGAAGTCAGGGTAACGTCAGGAGTGCCGCAAGGGAGCGTATTAGGTACCTTGCTATTCCTAGCTTATGTTAATGATATTTGGAAAAAACATTGATTCAAATATACGGCTTTTCGCTGATGATTGTATAGTATACAGGAAAATAATGGATAGTAGTGACATTGATAAGTTACAGACAGATATGAATAGATTATGGGAATGGGCGGTAGAAAATGAAATGAAGATAAATCCAGGTAAAAGTAAAGCAGTCAGCTTCAATAGAGCTAGGGTGAAGGATAAGCTGAGTTACTTTTTCGGGGATCAATTAATTCCAGAGGCAAATAGCTTTAAGTACTTAGGAATACTTATTCGCAGTGATCTGAGCTGGGCAGATCATGTGAATTATACACTAATTAAAGCATGGAAGGCTCTCCATTTCGTATTGCGTATACTAAAAAAGGGAAATAACAATACGAAACGTTTAGCTTATACGTCGCTAGTGAGACCGATACTTGAATATGGAGCTGTGTGTTGGGACCCTTACAGGGAAGGTCAGGTAAGAGCCCTAAATCGGGTGCAGAAGAGAGCGGCTAAATTTGCAAATTTCACGAACGAATCTGGTTGGGAAACATTGGCACAGCGTAGATTGATAGCCCGAATGTGCGCCCTTTTCAAAGCATACACGGGGGGCCGGGCTTGGAAAATGATAGAGGATAGATTATTAAAGCCATGCTACCTGGGCAGGGACGATCATACTCGGAAAATTAGGACTAGGAAACAAAGAACGGATGTAGGCAAATATTCCTTTGTAAATAGGACCATAAGAAGCTGGAACCAATTACCTCCAGGCGTGCTAGAGTCTTTCCCCTGTAAATTAGGCACCTTTAGAAAGAGGGTCAGAAAAGTAGTTACAAGCTAAGGGTTATTAAGTTGGGAATAAATGGTGATAAGGGAAGTGAAGTGTCTTAGTCTCCAAGTGATGAAGGGCTGTAGTTCTTTGGGATAAAATTTTCATGTACTGAGAGCGGACTTTATATTCTACTCTAAGTATTGTGATTAATTAGTGGATGTGTGTTTTTTTTATTGGATGTCAGATGTTTTATTTTGAGTGTGGTATGTTGTATTGTTGTGTCTCATTGTATTGTTGTGTGAGTGCATCAGTTCATGGCGTTTGTAATACATTACAGTTATTGTCTTATGTCTAGGTGGTATTAAATTCTTTTTTTTTTTAAGTTAAGTACTTGAGGTTGGATGGTTTTGTAATTTATGAGTTGGTTGATTTTGAGTGGGATGTGATGTTTTTGTTGTGTCCATTTTTATTGTTTTGTTCTGTCTCTGTGTTGATGTATCTCATTGTTTGTGTGTTATATTGTTTTTGTTGTGTCCTTTTTTATTGTTTTGTTCTGTCTCTGTGTTGATGTATCTCATTGTTTGTTGTGTCTTATTGTTTTTGTTGTGTCCTTTTGTTTATTGTTTTGTTCTGACTCATTGTGTTGATGTATCTCAATGTTTGTGTGTCATATTGTTTTTGTTGTGTCCTTTTTTTATTGTTTTGTTCTGTCTATATGAAGCTCACTCGTTCGAGTTTGAGCAGCTCCTTGGCGAGGCTCAGTAAGCTACCCCTTAAACCTCATCAGAAGCTTACACTCCTAAAGGATTACCTAGTACCCCACTACCTGCATCAGCTGGTTTTAGCCGTGCCAGCTATCTCTACACTGAGAGAAATTGATCAAGAAATGCGGGTAGAAATAAAACGATTTATGCACTTGCCGATGAGCATTACCAACGGTATTATATACTGCGGCAAGAGAGACGGGGGTCTAGGTTTTCCAAAGCTGGAACACCTAGTGACTAGAGTGAGTCTTGGTGCCGGACTCAGGTTTGTACAGTCCGATGATCCAGCTATTCGAGCCCTCCTTGGTAATGCCAGCACGACTGCACGTCTCGAGCGTCTGGCAAAATCCGCGAGACTGCCATATCCGAACACTGCGGCAGACCTTAGACAATTTAAAACTCGCATGCAGAAGGAGGAGCTCAAACGATGGTCGGCACAGTTGGGCCAGGGGCGGGCGGTTGACAGCCTGGCTGGGGATAAAGTGGGGAACTCCTTTTTGTATGACCCCACGCTGTTGAAGCCATGTCGGTTTATAACAGCCCTGCAGGAAATAGAACCACGTTCAACCGCGCCGTACCCCAAGCGGATCTTAGTTGCCATAAATGTGCTGCGGCCAAGGAGACACTAGCACATATTTTAGGCCAATGCACATTTACTAAAGCAGCTACGATCCGCCGCCATAATAAGATACGTGATCTCAATATGGACAAAGTTTTAGAAAGTGATACAGCCGCAGAAGTTACTAAGGAACCAAAACTCCATAGCGACTTGGGGAAACTCAAACCCGATCTGGTTATAAAGAACCGGGCCGGGGTCTTTGTGATCGACGTAACCGTCCGCCACGAAGATGGGGATTACCTGAAAGTCGCTAAACTTGAAAAAGAAACAAAGTACGGTATCCTTCTGCCGGCTATGCAACGGGAGCGGGCTGTCCCGTCTGCTGAAGTCATGCCCATTGTTGTTGGGAATAGAGCTATGCCAGTCGACACCATAAAATGTCTGGAAAAGTTGGGCATAGATAGGAGCCATCAGAAGACTATCTCTCTGATGGCGCTAAGAAGCTCCATAGAGATATATCATGCGTTTATGGACTACAATCGTCAAATCCTCTAACACTATGGGCACGCTACCTGCTCATATCTGGGGGCTGCAACCTCTCCTAACCAGTGTAGGTTCTCCAGCTATGTAGTAGGTGAGGGTCAGGAGTTCGACCCTCGTTAAGCATAGCCCTCTTCGTATAAATTTGAATGTTAATTTTAATTTGGCTTGACTTGAATCAAAAATTTCTTAATTTGGCCCTTTACAGCCATTATTATTATTATTATTATTATCACTGTTATTGTTCATGTCTTTCATTTACTTGTTATCTCTTTTTAATGTTTTATGCGGCCCTTTATACCGCCATTGTTAAATTTGTTATCTTAGTTCTAAGTTATACGCCTCTGTTTGGTGTTTGTACTGTTGTACAATTTTATCCTACACCTTCATATGTTTTGGTGGTTGTACATGTGTACAATTTTAACTCGTACAAGTACAGATCTTTTAATTGTTGTTAATTATTTCTAAATCCCCCACCTTCATTTGTTTTGGTGGTTGTACTTGTAGTACAATTTTAGCCAGTACATGTAGTACACGTAGCATTAGAAATTTTATTTGTAAATGAAGAGTGGTGCAAGCCGTGGGTGGTTCCCTCGGCGGCGGGTCGACTGTAGTCGAGTGGACGCCTCCGCGAGGCCTTTCTCGGTAATACACAACACTAGTGCGGCTAAGATCCACCCCCAGTTTAGGGGTCCCGCTTGCGCTGATTTTCTAACAACAGCTATCCCGTTCCCAGGGTTGGTGGTGTAATTTTCTATTCATGGTGGTAGGCGAAATGTGAGTAGCCCTCTACCATTTACGGTCTCACAACTATGGGTTACCACGCCCCACAAGTGGGAAGTTGGTGCTTGAGATCTAGTTCAGTGCACCTAGAAATAGCCAAATGCCTCGTCATCTAATTAGTGACGCGCATGAATGGATTAACGAGTTTCCCACTGTCCCTCATCTCCTGCCCAGACTGTCAGGGAAAGATTTTTGAATTATTTTAACAGTGTGGGATCTGTGCCATGGCAAAATGATTATGTTTTGCCGGAAAATATTCTGCAACGCCACAATACAGTATAAACGTAACTAATTCGGAATGTATGTACTGTAACCGTCCCTTTGGTTCAACCACACGTCATTCTGCTTCTCGCTGTTGTTTTAGCCTGGTGCTCAGGTGGTTACAGCTTTTATTTACGTGGGGTATGTGTGGAGATATTGTAGGGAATTTTTGACGGTGGTGTGGGGTTGTCGGCGAGCAAGAGCCTCCGACGCCCAGGGAATATACGTGGAGCAGATGGTGAGGCGGCTTTAGCACAGATGGAGCGACTTCTCTTCTCTTGTTGCTGTGATATTTCGGAGAAGCTTATATTCGTAATTACACTTCTAATAAGCGGCTCAATGATTCGGCTGTTGCGTTTGATAGAAACGTGTCTTCTCGATGGAAGGATTAAAACTTGAGAGTGCCTTCCCCCGTAACCACAGTAGCCCTTAAATACTCCTGCATTAAGTAATTGTTATTAAATTTGACTTAAATGCGGCGATCTGATTCGTTCCCCATAACGGCGGGAACGCGCCTATAAGCTGTATTCAAATTCAATTGGTCCGTCGCAATGAAGCGATGGTCGTAATGAAGTCATCACCCTACATCTGGAAGGGGTACATTAAAAGTCTGGGGTGGCTTGAGTATTTTTTTGTTTATGTCTGGCTCCCTCCGGACAGAATGTCGAGGAGGGAGACCCCCTGAAAGATAAGAAAGTGCCATTCAATCTTCTTCAGAATTCAAACTCCAAAGCCGTCATCAAAGGGATCCCTCCCTCCACTCCTCCCAAAGTCATACAGGAAGAGCTGCAGGCAATGGGATTTCTTGTCCAGAATGACATCCCCATGACTGTGTGGCGAGACAAGAGCCAATTGTCCATGCATATATTAGAGCTAGAGAACATATCCCAAAGCCATAAAATATTAGAACTGAAGAGTCTATGTTACATTAAAACCAAAGTGGAGCCATACAGGACTCTGACTGTCCCGCCTCAGCGCGTGCAGTGCCAACAATTCTACCACGTGGCGGCCAGCTGTCAGGCCCCTGCGGCTACTGCTCCGGGAGCCATTGTTCATGGGAGTGCACGGCCCGACTCGAGCCGGATTTTATCCCAACGTGCGCCCTTTGCAAGATCGGCGACCACAGCTCCAGATTCCGGGACTGCCCATTTTTCCAGGCCCTTATGGAAAAAGAGGGCAGGCTCAACCAGAAGAAGGCTACGGGAAAACCCTTCAACGCTGGTCCTGTCCAACAGCCAGCCCTCCCTAGACCAACGCCTGGAACAGACCATTGGTCTTCGGCACCCACACGGGTACGCCGACGCATCAATCCTTCGTGCAGCCAACCAACATTCCTTTCCGCTGCCAATTTATTCCGAACCAAGTGCACTTGCCTCCCACTCAACCCCGGAATCTGGTCCCACGGACCACCCACCCTTCTCACAGTACCTGCACACCCCGCGGCCCAAACTTGGGTCAGTTGCCTCAGTACTCCGAGGAAAATCCCGTAGCACAACAGACCACTCGCAGAACCCCATCCCCTCTTCAGAAGTAGAGAGAGACGGGAATAAAACAAACACTTCCCAACCGACCGCACCTTAAAGGACAAAGGCCAGGTCCGACACACTGTCTCACCCCCCCGGACAAGGACAAAAGCGTACCGTAACGGGACCCCAGTCGCAGCCTGAACACCGTCCGCCAGCACAGACAAACATCCACAACAGCCAGACTCCGTTGCCACGTCAGCAGCGCTAAGGAAATTTCTACACCGACCGCCAAATCAGAGACTTTTGACAATATAGTCAGGTCATTCAATTCTTCTTTCTCCTTCCAGTGCCTCCTCCAACCACTAACAGCCATGCTCTTCCAGTTTGTCCAACATCCCTACGAAAGTGCCCTACCTGTTATCTTCAATACATTCCTAACACAACTGCTCGGCATTAATTATGGCTTCCTTGTCCAATAATATGAACATAGTGTTTTGGAATGCCAGATGCATAAGCAATAAAAAATCCGAATTCTTCAGCTACTTGGAAACAAACAACATCCCAATATCCAACATCACTATTGAATGAAACGCACCTAAAGTCAGCTGTGAAATTCAAATGCCCCAACTATCATGTGTACAGGTCCGACAGAGAGGAGCGACCAGGTGGAGGCACAGCTATCTTAATACGAAAGCAAATCCTTCTACCAAAATTACAGCACATGGAAGCCACTGCGATCCAGCTGCATATTAACAAGGAACAGATTACTTTAATTTCAATCTATAACCTGCCAGGCCAATTAGTGGTGAGTGACCTCGACCTTTTACTACAAAAGGGCAGTAAAGTTATTCCTGCGGGTGACTTCAACGCGAAGCACAACATGTGGCATTCCATCAGGAGTAACGCCCCGGGACAAACATTGCTCAACCACTACAACAAAAATGACTACTTAATCGCCGCCCCCATTAAGGCTCCCGCACACCAGAGCGGTGGCGGTCACGGTGGCGATCAAGTCCTTTCACACCATACAACGCGGTGGTAGCGATCAGTTTGAAAAATCGCGTAAGCACAACATCGTAAACGATGCAGCGATTATCTCGTCTGGAAGAAGAAGCGTTACTTTTGGCAGCGCTAGTTGATGATGAGGAGAAGCAGCAAGCCAGGTAATTATTCCTTTTATTGTGTACAATTGTAGAAATTTTAAAAGTAATTACAAATATTAACATCACAATTAATATATTTTTCAGAAAGAAGCGTAAGAAAACGTGGATTCACGACCTTAATCTACTTCGTGAACATGAAGGAGAATTTCATACTTTATATCGGCAACTGCGACAACATGAAGGACGTTTCTATATTTACTTTCGGATGCCAATTGAATGCTTTGATGATGTACTGGACCTATTTAAGGGAGATATAAGGAAGAAATGTACGAAGTACAGTGACGCGGGCAGCGATGAAACTCGACAAGCTGCATCTGATCGCCACCGCGGAGTAGAACGCTGCCCGCAAGACCGCTGCCTGCCTGAAAGCGTCTATAAGTTCAGCAGGAAATATCTGACAGCCACCGCCATCGCGCCTGCCACCGCCACCGCTCTGGTGTGCGGGAGCCTTTAACCCTACTCACGTTCCGGATAGCGACCCGGCAAGAGCTGACGTCTTGGACCTCGCGGTATAAACAACGTCCAATCTCACCATGATATCAAAACCTTAGGCTTTCTGTCCCACTCAGATCATAAACCTGTCATGCTAACAATACGTGGCCCAGTTCAAACTGACCTCCCGAAAACCACGTTTGTCTATAAAGACGCTAACTGGTAACTCTTCCAGTCTGTGGTTAACAACAACTTAAACACCACACTCCTAGCAAACAAAGCGACACCTCCGGAAATATAGACTACGCAGTCACCCAACTTACCAACGTGCTACAACTAACCATCAAGCAATCAGTTCCAAGCAAAACCAGGACCTTCAGTTCAATGCAAATAGCACTGTCGACAAGACTGCTAATCCGGGAACGCAATAAATTGCGAACAACGTGGCAAAGGACGCACAACGTCGCCCTTCGCCCCCGCATAAACCCCCTAAAACACCAAATAGACGCGGCCATTAAAAATCAGCTAAACGACACCTGGCAACATACGCTGCAAGGGCTAGACACCAGTAATAACGGGGATATTTGGCGAATTACAAAAAGTTTAACAAACAGCACCACTTACATACCCCCCTTGAAATTTAACGGTAGATCCCCCGTCACACATGACGAAAAGGTGACCCTCTTTGCAGACACACTACAGGACATTTTTACGACCGACACGGACTTAGACCCTGATTTCACTCAACAGACTGAGCACACTGTCAGGGATTTTCGGTAAGAAAAACAAACTACAAAGAATTAGGCTGGGTAATTCGCCATCTCAAATCGCGCAAAGCAGCTGGTCCCGATGGCATACAGAATATCGTATTAAGAAACTTGCTCCCACCAGCCCTCAAATTCATAGCCACGCTTTTCAACGCTTCAATAACAAACAACTACTTCCCGTCTCAGTGGAAGGTTGCAAAAATAATCATGCTTCCCAAGCCGGACAAGGATCAGTCCTCACCACTTAACTACAGGCCAATCAGCCTCTTAAATTCGCTCGCCAAAATATTAGAAAAAATACTCTTGAAACGTCTAAACGCTCAGCTAAAAAAATTAAAATTAATACGGGAAGACCAATATGGATTTAAAAAAGGTCACTCAACCACTCACGCACTGACAAGCCTCATTGAACGCATTACCCTGGGATTCAATAACAAAACAACACTAGCCCTCTTTTTGGACATTGAAAGAGCTTTCGACAAGGTGTGGACAACCGGACTCATTTCTAAACTCATCAGGGCCGGAATTCCCGCACAGTTTATCCATATTATGCACAACTACCTGAATAACAGAGTCTTCACGGTTGTCCATGGAAATTCGGAATCTACACGGCGTCCCATTCAGGCAGGAGTCCCCAAGGCAGCCTGTTAGGGTCAGTATTATTCAATATTTATATAAATAATTTACCACCCTTAGAAAAAGACAAAATTGTGGCCGTCTCAATCTACGCTGATGATACGAGCATCACTGCTCGATCAGGCAGCATACAATTAGCGGCAAATAAACTGAATAAAGCAATTACAACTTTCGAGTCTTGGTTTGAAAAATAGAGGATTAAGATTAACGTCAATAAATACTCGGTGGCATTATTCTCGAAACGGCTGACACACCTCCGCAGCGAAGTATCTTCCCTGAAGATCTTTGGAGCAACCATCCCCCGGGTAAATGAAGTCAAATACCTTGGCGTCATCCTGGACCGCAAACTCACCTACAGATCACACATAAGTAAAGCAGTGCGCAGAGCCAACCACAGGCTCAGACAACTCTATCCAATCCTTAACAAGTCCTCCTCCATCAACATTAACCTAGCACTTACAATCTATAAAACACTCCTACGCCCAATAATAACGTACGCAGCCCCTGCATGGGGACACGCGGCCAAAACACACATCAGTAAGCTCCAAGTTTTTCAGAACAAGGTGCTAAGAATTATCACGAAACTCCCATGGGTAACGTCAATCGAAATGTTACATGAGCAAACTGGCATGGAGACGTTCCGCAACCATGTCAGGAAGCTAGCAAATAAATTTTACGCTAAAAGTCAAGTAAGTGAGAACTCCCAAATCAAGCAATTAGGTCAATATGACCCCATTTATGACAAATACAGTTGACCGCGGGCCCTACTAGGGGACTGATCCTGCACATACCCTACTAATTGCAAGTATTTAAACAAACTAAAGTCCTTTTTGGGCGAAACTGTACTCATTTTTAGCCAGCCGCTCATCGGAGGACGCTCTAGCGGAACCCCTGCCATGGACCAGACCACGAAGCCAACAGATGAAGAAGACCATGGACACACGGATGACCTGCATTCATCATACTATGTTGTATTATTGCACCACATGTACCTGACTTTATCAATAAAGCCCATGGCACAAGTTAGGGAAACCTAGGGGTCGTACAAATTCCTCTTTTGTCTGCCGGACCCCTGGCTAGTAGTCAGTGCGCATCCGGAAGGTCATGCGACCGGCCATCTCGACACAGGTTTTCCTGTCTTCAAGCAAATGCTGAGATGGTTCCCAAGTTCCAAGTTGCCACTGCATGCTTCTCATGCAGCCCTCCCGATTTAAATTAATCAAAATTTACCCCCCCCCCCCTCAGCAGGAACTTCTAAATTATGTACTAAACTTCCAAATCAATAGCCTCAGCTTTCTCTAATACAAAATTCAAAATTCCGTCTTCTCTGCCAATTATCGCACTAACGTCTTCACTCTTACTTTATCCTTAACAGAAGGACGAGAGGGCATTTCCTGGGGACCTTCTAACTATAAGATGCTCTTTCTCCCCCCTGATATCGAAGTGTCACTTACTTCTTCCCCCATCAATTTCTTTCTCTCTCTCTCTCGGAGCCTAGAAGGTAGCCTAGCAGAAACCGAGGGCGTGCAGAGTGACTCTTGTTTCAGGCTTATCATTCCATTTCAGAGACTGGTAGTTGACGACTAGACGTGCCTGTAAAAACTATGTATTCAAGTAGTGGCAGTGACGATGAGGAATTACTGGATAGCTGTGCTTCTAAATGGTTCTTGTTGCGACAATAATTATCTCTGCGGGAGTATCAAGTGCATCCAGTCAATGTCGACACAAATAATTTTGGAGAATATCACCATCTCTAGAAAAAGTTAAGAAATTATCCAAGTAGATTTTTCGAGTACTTAAAAATGGAAATCGAAACGTTTGATTATATTTTGAGTGTGACAAGCGAAAAGATGCAGAAGAAATGGAAAAACTGTCATGCAAATCCCATCGTGCAGGAAGAACGACTTGTGCTTACATTGACGTATGCTGAAATAGTTTTAGTGCCAAAGTGCAGTAATATATATATATAAGTTTATCATAAGAGATAGGCTGACGTATAATTACGTTTATTTTGTACTAACGTTCATTCTGCAATGTTAAGTACAAAAGACTTTTTTTCGTACGTGCATACGGGCCGAAATACTCAAAGCGCCAAGATTATCAGAGATGGTTTCGGAATGTATTGTAACATAGGTTCTTGTTCCACACATTGAGACTAAGCAGACTTAATACGAGACGCCTTCAAATGTGTGTCTGGCCCATGTAACTTACAGCTGGGTCTTTAGGGGTGATACATTTTCTGTGGCGCCATTCCCTGTAACATATCGCTCATGTGTATGAGTGGGGTCGCATTCCAGAGGAGAATGACATTAAACCTCTTGACCTGACTGTTCACCCCACCAAAAACCCCATCTCGTTTGATGTTCTATATAAGCTCATGACCCCAGAGCACAGCATCAGGTGATCTTGAAGTCATAGCATATACTTCGTGTAACTTTACTGTTCAACTTTACTATACACCTTTGTTCTTTGTCTTGAGTTTTGAATAAAACTCTTCTTATTAGAAAATACGAACTGACTATCTTCTACAATTGGAATACCTGGTTATTTCAACTTATCACATCCAAGGAAGCCGATTAACAACTTTACCTCAGGCACTTCCAAACATATTACAATATGTCCGTAGGAATCGAGTTGCTCATTTGCAAACTGCGTAATAAAACGCAAATCAACTTTTCCACGTCCATTTTGCACGGCACCTGTAACTAACATACAAATTCATTACCTGCATGGAATACAAATCGTACTTTGCGCATGCGTGACTTCCGAGCTGGCAAGGTTTCTGTTGCTGGTTACATTCGCTTTAACATAGACATTTTGAGAGCCAAGTGGGACGGGCATAGCAGGCGCAGTAGCTTTCGGCCGATGCCAAACCCAGCGCAGCGGAGCAGTGTCCTTGAGCTGGCAAGGTCAGTGTATATTTGTTTTGTGTAAGCTTTCAGTCCGATAAGCTCCTCGTCCTTAACGGTACAGTCAGCAGCAAATAACAAGTAGACTACTGTCAAGTGTGCGGACTAATATTTGTCACGTCAGTTATGCCACCGATACATTCAAAATCGGATTCTTCGACAAGAGGGCAAACGCGGGAAGTTGTTCTGAATGACGGTAGTGTGACAAACAGGGTCCGATTATAGCACGAAAATCACTGAAACCACGTTGTTTCAAGAACATAAAACTTCTCGTGAAATATCACGCCAACAAAAGGGCATGGATGACCACAGACATGTTTAAATTTTTAAGTTCTCTGGATGCCTCCATGGGCGCACAACGCAGAAAGATTTTGCTGTTTGTGGATAATTGTGTCGCTCATCCGAAGGACACGACATTTCTACGAAATGTGAAAGTCGTGTAGTATCCAACAAATTGCACGAGCGTCTTGCTACCGCGTGATTTGGGCATCATAAAGTCTTTCAAGCAGTTGTATAGAAAGCGCCTTATGCAATCAGCTGTCTGTGTAATGGATGCTGGGAAGGATGTCAACATGAAAATTGACGTGCTACAAGCAATTCATTTCACAGTGGCAGCTTGGCTGCAAGTCTCCCAACCAACTGTTGTGAACTGTTTTCGCACAGGTGGCTACGGGTGTGAACTTCGCGCAGAAGCAGACTCTAAGGTCAGTGTAGATGACGAAGAGGATGAGTATGATGGCTTTCACGAAGATTGGATTCGATTCGGCGTCATGAAAGACGTGATTGAACTTGTGATTACGCGGCAGTAGACAGCGAGCTTGCAACTTGCAGAGTCGACACCATTGATGAGTTGTGTTAAGATCGCGAAAGGGGTGGGAGCGGTGAGGAAGACGAATGCGAGCCCGAAGCTGTGCCGAGTTTTGCCGAAGCACATGCTGCATTGGTAAGAGAAGTCGTTCTTCTATGCGCACAATACAGTGTCAACCAAAAATTTAAGACCACCATGCTATTTTAGTAAACCTTTCACAGGTCACTTTTGGTTGAAAGTTTCCATTTTTTGCACTAGTTTACAGCTATCATTTACAAAAAAGATCAGGAAAATATGTCATACCATTCAGAAGTTATGAATATTTTCAACATTTCAAAGTATAGAAAAATTTCATAATATTTTAATTTTCGGCTACACATGGCCATTAAACTATAAGGAATATTTTAATCACTTTTGGTATTTTACTTCATTGTGATGTGAGGAACCTTTACAAATAAAATTGATCTCTACAAAACAACTGTCCTATGATTGTTCACCACATTCATTAGTTTTGGAACTTGAGAAATGTGCCATAATTTAACGGACAATTACTCAAACTGTGTATGAGCTAACGAGGCTGGACTGTTGCCAGTTTGTAGCTACATTATCTCACTAACAGAGGTAACACTTGCCGGAAGCTCGGTATACTATACCCGCCTCTGTCTTCATAGCTAGTGTAGCTTTCTGAGAGTGCTGTTGAGCAAAACCTGTGACAACGAAAATGGGGGGAAAAGTGAACTAAAATGGCAAATTGTTGGTATGCATAGGTGTAGTGGGTCCCACCGAGAAATAGCACGAGAGTTAGGTGTCAGCAAAACTGCCAAACACGGGAAGACGGACACGGTTCGAGACGAGCAGCACAGCGGTCGGCCCAAGGTTATATCACCTCGCGAGGACCGGACAATAGCTGGCATTTCCAAGAAACCGGCAGGCATCTCTTCTTACCATTCGAAGGGAATTCCAAGAGAGGACTGGTAAGAGAATATCTCCCATGAATGTTTCGCGCCGCCTGCGGCAGCAAGGCTTGTGTTCTTATGTGCCCCTCAAAACGTCACTGACACCAACCTCCCGCAGGAAAATATGGTGTCGCCAGAAGAAAAACTGGGGAATGGAAAGGTGGAACAAGGTAGTATTCAGTGATGAGTCCCGATTCCAACTCTTCCCTAACCGTAAGGCTCGAGTACGGCGAACAAAGACAGAGAGGTTCCTTCCCGCTTGTTTGTCACCGGCTGTTCAAGGAGGGGGCCAAGCAGTGATGATCTTGGGATGCATGTCTTTCCAGGGAACAGGAATTCTGAGATTCATCGATGGTTCTATGGACTCAAAGTAATACATTTCAACCATGCAAGAAAATATGCTTCCCTCGGCGCAAAAGCTCCACGGTCGCTACTTTGGGTTTCAGCAGGACAACGTGCCCTGCCACAAATCAAGGGAAACAATGCCATGGTTCGAACAGAAGGAAATACCTTTGTTAGGGTGGTCGAGCAGAAGCCCAGATCTCAACCCGATTGAGAATCTGTGGAATACAATTGGCGCAAGAGATGCTGCCTGCAAACCGAAGAATCGCGAAGAACTTCGCGAGGTAATATATGACATCTGGAACAGCATCAACCAACGCGAGTGTCAAAATCTCACAATGAGTATGCCCAAACGAGTGAGATTGTGTTTGAAGGCAGCAGGAGGCCCTATTGACTACTAAGAACGTTATGAAGTTGCTATGGTTTGAAATTTTGATAAATGTTTAACGTGACGAGGAAAACATTTTGAACATGTAAAGAGCTCTGTTCGGCCTAAAACGTAAAGTTTCGACAAACCAGTTGCCCATTAAAGACTTTTTCCCCCGTATTCATCATTTTTATTTGTGCAAGTTCGGCAAGGTGAAAGGAGGCATTTGACAACAATAGAAGCAACACAAGCTGTCACGCTGCAAGAGGGCCGAACACAACGGTATGTTGCCAGACAGCGACTACACACGTAACTGCATACTTGAGCGGTACGCTTGTACACATTTATTGTACAAGCATACATGAGCGTGTGTATGATAATATTGCACAAGTATTTTGACTGTACAAGCGACACGAAAATGTTTGAATTTCTATACTGTATACTTGCACATGTTGTGTTTGCGCTAGTATAGTTGAGCGTGTGTAGAAGAAGCACAGACTTGTGCAAGTCTGAATCAGTCGCGAACGAACGCTCGGCGTTGTTAACAATTTCGCGTAATGTCTAGCGATCTTCGAAAAGGGAATCGCGAGGTAGTCTAAGAATTTATTCGCATTTACCAAGGCGAGCCATGTCTGTGGCGTATCAAATCAAAGGATTACCATGACAAGGGGAAAAGAGATGATGCATACAAGAGATTAGTGGAAAAATTGAAGGAAATAGATCCAAGCGCCGATCGCTATAAAGTGGTTTGAGAACAAATCACAGAAAAGAAAAGAATTCAAGAATCTCAGCGCACAGGGTGGGGTGCGGAACAAATTTATGAACCCACCCTATGGTACTACCATTTATATGATTTTTTAGGAGACCAGGATATTCCTAGAAGCTCATCTTCCAATTTAAATGAAAGTGATGTAAATATTATTAATAATGTTATTGTTTTTAATTTTGTTTTATAAAGCTGTGTTGCCAGGTCACTGGCTCTTCATTTACAAAGTAGTTCATAAATTTTCCCCTTACTTGTTTCGCATTTAACGATGCATTTCCTACACGGGATCTCTGTAAAGGCTCCATATTCGAATCCTCCGATGTAAAACCCGTCCTGATAGTGCCATTTACGATATCTTCAAAATCCAAAGATTCTTGCGGAGCGTAGACATGACCCAATGTTGATATTAAAAAATTATGTAAAACGCAACTTGCTTTTACTATAGAATCGATATGTTCCAATGCTACATTTATAGCTGTATGAAAAATTCTAAAACGTGCTGTCAGAATCCCAAATACATTTTCAACAATGCGCCGAGCTCTAGACATTCGGTAGCTGTAAATTTTTTTCTCGATGCAGTCTAAATCACTCTGCCTGTCTGGTTTCTTCAACATGTCGGTTCTTAACGGAGAGGCAGCATCTGCTACGAAAACATACGGCAGTTTTCTTAAACCATTTCTCACTTCAGATTCTCTGGGAATGTTTAATAAGTTGTTCTGTAGTTTTTGAAGAACACCACCGTCGGAAACCCTCCCATTAGTACCAAAATCACATAGTACAAACCGATATTTTGCATCCGCAATAGCAAGTAGGACCATACTGGGTTTTTGCTTATAATTGTAGAAATATGAACCGCTTCCTGGTGAAGGTATGATTTCAATGTGTTTACCGTCTAGAGCAGTGATGTCCAAGCTGGGGTACGCGTACCCCAGGGGTACGCGAAGACATCTTAAGGGGTACGTGAAATTTAAAAAAAATATTTTATGATAAACACTGAATAATCAGTAATGTAATTTATTTAATTTATTTTAGATGTAGATTATATACTATGTATAACTCGAATTATACACCAACAACTTTGGGGGTACAAAGTTGGAAGAGAAATTATATCTGGGGGTACGCGAACAAAAAATGGTTGAACACCACTGGTCTAGAGCACCAACACAATGAGGAAAATTCCACCTCTTTTAAAAATCATTTGCTATAATCTTCCAATCATCTTGTTTTCGGGAACTAGAAAAAAAGCATCAGTTTTTTTAAGGAAGAAGCTGAGGAGCACTCAGTTGAAGACCCTCATCCAGATTTGGAGCAATCTGTTGAAAAATCTCAAACAATCCAGCCAACAGCACTTGGAATATCTAATTCACCTGGACAAGATTCGATTCGATAATAATTAAAAAACTCAAGCAAGACCCCCTAAACGAATGGCATCAGATAAATGTGACAGTGTTTTACAAACTATAGAAGATCATTTTAAGAAACCTACATTGAAAGATGATCGATATGATATTTTTGGAAAAAATGTATCGATGAAATTGCGAGACTTAACGAATAATACTCAAAGATTGTTGGCAGAAAAGATAATAAATGAGGCATTGTTTCTGGCCGAAATGGTTCAGCTCACCCTGTCACATTGTATTAATGCATCTTCTACATTTAATACGCCTCAATATTCTAACCCCAATTTTATAAATTCGGTCCCTCCTCCTGTTCAAGCTCTCAGATCTCAAGATACCATCACAGTTTCGCCACCACTCCATATCCCTAGGGAGAGATATTATGAAGCAACGAGTGATGTTGAAAATAATTACAGTGCTACCGAAGACTCTAATCATTATCTTGCCTCGTTTATTTCTAACCACAACGATTGTTAACTTATTTTTTAATTTACTATTATCTAATAAGTATTTATTAGAATAAAAATTTGGAGTATACACAATGTTTTATTGCTTACATTCAAATAATTTGTTTTCAGCACGTCATATATTGCACGGCATGTTTCAGGAATTATGTAACTTAATGCTTGTGGTGAAATTATAGTTGAAAATTTCACATCTTCATAGCTTCTTCCCGTCGCAAGAAATCGTAAGGTTGCTGTTAATCTTTCATGTGGGGTTATAGACTCTCTCATGACTGTATCCTTCCTTTTAATCAAAGGGGTGACGAGTGATAAAAGTTTCAAGTACGTTTCTTCATCCATTCGTAAGTAATTATGCCAATCACGAGGGTAAATTATCAATTCATTTAATAGATTAGTGTGTGAATAGCTTTACATTTTCTTTAGCCAGTCTTTACACCACAAGCTACGTATTTTTCGTCGTTTTTTTTCCTGAGAACTAAAGCGAGCGCGTCGTCGTCGTCCGTCGACGATGGTTCAAGCATACACTGGCACTGTTCAAGTATATTCGTCCCGCGTGGAGGCTATATGGCCCTCAGGTATGCTTGTACAATAAATTTGTACAAGCATACCGCTCAAGACACTGGAAGGGTCATTCAACGTCGAGAACAGGGTCGTCACAGGGCATCAACTGCTAGGAATGATCGTCTTCTGCGTCTACAAGCCTTGAGGCACCGCACAGATACTGCACGGGCCTTGCAAAATGATCTATCCCGAGCTACAGGTCGACAAGTGTCTGACGAAACAGTAAGGAACCGTCTTCGAGAGGTGGATCTGAGGTCCAGGCGTCCCGCTAAGGTGCCCCAATTGACGAGGGAGCACAATCGAGAGCGAAAACAGTTTGCCCAAGAACATCAACATTGACAATTGCGTCATTGGCGCAAGTCCTGTTCACCGACGAGTCTAGATTTACGCTGCAGGGCAACAATGGACGCGTACGAGTTTGGCGACGGCCAGGAGAGCGTTTTATACCAGTCACAGTCCAGGATAATGTCAGTTTTGGTGGTGGCTCCATAATGGTGTGGGCCGGTATTTCGACTGACCACAAAACCGACTTCGTCATCAGAAACGGCTCTATGACTGCGCTGCGTTACATTGACGAGGTGCTGGAACCTCATGTGTGTCCTCGAGCACTGGCACTTTGAGAAAATATTTTCCTACTGCATGACAATGACCGCCCTCACGTTGCAGGAATCGTCAGGGAGTACCCCCAAGAGCACAACATCGCCATTTTGCCATGACCAGCTCGCAGCCCAGACATGAACCCTACTGAGCATGCGTGGGATGTGCTGGGAAGCCGCGTCAGAGAACATCCAAACGCACCTACCACACTGCGGGACCTGGAAGATGCCCTTTTGTTGTTTTGACGTGAATACGTATTTAAAATCAGACCGACATATGGGGTACCAGGACGGAAACGGCGTGATCCATTCCGACACTATAACTTCGTGATTAATAACACGATTGAAATAAATTTGGTCTCGTTCGATCGGGTATACGACTACGATGCGACCATGACAAAAGCGCACACGAAAATTCCGCACAGAAAAAAGTCCCGCTGTCATAAATGATCACAATAAAAATACCCACGGAAAAATGCTCACACAGAAAAATACGCACATTCACAATACAATCAAGCGTTATGTGCATGCTATGAAGTTCAAACATTCTATACATACTAACCTAACCTACCCTTGGGTCACATTGGGGGCCTCGGAGGAACTTTATTCTAATTCAACGTGACATCAACTTCTTCACGTCAAGCTCCGACCAGCTGATTGTCTCCAGGATCCACAACATAGAAAGCGTACATCCATCATCTTCAGCAAATAAAGTATTCTTCATTAACCGCAAGAAAGCTGTTAGTCTGTTGGGGTTTTACAACGAACCCCATCACAGCAAAGACTTCTACGCCCCACCCAGCCTGTGGCAAACCCGCTCGGTGCCCGCGAACCTTGGGATAAGGGATACAACACAATTCATACGGAATCCTAATCTGTATGAAAGAATTGCTTCTGACATGAGAACCGTTTGTTGATCAGACATCGATTAGTAACATAAATTACGTGTTACAGGTTTCGGGAAGGTTCGCTTAGTTAAGAAGAGTAGAGGCTTCGATCAGGGACGACTCTACGCGATGAAGACCCTGAAGATGGAGATCATCAGTTATATGAAGTAGAAAAGCAAATTAGTGGATGTGTATCTCACTGCCACAGTATGATGGAAAAACAAAAAGCATGTCTCATCTTTCATGACCACAGTGCAAGGAATTTATTTTGTTTCTTTCAGATGGGAATCGCGCATCTGACATAAAGTCGAATAACATCCTGCTCGATTCTGTCGGTCATATCGGCCTTGCAGACTTTGGGTCATGTAAGCAGTTCCAACCACATGATAGGAAGACGTGCCAGCACACAATGACGGAGTGCCGAGTGTCAGCAGAAGTAGGTGACAGCCCGTTCTTGGTGAAGTCACACTACACCTTCCAGACGGATTCCGATCTGCACCTGGTAATGGGTGAGTACATGAAGAACTACCCTCATGTTCGGGACAGCCTCGTGACTGCGTGTGTGGGTCCCGAATAGCAACGAAGTAACGTGTGTAGCTATGTTCAGAAGAGAATGAGGAATCACAGCCGAATTAGGGAAGAATTCCTTGCTTCTTGGTAAACTATGTTACCCTTCAGTCTTATGCACAGCTTCACTTTCAATTACACTTTTGTCGGATTTCAGGTAAAGCTAGGAGAGATTGCGCACAATTCGGGAAAAAATTAACTAAAAATCGAATGTTTACAAATTTTCGCTGACGTCTAGTAGGAGTAAGGATCGTCAAAATAACGAGGTCTCGTCATTACTGTTGTTGTTAATGCGTTTACAGACTTTCTGGAAGCTGGAGACCTGTGCGAACTTCTCAACCAGCGAGAGAAGTTTGCCGAGGAAGACGTGAAATTCTACACGGCGGAGATCGTCCTGGGTCTCGAACACATGCACAAGGTAGGCGCACCAAGCAAGATCATATTGTTATAGTGGGAGGGCCAGGTAACATCCTGGATACAAATCACTATTTCTCAGCAGAAAAGGATGTCAACCTCATTGCAGAGAGGACAACCAGCACAAATGTGAGACTTGTCAACCTCTTTAGCAGGTAGGGCAAGCCATGGATGAACGAGAGAGTTAGGAGAGTGAATCTTCGGCTTGATCGGGCCTGGATGGGGCTCGACACGGCGCACATTGATGTCACTGACACAGCTTCTGTTTTCAGAGACGATTACGCAACACATGGCCTACACCTAAATCCTTTAGGGAAAATAGGCTGACGCATCTGATTGCTGGAAGAGTATATGGTAGTCATGTATCAAGTGTTAGTATTCCTGTTATTAGCCATGCCAGACCATCGCCTTTTTTAGTTTGAAGTCAAAAGCACAGAGGTGCTTCAAATATATTGAATGCGATTTCCTTGGTCCTAAAGTTCACCGTAAAAATGTAAACCCTGTATATTCATTAAATATCTTTCATCAGAACATCAGAGGACTAAGAAATAAAAGTGAAGTGTTAAAACACATATTTCACAACACTGTGAAGAACAGGATTCATAAATTTGTGCAATTCAGCTAGAGACAAAAACAGCTATCTTAGTTATATTAAACCTGTACAGAGCTCCTGCCTCTGCCTCGGAGTGTCTCCTGTAAAGGAACCTATTCTGCCAGACGTTGGGGATTATGACTCTCGCTGGTAAGCTGGAGATGGTGATGGTGAGGCTCAATGGAACTAGCACTCACAATCTTGTAGAAAACTTGGTGCAGTTGGTCCTCAAACTTTCTGAGGATGTGCAGCGGCTGCGCAAAGATAACGAATATTTGAAGGAGCAGTTGAGTAGCAGTACTCCCTGTGCTCCTTTACACGTTGCGGAAAGTAAATCAGGCCAAGGATCTTCAACCGCTCCGTCGATGAGGGCTCAATCCGCGGAACTCCCCACATAACTTACTATAATAGGTAAACAGCCTGATTTTCTTCGATAGCCTTGTTGTTTTATATAATGCTTTAATTAGGTCAAAGCTTGAGTATTCCTCGGTCGTATGGAATAATCTTACACAGACAGATTCGAGCTGAAGAAGAGGTATCTCGACGTTCACTGCTTGAGTTTGTCAGTTTGGTTTATGGGAATAAACCAGAAAATTGGGCCACGCAGTACCAGGTGTTACAGACTGAAAGAAATCGTGAAAAGGAGTAGTAATTTTTACCCACATGCGAGGAGGAGTGGCAACTCATGTTATGAAACCATACACCACAGATTTAAATAGAGGATCTCCAAAAAGAATGTACAACTATAGATTATCTAGAGCAAGGCGTATGGTTGAAAACGCTTTTGGAATTTGTGTTTGGAATTTTTTGTAAGCCAATAGAAATTAATAAATTGGAAAATATTCAAAGAACATTTGCCAGTTTGTGCAATTACCGATTTTTTCAGTTTAATATTACACGCAAATATGAATTGATCTTATCTACTTTAAAGTTTAGAACACTTTATTCCAGACGACGACATCGCGATGCGTTATTTCTTGTTAATGTCTTTAAGGGCAAAATAAATTGCAATTCCATTATGGACGCTGTTGGGTTACGTGTGCCGGCGAGGCATATAAGATAATTTTCGACTTTTAGTGTGAGCAGTGCACTAAGACATAGTCCTTCAGCCAGGTGCGTCATCGCTGCAAATGACGCTTGCAAATCTTTGGACGTATTTAGCATAAACATTGTCTCCCTTGAGGGCACGTTCTCAATAAGGGAAAAGATCTAGATAGGTTGTCTTGATAGATGACCTAGCTTGGTTATCTGTTTTTTGTATTTCTTCAACGTTTTACAATTATATTAATGTTCCCTAGGTGGATTATTTGTTAATCGCAAAAGTTTAAGGGAAACCAAGGGGGACAATGGTATGCACCATCAGGAAGTGTAAAGAGGGACTTTAGGGGGTCACAGGGACCTCAAATTAAAAGGGAAATAAACCTTGCAACTGATACTCAGTGTTATCGTTGCCAAGGCCAAGGACACATTACAAAGAACTGTAACAATGTTCCACAATGTGGTAGGTGCAAAAGACGGGGGCATGAAACACGTTAATGCAGTATAGCTGCCTGGGCAGTCGCAGACAGCTCAAGTTTTAGGCTGCACATTGGGCGATGGTATGGGCTCATCGAAAATTGGTAATGGCACGGAGCCATTAAAAGGTGACATGAAGACATGAATTCTTTAAAACTTGGAAATCAAAGGGACGCCTTTGAACACATTTTGGGGCCATATGAAATTTATGTCGTATGTCCACAACTGAGAGGAGGCAATGGTATAACGCTAGTAGATACAGGGGCACAAGTATCTCTAGTTCAGGAAACTTCAGTAGTTAGGAACATTGCCCAAAGCAAAAATGATATAGAAATACAAGGCATTAGTGGAAACAAAGTTAAAATTAAAGGTACAGTTACTTTAACACTGAAAAACTGCACGGAAACAATAACATCAGAATATTACGTAGTCGAGCAAATGCCTAGTCATGTTGGTGTAATATTAGGACAAGATTGGCTTTTGGAAAATTATTATACGTTAATGAAAAATATCATAGTATCTCCGTATAGTGAGACATTAGTTAAATTTTTCACGAGGGAAAAAGGAGTTAGGTATATTGAACAACAATTGTTACAACCAGGTTTAATATGTGCTGCTAGTGTAACAGAATGTGATATCACATTCCCATGCCTTTAGGTAAATGTAACGCACGAAACTTTAGTGGTACAAACAGCACCGGCATTTAAGAAACCTCCTAACCAAATGAATAAAGTAGAGGGAGCACAGGCAAACTTATTTACACCACAAAGAGTTCAAACACGGCAATACTTCCAGACAGATGTAACTCCTCTACAACTTTCATTTCTGGCTGATAAAAAAAACAACAAAAAACGTTCACCCACACTAAAGTCATATTGAGCATGATGTACATATACAGAACATCGAATATGTTATTAAAATGGAATAAAATCTGGAAAAGAACATCGTTTGATATCTGATAAAAATGTACGCTAAAATAATATATAGAAATTGTGTTTAAGTTATTATTGATTTGAATCTTTATATAATTTTATACACCTGAAGATAGTTCTTTTAGGAACTGAAACATGTCGTGAAAAATGATGGTCTAATGTAAATCGAATATTTCGATAAAGAACATCATTTAATATTTTAAATGTTAATTATTGTAATATTTTAATATTTAATAAGAATTTATTGTGATTAGACGGACAAGATTTGAACAATATATACCACAAAGAATATTTGTTGCATGAAAATTTAAGATTGCAACATATACCTGAAGGAGCCAGAGACATTAGACGAATTTGTACAGAATTTGTACACATTTAAATTGTCAGGTGACAAACTAACAAGCACCAAAGATACTGAACACTCTATACCAACTATAACATTAAAAAAATATAGATTAGCGGAATCTCATCAGCAGGAAATACAGAAACAAATAGAACAAATGTTAAGTGACGGGATAATAGTACCAAGTAAAAGCGAGTAGAATTTCCCGTTAATTGTTGTCCCTAAGAAGTTAGACGCAACCGGAAAAAGGAAGTGGCGCATTTGCATAGACTTTCGAAAATGAAATTACGTCACCATAGGGGATAGTTTCCTCTCCCCAATATACAAGAAACTGTGCCGGAGCTGTTACAAGATGTGTCACTTATCGTGCGTCAACAAATGTGGATGCAACAGGATGGAGCGCCAGCACACTTTACTCTCGACGTGCGGGAATTTCTGATTCGCACGTATCCCGGGCGTTGGATAGGGAGAGGAGGGCCGGTTGAACGGCCAGCCCGCTCCCCAGACTTGACACCTCTCGAATACTACTTTTGGGGGCATGTCAAGAGCCTCGTTTACAAGACACCGGTGGACGACCCAGAACTTTTGCCCAGAATACTTTCTGCATCTGACGTGGTCCGTGTGACTCAAGAGTGCGCCAGAGTTTCGTTCGCCGATGCAATGCCTATATTGAATGTGGAGGACGCCACTTTAAACACTTCTTGTAAATTTGGTTTGTAAGATTGCTAATGTAATCCTTGTACAGTAATAAAAAAAAATTAAGCTAGTAGGAGAATAGCAAAGTACGATTATTTCAGCGATATGTTATCAGACTTCCCTACCTTCAATGGCCTTGACTGACTCAGGATAACTTCGGAGGACATAGATTCCTATTCGAAAGTTGTTCTGATTCCCTCTATACGCTCCTTCAGTTTTGCCCTAACCTTTTGAACCAGCCTGTATATTGGAAGCAAATTTTTTCAATGATTTTCAAATTGTTGATTTCAAAGAAAAATGTTTCACGACGAAGCAGGATGGAAGGAGATACAGACATCATTTCTTCTACGAGGCAGTAGGGGGAGGAGACGGATGCAGGCCGATAGCGAGCCAACACCTAGCAGGATACGAACCTCAAATCATTAATGCAATAAAACCAAGACGGAGAGAGCCTTACCCTCACAGTGATAAAACCAGGGCACGCAAACATCGGTCGGAGGGTCGGGTAGCCACTTAAGATGGCTATGTTAGTACAGGCAGATGTGTTGCAAGTTACATCGGGGAGGCAAGTACCGCTTTATTCGTCGGTGTACATGGCCGTGAGTCAGATATGAGTTACGAGGGATCAGATATCCCTAGTTTACTTAATTTGCGTCGCATTAATAAGAGTCCAGTGAATGGATGCCTTGGAGATGAAAAGCGCATTGCTCGACAAAGTAGTCAGGAGAGCAACTCCAAAAATCATAAACTGAGATACCGTCAGGAAGTCGAACCAGGGGATACTAGAGCCGTTCCTATTAGAGACCTGGGCACCAAAGTAGACGAGGATGTAAATTTAAATAAGATACAAATGGAAGAACTATTTAAACTGCTCTTAATATACGAGGATTCCTTCACGACGAGACTAGAAAAATGCAAGAATTCTTCTTATAGATTTGACGTGAATTGTCCGGACCAACTTGTTGGTTACAGCAGGCCAACACCCTCATCCGTGAGGAACGCGGTTCGAGTCCAGACTGAACAGAGGAAAAGGGACGGAATTCTCGAGATTTCTACGTCTACGCATCTCAACCCATTTGATTAATTGTGATGCGAGAAGAGAAACTGCCAAGCATTTGCCTAGAAGCGAGAAAGGTTAACAAATTCATGACCGCTGATCGGGCAAGAGTACAGTAGATAAATGGATTATTGCAACAGTTTCACGGGGCACGGTTTATTAGCAGTATCGATTTATCACCGGCTTTCTTGTAAGTTGAATTAGCACCAGAATCACAAAAATACACAGCAATTCTGCAAACCCGAGATAGAGTTTCTAGGGTACATGATCAGCAATGGCGGCGTCTTCCCAGACCCTTGGCGCATAGCAGCCATATTGAACTACCCAGCACCGAAGAACCAGAGGCAATTAAGAAGTTTTAGGCGTATGCAACTATCAACATGGATTTTTATTAACCACGCCAGTTTAGTAGCGCCTGTTACGGCTACTTAAGAAGGGGAATAAGTGGAAGTGGACTCCGCATGGTCAGAATGCATTTAGGACCCTTAGATTGAAGTTTGCAGACAGTATTCATCTAGTGTACCCAGACGTATCGCTGTCATATTCGATACACACCGATGCGAGCAATAAAACTATTGGGGCCGTGTTAAGGCAGACCGGGCGAGACAATGAAACGCTCACTGCATCCACCGCTCAGCGGGTGCTGTCTCCTGTCGAGAGCCGTTATTCTGTTGCGGAAAGAATTATTGGCTATTGTTTATGCACTAGAAAAATTTCGGATATAAATCTATGGACATTCAGTTACTCTGAATACAGACAATGCATTATAGTTTCTGCATAAAGTAAATCCGGGAGAGATGCCGCGGCGGGAGAGACGCCGCATTTTTTAATTCGGTGGGTTCCGTTAATCCTATTCCGATGTCAGTACATGTCCTTGTTCAGTGAGCCAAGAGAAATGTTGTGAGTGGACGCATTGAAACTCAGTGCTGTTTTGCAAGAGTTATAACTGATTTTATGCGGTGAGTTTGTTAATTTTATGCTCAAAGTTATTTCTATTGTTCATGAGATGTGTCTTTATTAGTTCCAGTCGAAGTAACTATGAAATCACGATACATTAGAGGTTTCCAACGTTGTTGGCCATGACTTCACACGATTTGGCCGCCATGTTGATCATTTGGTAAGGCAAGTGGGAGTGCGCGGCATCCCTCCCTGAAGATAAGGAGACAGACCGCAAGAAATTAAGGGAGAGATGTCGCACTTAAAAAAATACATCTGATTTAAAATATCATACATATACATTAAAGAGTACTCAGAAATGTCTGTTCTATTGCATTACCTTATTGAGGAAGATTAGTCCAGTGCTGAAAATACCGAGAAAAAACTCAACTGCAAGGAGGCAACTGGCTTCTGTCCTCACTGAATCAGCCAACATAGAGGAAAGGCGAAGGAGTAAAGAGGAAATGAAGTCAAAGAGAAGAAGAAAACGGTGAAGGTGAACAGTCCCAGCACTTCAGGTCTACAAGGTTGGAAAACTTAAAAAAAAATTAAAAAATCAAGACCCCTGAAAATTGTGACACCAACAAGTGCTTTGAGTGCTGGGAAAACTACTTTCGAACAACAAATGAAGACTGGTTCGAGAGTGAGAGTTGCAGGAACTGCCTGCACGAGTTCTGCTCTCCGTACAAAGCCAAATGCATCGACTGCAGCAGAAAGCTTTTCCGAGAGGAAAATAGCAAGAATCAGAAGTGAATCTAGCAAATTTCATTCACTAACGCTAAGACTCTAAATTCACCGGTTTACAATTAGACTCCAAGCAACCTCTGGAACACTTTTCTTTCAATTTACTTACTTAATAATTGAAAATTCATTTAAATATTCATTACCTTTTCAATTTTTATTGGTATGCACATATTTTTTTCCATTTTAATGTTCACATTAATTAATTTCTTTGAATATGGTTAATCAGTTTTCATTTACATGTTTCTTTTTCAATTCACAGGATATTTTCAAAGAGCGGCATCTCTCCCGGCATGTCCGGGAGAGACGCCGCAAAGACAACTTTTTTTATCGCCCTGTATCTCTGAGAATTAATTTGCTTTAGATATTTTGTTTACGGCTTAGTATAATAGAGATTTTAAATATATCTCTGAATTTTCAGCCGTTTTGACCATTTTCGGATTGAGTTAAAACATGTTGCAAAAAGTGAGGCATCTCTCCCGGATTTACCCTAAATGCGCGTTACCATCTAGCAGGGCGCTAGATGGGCAATGCACATACAGGAATATGACTTGCGCATAATGCACATTAGCGGTTCAAGCAATTTTCTTGCGGACACGATAAACCGGAATCCGGCTGGCTTGAGTGGAAGCGATATAAAAGGATTGTCGCGATCAAGACATTGATGTCAGGTTCTCTCGAATAAGACACCCGCAAGCTAACGTTGGATGAAGGAGATCGGTAAGTTTTGCCGAATATACTGCCACCAGCAACACAAGAAATGGCCGAAGCTATTACCTAGGATTGAACAGTGGCCCAACGGCACAATGTCTGATTCAACCGGCTATTCTCCCGCAGAACTGATGTTTGATGCGCCACGACCAGATCGTTTCACGAAATTCCTATCAAAGTCAGCAGACTAGGTGGCGCCTACTGAAAGGTCGCCCAATTTAGCACCCCGCATTCCATGGGACCTTACTCAAAATGTGACCAAGCCGGGCAGCCAGAGATCGGCAAGGGGCGGTTACAAGAGCTATCAGACTGTATAAAAACTTTGAAGCATGGTAATAATACAGCTAAACAGCTGAGCTGGAGCAAGCTGAAATGATAACACACATGGGAAACGAAGAGCTCTGGGATTATAAAAAAGTTGAATTGTAATATTATCATGCGAAACAGAGGCAGCAGCAGCAAGATGATATTTGCAAAATATGGGAAGCCGAATTAAAATATACCAGATTCTATCACAATCGTAGAAGGTATGTACTGACAGGCCGTAGAGAGGGAGAGAAAAAAACAATTCTCGCAAAAATTTCAGTTTAATGTTTGCCTTAAAATTTCTTTGATTAGGCCAATATTCAAAAGATATAATACAAAATTATTATAACCATAATTATGTAATATCTGTAATACGGTTAAATAGGGTTAAGTTATGTTTTTGCCACCCCGTAGGGCTATTCATTCCCTTACTTGAAATTATGTGCTCCAATCATTAGAAGCTACGAAAACTATCACACGAACTACTACGGCTTCTACTGATTGTTTAATGGACTACGGAACAAACACTGACAAATTCTCTTTCAGTCAAGAACTTCAGACGCTGCATAACAATTCATACAGAATCCTAATCCGTATGAAACAATTGTTTCTGACATGAGAACCGTTCGTTGAACAGACTTCAATAAGTAACATAAATGCCATTTTACAGGTTTCTGGAAGGTCCATTTAGTAATGAAAAGAAGAGGCAGCCATGAAGTCTCTGGAGGAGGACGGCTTCATGAAAGATAAGAAGACATACGAGCACCTGCAAACCTTGGGATAAGGGATACAACACAATTCATACGGAATCCTAATCTGTATGAAAGATTGCTTCTGACATGAGAACCGTTTGTTGATCAGACATCGATTAGTAACATAAATTACGTGTTACAGGTTTCGGGAAGGTTCGCTTAGTTAAGAAGAGTAGAGGCTTCGATCAGGGACGACTCTACGCGATGAAGACCCTGAAGATGGAGATCATCAGTTATATGAAGTAGAAAAGCAAATTAGTGGATGTGTATCTCACTGCCACAGTAAGATGGAAAAACAAAAAGCATGTCTCATCTTTCATGACCACAGTGCAAGGAATTTATTTTGTTTCTTTCAGATGGGAATCGCGCATCTGACATAAAGTCGAATAACATCCTGCTCGATTCTGTCGGTCATATCGGCCTTGCAGACTTTGGGTCATGTAAGCAGTTCCAACCACATGATAGGAAGACTTGCCAGCACACAATGACGGAGTGCCGAGTGTCAGCAGAAGTAGGTGACAGCCCGTTCTTGGTGAAGTCACACTACACCTTCCAGACGGATTCCGATCTGCACCTGGTAATGGATGAGTACATGAAGAACTACCCTCATGTTCGGGACAGCCTCGTGACTGCGTGTGTGGGTCCCCAATAGCAACGAAGTGACGTGTGTAGCTATGTTCAGAAGAGAATGAGGAATCACAGCCGAATTAGGGAAGAATTCCTTGCTTCTTGTTAAACTATGTTACCCTTCAGTCTTATGCACAGTTTCACTTTCAATTACACTTTTGTCGGATTTAATATGCATTACCGAACTATTCGCTGACATCTAGCAAGAGTAAGGATCGTCAAAATAACGAGGTCTCGTCATTACTGCTGTTGTTAATGCGTTTACAGACTTTCTGGAAGGTGGAGAACTGTATGACCTTCTCAACCAGCGAGAGAAGTTTGCCGAGGAGGCCGTGAAGTTCTACACGGCGGAGATCGTCCTCGGCATCGAATACCTGCACAAGGTAGGCGCACGGACGCACTGCAGCCCTCGTCAATGAAGTGCTTAACAAATAGATGATTTGTTTGTTTCTACGTTCAGATGGACCGTTTCTACTTCGGGTTGGAAATGTCCGCGCTAGACTACAACAACTAGGTGAACGAACATTAGTCCAGAGACAGGACACAATTGACGGGTAGAGCATTTCGTTGACGAAAAACAAATGTAGTTATCTCTTTGCACAAAGTTAAATTTCCACCAGTAAGCAGGTAGGGTAAATTGCATGTAATACATCAGTTGAAGGAGGCAGGAACCAGAGTGACACTGCGCAGCCTGTTGGAGTCGGCCATGATGTTACTCGAAAGGCCACTGTGCCACTAACAAAGTAAACAGAAACACGTGGGATTGACAGCTGAGGGAAGACATTATGCAGCAACAGTAGTTAGAACGGTCGAAAAAATCCACACTTTTTTTGTTTATATGTTACAGGAATGGTAATGATAATAACAGGGCGCACTATCACAGTCACTGACCTAAAGCACAATACGCTCTTCATCAAACAGAAAGACGTGATTTTGACCAATGACGAGTGGAAGATAGTGGTAAACATTGATTTGGCAATCTACGAGGAACTATTAACCAGGTTGAAAGACGACTTGCACCAGACGCATATAACCAGTACCAATTTTGCACCTATTCAGGAACTAAAACAAATAGAAAAGTTGCTAAATGAATTGGAAAATGAAATAAATTCGTTTAGAGGAATTTTGCCCCGTTTGGATAAGAGACGAGCATTACTGAATGTTGCAGGTTCATTTTCTAAAATATTATTTCGCACCGCAACGACAGCTGACTTAGAAAGTTTGCATAATACAGTACAAGAATTACATGAAAGAGAAGAAAATATGGTACACTCAGTAAAGAATCAGCTGACTTATCTGAAAACTTTAGATGCTTCAGTACAATTTAACACTAAAGCCGTAGAAATATTGTCGGGAAAAATGAAACCAGTCATGTTAGACTCGCAGAAGTGGAAGGATAAGACAGATGTTACTATCCGTTGGCTAAATTCCACTTTTCATAAACAAACCAGTGTGTATACGTATATACGCCAGCTTGAATTTGAAATTTTACAATTACAAATGCAAATTCGTGAAATTTTGGATGGAGTGGAAAGTTCCTTTGATGGAAAATTATCTTTAAATCTGATCCCACCTGAGGTATTAATGAGAATTTTGAAAAATGTAACATTTTTTCTTCCAGACGGATACAGCTTGTTTGCAGGGTCACATAAGAATAATATGTACCTTTATTACGAATATTCAAAAGTAGCAGTTGTGGCTAGTCACCATAACTTGAGGCTAATTATTTCTGTTCCTTTAAAGACTTTAAAGTGAGAAGCTACAAGTTAGAAGCCAGCTACTGAAACAGGAGGACAGCATAGATACCTGTAATCAGAAGTACTGGGTGTATAAGAAATATATGCACCTAATGGACTGTATTAGAAAGAAATTACCTGTATGTAAATTCAGAAAATATGGTAAGAACACCAAAGTTTTGTAAAGAAGGAAAGAGCATCATAACAATGAACTGTAGAATTAAGAGTTTGTTGTAAATAACTAAAAAAAATGGAGTAAAATTGTAGAGAATTTAATTATGTCAAGGAAAGTGAGGACACTTTCCATTTTAAAAATGGGGAAATTGTAGTGAATTATTTTTAGTTAACATATTGTAAATTAGGAATGTAGAGATTTGAACTTACTTAGAATTAAGTATAGTAGACATTTGCATGTAGGAACGTGTTGATGTCATTTCCTGGCATAGAGTTAAGCAGCAAGGCTAGTTCACCTTACTCTCAGGGGATGAGAAAAAAAACATTAAACGGAAATGCAGACGTAGCCATTAGGCAGTCAGCAGAAGTATGGAAAAAACGCTAACGGAAAAGTTGACAAAGGAAGTTGAAGAGAGATCGCGGTCAGAAGGGCCGAAACTTCGAAGATAGCAGGAGGTCACGAAAGTAATTATGAGCAAGGTGCAGCTGTTCGGGCTACTTTTAATAGGTAAGCGCTGAGGCGATAAATCCAAGTATAGTACGGGTGGATTAATAAATATTCAAAATTACGTAACCAGAGTGTACTAAGGATAAAATGAACTAGCCTGAATTAAAAAGGTAATGTTTTAAACCAAATGTGAAATTTATGTAGTACAGTGTTAGAAATAAATGTGATAGTCTAAGGGAACCAGCTGTAGCCTCATGGACGAATTATCATATCAGCTGAGTAAGTTTAAGCTGACATACAGCGTCCTTGTGAACTTGCCGTGCTCCATTCCAAGCCACACTACCACATTAGGAAGACTAAACCCAAACAAATCTATCCAAAGTAGAACGTTACAGTACATAAACTTTTATCATACTTGAGAATATAATATAAATTACAAGTGTATGGTAAGCAGACTGATGGTAACTAAGTGAGATAGAGAAAGGACCAATTCAGATGGTAGTTAATTAGAAAGTCTGTGGTTCACACAGCTCACAAAGTATTGTCAGGGTAGTGAATTGAAGGATACCAAAGCGTTTATTACTAGTTGTTTTGTGTCTCAGAATGCTGCCAGTTACGTAAAATGTTGTTCCTACTGAGAGGCTAAATGTGCATGTTCCTTTTGTAACACACATATCTACATGGCTCCTGAGATGATCAACGGCAAAGGACATACCATGGTACATTTCTTCTACAGTGACAATCGGACAATAATGATTTCATTGTTTAAAGTAACTAAACCAACAACGTGATTAATCTCCACAATAAAAGGAAATGTTGAAGTGAAGTGCTCGCACATCTATTCTACAAGGCGTTTACTCCGCAACCAGCATTCAAATCGATACTATTAATATTAATGTCTGCATTTTATCCTACAGAACATCAATTGGGCTTATACATAAAGTTGTTTCAGTGCTATATCAGCAGCCTCATAGTTACAACAGTCAGAGTGAACCTGAATAACTGCACATTTCAAAAATTTAATTTCTGTCGTCGTCGTTGCCACCGTTCAGTAGTGAATTTGTTCAAACCACTTTTCATACACTACTTGTATGAAACTAAAATTTCTGAAAATTATGAAATATATGAAGATGTATAAAGAACATAAACTTTTCACTTTAACAGATTTCAAGGCCTTCAAAATAAAGGACATTTCAAAAGTTTCGAGGTTTTACCATATGGAATCCTAACCTAGAATGCACGGCATTACTAAGAGTCGTGTACCGAGAATGCACAGGATAGCTCTAAGCAAAGATCTGACTAAAGATGATCATGTAATTATAATGGGAGGACCAGGAAATAGCCCTGACAGGGACCTAAATTACAAGAATGAAAACGATATGGACAACATTGCCAGGAACAGCTTACGTACTAATGTTGGTTTTGTTGGCCTTCTTGAGCGCCATGACAAGCCTCATATTGCAAATGCGAGACTTGAGCGTGCGCTTTTGAATGCGGACAGATCGCACATTGGATTAACTGATGCGTCATCTGTGAATAGGTATGACCACACTAGACAAGGATTGCACCTGATTTCAAGGGGTAATAAGCTTGTGCAACTAACTGCCAACGAGATTAGGTGCAAACCAAATACTGGTAAGATTCCTGTAATCACTGGCGTAAGACCTAGGCCTTTTTAAGGTTAAAGCCCAAATGTATCAATAAATACCCGAAAGACATCCAAATCACTGTAGATATGACAGTTCTAAATTTAGATCAGTCAAAATAAAAAGTTCATGGTATATATAAGATTTGAGACTTCGCCCACACAACAGATCCGCGGTCCTAAGGCCCGATGCACACGAGCACACGTCATCGCTGCGAGCACGCCGAAAAACTCTCACCAGTACTAGATTGGAGTCGTGTGCGGAAGGGCGGTTGCACCAAATGGCGCATAAACGTGGGGCACGAATGGAGAAGCCGATGTCGTACCCTCAAGGTTAAAGTGAATCACCTGGAGTAATACATCGCCCGAGGCACGTGGGGGAGTAGGCAACCCGCAACGCAGAACTTCGAGGAGAATTCGCCACCGGAAAGCCTGGATCCAGATCGTGTACGATTGGAGGAGAACGAGGCTCGAACTGCGGACGTCGAGAAGCGTGGCGACGCCGCATCGACCATTTACTTGGACGTCCTCACAGACGGGACACCGAGGCTACGGCAAGGTTTGAGACCTGCTATATCTGAGTTCTGCTGCAAAAGGTTAGTAGCAAATTCCTTTAAAATGGCGAGCCGTTCCCTCCGAAGCAAAAGACAGGCTGATTGCGGCGAGATGAGTGAAAGTGAAAGTGTAGGCTTGCGGTGCGCCCAACCCTTTCTTTACACAAATTTGTCTGAGTATTTCGGAGAGAAGGACGAGACGACGCATTCTATTGAGAATATAGGCGCCCAAAAGGAATGCGGAACCCCCTCAGAAGTGACTGTAATTCCTAGTACAGCCAGTCCCAGTAGGAACATGGAACAAACGATCAGTCTGGGCCCACCGGCAGAATTATTGAGCATGATATGGCAGGCCATACAGAAAAACGAATAAAGTACGTTAGAAAGTGAAAGAAGGATAGAGGAACGTTTAAACAATCTGCGAGAAGACCTCATTAAAAATACAGAGCAGTTATCAAAACAGTTCAGGTCCGAAATAGATAGGCTGAGCCAGCAGGTTTTTACAAAGATGAGAGATGAAACCAGTAAGTTAAAAGAGTCTGTGTCTATCCTGCGGCAAGATACTCGGCAACAAATTGAGAGAGTGGACGAGAAATTAGTTGACGTAAGCAAGGGTATGAATGAAAGATTAACAAATGTAACAGAGAGCGTGAATGAGAATGTGAGTGAGAGGTTAACATCACATATGTCGGAGGTAGAAAGTAACACTAGGGACATGGTCGTTAGAGAACTTTCAAGTTTTAAAGAAAGAGTTACTGAGGAGAACCTAAATTTCATGCAAGGGAGAGTGGATATAGTTACTAGAAACAACGATGCGAAATTAGGTGAAATATCGTCCCGACTTGAGAAGCTTCAAGAAAGATTAGATACAGCTAGTTGTAATCGAAATACTGGTCAGTCAGCTGTTAGAGAACCTATGGAACAAGGTGATTCGAGCAGGAGTTCAGTTCAGAGATCGTCTTCTACCCCTGTAGTGAATTTTGAAACCCGACAAGAGAGTGAGAGAATGATGGATGAATTCGATAGTGGGTTAAGCAACCATTGTAGCGGTAGTGACCATGTGCCTATAGTGTCAGTCAATATTCGCAACGCTGACGGTCAGGCGCACAGACCGCGTGAACTTGCCGAGCTAACCCATCCTCAATGCCCCAACCACGGTTTGAACGACATTGTGTTGCCAAAATTTTTCGATTGTCATAGACAGAACGTTGTGCAATTCTTGCAAGAGCTGGATGATTACTATCGTTTGAAGTCCGTCCCAGAATCATTGAAGTTACCAATCGCGGTAAAGGCGATTAGTGATCCGTATTCTAAGCAGTGGTTCACCGCAGTGTACGAGGACTTGACGGGATATGACAACTTTAAGAGAGCTTTTACGGAGTTGCTGTGGAGCCCTCAGATCCAATCACAAGCCTGTAGTCAGTTGTATCAAGACCGTCTTGAAATATTCCGTGCTAGCGGCCGATCTATCACCGAGGTTGTCAGAATTGGATTTGGTCGATGCAATAGCAGGGCATTTTCCGCCATATGTTCAGAGGGCACTTTTGTCAGCAGGGGTGCGAACAGTTCAAGACGCATTTGCCTTCCTAAAAAAGCTGGAGACAATGGTGCAAGCAGATACAGACAGGGGAAGGTCAAACCCGGGCTTGTCCCCGCAGGCGCCTAACCAGAACCAGTCACGGAACTACCGCCAAAACAAGAACAAATTCCAACGCAACAACCATTACGTAAGAAACGTGCGTTACCAAGCGAACCCACATCGCGAAAGGAACGGGGCGTACCAGCCTAATTAGGCGCCACGGGGACCGTACGTATATGCCAGACGGAGACGCTGGCCCGAGTTCGCGCACAACCAGTCGGGATGAACCACACCCGAATCAACTAAACCCACGAGCGCCCACTTTCGACCACGGGGCGGGGCAGAGGCATGACCATGATCAGAACAACGATCGCAGGACGATGCAGAGGGCCGGACATTATCCAATTATGAGGGTAGGAACCCAGGTCCGACACTGAGTCCGAGGCTAGGAGATGAGAATTTGAGAGAGCCTGACGTTAATCACGCAAGTGAAAAATTCAATTAGGAATTTGTAGGAGACGCCGATAACGTCACTGTATATTACATTAATGAGGGAAATCTTCAGGGTTGCTCTCGCGTGAAGATACAGATAGGAAGTAGAGAATTATAGTTGTTCTAATTGACAGCGGAGCAGAAGTTAGCGTGATGTCTGAAGACCTGTTTAACTCTTTGACGGAGAGTGGTTTAACGTTCCTATTTATTCCAGTAGCAAATTGTGTGTTGTCATCCGCATGGCAATCAAAATCAAAAAGAATCAGAAAACAAGCTTGGATTGAATTCGGATTAGGGCGTGACCTATGTGAGCTGAACTTCATGATAGCACCACAGTTGACGACAGATGCCATATTGGGGGCTAATTTTTTGGTTGAGTACCAGGTCATAATGGTTTTTGCTAACAGAAGTTTTTCAACGAAGAAATGAGGTATTGTAACCAGACACGAATTCTTTTTCAATGCGATGGCAGGGGGAGGACGAGAAAGTAGGTCGGTATCGAACCCGGATAACTTAGCAGATTTTCCGCAGCCGCTGCAAACGTTAGATCAAGACCGATCTCGACTAGGCTTGGGTGTTAAAGGCACTGACCTTCGAGATCCTGATATTCCCTGAGATTCGGAGACTCTTGCTTACCGACAAAACCTGCACCAATTATCCTTCCGCATACCCAAATTAATATCTCGAGCTGCAACCGCACGCTACTGGGTTTGATCCTGTAGCAACCAAAGTAAGAACAGTTGTCTGCGGAACGGCGGTTGCATTGTATGTGCAACATTTGGTGTCGAAACCCGGGAAATCGCTGTGTGACGATAGAAGACGTCGCAGGTGAAGAATAAACAAACATCACGTTGGTAGCTTCACGTCGCAGCGGCAACTTCAGCGGCTCCCAAGAAAATTATCCTCACGCCACGCCACGGAAGCCACTGCGAGACGCCATCATAACGCACAGATACGTTTCTTCGACTCATTATATTAACATCCGCACAACTTTAAACTAACTGCATGTTAAAACTACTCTACAATTCATTATTCATGTTCTTAAGATTACTGGGTTCGAGTACTGCGGGTTCCAACTTTTTCGTTGGCTTCATCTATAGACATTCGGCAGGACTCCTTGGACGAGGGATCGGCCCGTCGCAAGGCCTCTACCTGTACACAGGACAGCACAATACAGAAACACGCGGACAAACATCCATGGCTTGAGTGGGATTCAAACCCACGGTCCCAGCGACCAAGCGGCACAAGGCCCACGCCTCAGACCGCGCGGACACTGCTGACCCCATTTTCAATTGAAAGGTTATAGTACAGTGTGCGCTCCAAACAATTTTAATGAAGACCAGAGACCAGGAAATTTCCGAGGTCGCGGTCGAGGTAGGGGTGGATTTAATCCATCAGCGCCCGCACCAGCACCCGTTGAAACTCCACTAGCAGCTCAACCTGATCAACCAGCTACCCAGCAATCCACCAACGCTGGGAGAAGAGAGAATGTTAAAAATACATTCAAACATAAGGAAGGAACGCCTGATTTAAAACCAAAGGCGCAGTCTACCCAGTCATCGGCAGAAAAGAATGATCCGCTGATAAAGTCTGTTGCTCGTCCCTGGAATATCAGGATTCGTAGAAAGAATTGGCTTCCGGCAGTTCGAATTAGATTATTCACAGTATTTAGACCTTCTGAGGACATCTTATGATGAGCAAATTACATTCGACCGGAGTCTAAAGAAATACTCGACATTCGGACAGTTTCAGTATTATAGCATAATCATGCTCTGGAGACGTCTCCTTTACATCTTAGCTGCTCGTGGTTTTTGTGTCATTGAACATAAGAAAATTGAGGCAAAGCTCTTCGGAGAAATGCCCATACCTGGAGACAAAGATTTGTAAATTGTAGGAATTAGTGACTTGGTCGACGCTAATTCCAGAACATTTGAATTACTTTTGCAGGTCCTGCCAAACCAAGAGTTTGCGTCTCAGGGAGCGCAAGGTAGCTTCGGGATAGTGGATGAGGTTTTCTATGAGATGCTTCCAGCCCCACTGATACCATTGTGCAAATTGCTAGCAGATTTACAGTATATTGCTGCTTTGCGAGATCCAGTGGTAGTACAACATCCAGATTGGTTACAAAGAGATTGGAACCTCCCTGCAGGACTGGCACGACCAGCGCCAGCTCAAATGCCAACAGCCAACCTACTAGGATGGTCACCGAGGGAGAGGATGACCGAAGACGCACTTCAAGGTGCGATGTCCACACTAGATATATATATATATATATATATATATATATATATATATATATATATATTGTGACGTGTCGTCATAAGTCCCGAAGTCTAGCGCTAGAGGTTAAGGGCCGCTTGACTACCCTCCCTGGCGAGGGAACGAGGACTGTATTGTCAGCGTTATCCCCAAGTGGCTCGTATTTTGTTCTTCTCGCGCACACAAATCTGGGCGCGTGCATAACCAAAACTAACCATTGCGCAATATACCAGAGAGCGAGGTAGTTGGAAGCCTGGCTTGGAGACGAATGCATGGCTTTTCAAGCTAACCTCTGACAACACATTAAACATGAATGTGACTCAGAGTAAAACCGCTATATAAACAGGAATTTATTTGGAGCGGACCAAATGGACAATTTATATTGTCGAAGATAACGTACATTTAAAAGCGTGTCTAGTCCTTTCATAACTAGGCCCCCTACATTAAAATTGTAGTTTATATCTTAACTGCGTCATGTTTGTGTTTAATCAATATAATTAATTAATCTACAGCCCCATAATATCGGACGTACAACGCATCACTTACAACCCGATATAAACATCCAAGCATTAAAAGGAAGAAAATCAAAACAGTCAAACGTATCAATATACGCGGAGCAGGATGTACAACAGCTTTTAAAACAGTTTTTAAATTGATTGACCTGATGATGGTGTAATACACCGAAACATGTCGTCAAATGTGAAATGTATCAAGATCTAATTCTAAAAAATGTTGTAATTTTATGTAATTTTAAGTAAATTTTAACAACATTTTAAGTTTGTGTATGGACGGTGAATGAATTATTATATAAAATTGTAGTATTGTACTTTATTTGAATGAACAAAACAAACAAGTAATAATGGTGATGGTTCTCATAAGTATTTTGCTGTAATACTGCAGTTCCAAAAATCTGCCAATAGCTGTTATAACTATGTATTTATATTTGTATTATAAACAAGTATTGTATTTGTGCTATGATCTGTTCTACATCCTTGGCTTAGGCCTATGAAGGATCTATGGAATGTAAATATATTCTATTCTACTCAGAACACAAAAAAATATTTTTAACTTTTAAGAGCATATAAATAATGAAAACTGTAAATTTCGAATTTATACAAGTTTTATGTATCTTGAAAGGGGCCAAGTCGTCGAAAAGTTTCACAAATATATATATTCTGAATAAATTTAAATTCTTTACTCTACTAAATTTTTCAAAATATTCAAAAATTTTAAACTAACAGCTTTGAATTTTTGAAAATATTTCATGGTGTTTTATGTTTGAGTTTTGTTGTGCTGGGTGAACATTAGTCAGGTACTGCCACATAGGTCAGTGACAGGTTGGTATATGTGACGACAGGTTATATAAATGACTACGATACATTTGACAGTTTTCAATACTTTCAAGTATCACTGACATCGAATGGTCAAGTCTTGGCTGGTTTACCGAGTGGCTTAGACATGCGGCGATAGGATTCGACTAGTTTCTACAGATTTCCGCATGTTTACATAGTAGCGCGCGTGCGTACATCAATGACCACCTCACTATTTTGATCAAGCACACCTCGTTAATACTAAATCGAGCAAACATTTAGAAAATGTTTTCACAGCAATCACCCATCGCATAATATCAGTACAACATTTCATTAAAATTATTACACAAATTATTCAAATAACACTAACATGACCATCCACTACAACGAGCTAGTCGAAAGCAGTAGTACTACAACTCACGACTTTGCGCACGCGTGTCGTCGGTATAAAACCGTGCAGAAACGTGATATCACAGTAATCACCCGTGGCAAAACGTCAATACAAAATGTTATGAAAATTGTTACACAAATTGTTTATAGAAAAATGTCCGTCCGCTATGATGCGCATGTCGCAAGCAGTACTCTGAGAAACATTATTATTACATACGCAGGAAATTTTAATGTGAAATTTAAAATAATCACTTACCTTCGAATAGTTTCATAGAGGCGCATGCACACAGTATGCCCAGGTTGAGTGCATAGCCATTCTTTTAATTTGTTGCCACAAATCAACTTATAAAATTAAAAAGCAAGTATCGCTATATCAATATTTACTTCTTTTCATGAAATAGCTGAATAAGATTATTCGTTAAGCAATGCCTAATACCATGGCATCAGAGTCATAATAGCTGTGCTGCATTACAGTGCATGACAGCTGTATTCATGCTTCAGTAAAACTTAAATGGCGACTGTTATTATAACAAAAAACAGAAGACATGCATATAGCACAATCACAGACACAATGGACATATTAAAAATAGTTCACAACAAGACACAGAGACACTATTGAAAAATACCACATACAACAAACATTCAAACAAAATATTTGCTTAAATGACAATAATATTTATCTTAATAACCCTATCTTCAATTCCCTTCAAACACTTAACTCCACCCCCAACAACCTATTTTCACTTACCCCACCTACAAACAACCACGATCAATAGCAAACCTATTCAGTTCCAACACATTACTTCTAGACGGACCTCCTCCACTCTTCATATCTGGTATGTTTTTAAATTAAAATTTCTCAATATATTATTTTGTTTTCTATCTTTAATATTTATTTAGTCTTTATAATATTATTATTTAATTTACAGACCGATTATAAAAAACCACTACAAACATTTCACCCACGCAAGATCACACTATACGCGACATACATTTACGAAACAACGATGAATGTGATAACAAAGTACAATTGATCTAGAAGAGGATAACTTTCTGATATTTAATGGACATCTGACGAAGGATTGCATTTAGAATATTACATTTGAATTTATATCAATTATACACCTGAAGATGGTTCATTGAAAACCGAAACATGTCGTGAAAAAGATGATGCTCTAATTGTAAATCGAACATTTCGATAGAAAGAGCATCATTTTAATATATTTTAAATATTAAATGTTAATTGTAGTAATAA
Source organism: Zootermopsis nevadensis (assembly GCF_977971745.1). Classification (NCBI taxonomy): domain Eukaryota; kingdom Metazoa; phylum Arthropoda; class Insecta; order Blattodea; family Termopsidae; genus Zootermopsis; species Zootermopsis nevadensis. The sequence goes on along the minus strand of NW_028259148.1, from coordinate 10,643,060 downwards.
TATTTTAATGTTTAATAAAATATTTTATTGTGATTAGACGGTTAAAATTAAACAATTATAATCATCACAATATGACGCAACATTATCATCTCAGAAGAAAACCCGTTAATAGCAACAGAAGACCGCACATCGGCGATATACAAGAGGCAGATAATATTTAATGTGATAAGACGAATGTTTCGATTAAGTTATATTACGTTATCGCGTAGGAAAACGTCATGCTTTTGGCTTCGTGACACAAGCGTAAAATTTGGCGTCACACTACGGAGCGTCATGTGAAATTAATTTATTCTACTGTTAATGCACGTATTAAAACGACTTGCTTGGGTATTATGTGGCTGTAACTTGACGTTAACCATACTCAGGTGACGTGTTTTCACAATTAGAAAAGAATTTATAACAGCTGTTATTCATAAATCAGGTCACTGCACAGAATAATGAATTACTTGAAAGGGCTTACATTGACAGCGAAAAAGACTGGTTCTATGAAAATGCAAGTTGCTTTCATAAATCAGCCATTCCACCATCACCACGTATTATGTATTAATATGAAGAAACACACGTATTAAACACTACAGCTCTGAGCACAACCAACCGTGTTTGTCGATGGTTTCAATGTTCACTGATTATTCCGGTCCACACTGCATGAATGAAGTATATTCTATTAAAATGAAACACTTGCAGCCAGCAAACACAAGGAAGCGACAACACACTGCGCCATACTACATACAAACTAAATTCTACGTCACATGACCTGAAGCATCTTCACTAAGACACGGTCGCAAACTTAACGAACACAAAATCTATCACATGAATCATAATCTGCATTCCTAGGATCACAGACGCTTTACTGAAATTAGCACGTCATGTGGTTGCAAACATTCTAGTCACAGATATATAAAATATGAAACAGGATATACATAGCGCCACTCTACTCACAATCCCTGAACATTCAGAATATACTTAAATTTCATTTC